>NC_029780.3:115387054-115400333 GCF_000817695.3 Arachis duranensis | reverse complement strand
TTTATTTATTATTGTTAACTTTTATAATATAAATTTCATTAAAAAGATATAATTAAATATAAAAATAGTACTAAAAAATTAAAGACTACTAATAAATTATAACCAAAAGATTAAATTTCAACACATAAATTTAAATTTTTAAAAAAAAAATTATAGTTAAAAGAGTGTTAAAATAATATAATTTTAAATAATATAAATTTATGTTTTTTTTAACTAATTTTGTCTAAACTTAATTTTGAATGATGTAATCCAAACAACAATCATTTTATTGTAATTTATTTTGATACAAAATTACTAAATATAAATCACGTTAATACCAACTTATTTTCTTTTATCAAAATCAAATTTATAAAATTAATTTTATATCTATTTTAATCCAAACACATACTAAAATAATATAACTAGTTAATTTCAAAAACCAAAATAAAACTTAACTCAATGATCTAAACTACATCACTCTTCTGTAACAGGTTTTGAGACAGCATTAAATTTGGATGCAAAAGAATTATTAGGCTCTTCTTGACATTTATCAATAATAAATGAATATATTTGACTGCATTATAGCATAAAAGACATCATATTTACTTATCGAAAAAACTGATGCCATGATTTTTTTTGTTAATAATATGAATATTTTGGTTTAAAGTTTTTTTTTAATATTCACTTATATATGTATATTATTGTATTTTTTAATCAAAATTTTAGTATTCATTATTCATATCATTTTTTAATTATTTTTATTAATACGTATTTTTTTTATAGATTTTTTTATTTGATTTTGTATATTTTTTATTATGAGTTTTTAAATTAGTACATATTTTATTTATTATTGTTAATTTTTATAATATAAATTTTATTAGAAAGATATAATTAAATACAAAAAGAGTATTAAAAAAAAGTACTAATAAATTATAAGTAAAAGAATATCAAATTTCAACGCATAAATTTAAATTCTTTTTAAAAGAAATTATAGTCAAAGAGTGTTAAAATAATATTTTTTTTGGTGACTAAACATAACACAAAGAAAAAAGAACTAAGAGAAAGAGTAGCACTCCTCTCTAATAATAATGTCTAAATTATTAGGGGGCAGTAACCACTCTAGATACACGTGCTTGTTTAAAGCAGCAGTTTTAGCCATTAAATTAGCCGCTCTGTTTGCTGTGCACTGGATGAGAACTAAAGTAGCTGTCCAATTGCACTGGAGCATCTCTTTGATTTTGTCAAGCAGATCAGAGTCATTCCTAATCATGCTGGTTGTGCCTCGAGAAATAAGAAGAAACGCATCAAGATTATCAGTTTCACAGATGACCTCTTTGCACTCGCAATCCCAAGCCATAACAAGCCCTCTCCAAATAGCATGAAGCTCACAACAGAGAACACTAGAAAGAGGTATACTGGCAGAACAACCTTTTATCCAAATTCCTATGCTGTCTCTAATAATACATCCAAAGCCAGCTAATTGCTCATTTTCAAAAACGCTTGCATCGCAGTTCACTTTACAAACATTCATTGGAGGTGGTTCCCAGTTATATTTCAAAGAAGAAGGAATAATATGTTTTTGGTTGGTAACAACATTAGAGAAATCTCGAACATCATGTTTAACTAAGTGAACAATTTTCTCCTTACTCCATGGATCATCTTGATGAAAGATGTCATTGTTCCTATCCCTCCAAATCCACCAAAAGGCCGCTGCAAAGAGAAACTCATTGTTGTTGAGGTTAGAACGAATCCAAGACACAAAATCCAAACTAGAGTCCTCAGCGGTCATTCCCAAATTTAAGCTAATCCAAATCTGACGAGCTTTTTGGCAAGTCCTAAAGCAGTGGTTAATATCCTCTTGCGCAAGATAACATCTCTGACAAAAATCAGAAGTAGCAAGACCTCTTTGAAATTGGTACCTAGCTGTGGGAACTCCGTTGTTGAGGCAAAGCCAGAGCAGACACTTCATCTTCTCCGGTATTCTCAAGCGCCAAAGCCAAAGCCAATTTTCATTATCATTCCAGCCAAATTTCTTCTTCAATAGCTATTCATACCCGCTTTTAGTCGAGTAGGTGAGAGTATTTGAGTTTGTCCAAAACCTACCTGTTTTATCTCCTGCCTGCTTGATAAGATCAAAGAGCATCAACTCAAGTTTAACTTCTTCCGGAATAATTGTGCAAAGAATATCCCACCGCCAATGCCCATGGTGCCAGACATCTTCTAACTTCAAGTGAGAATCAGAAATATGCACAAAAGGAACCAAAGGAGCTAGCATTCCACATGGTCACCAAGCATGATACCAAAAGGATTGAGACATCCTGCCTGTACACCAATCAAAACCATCACGAAGCTTTTCTATTGTCTTATAAATCGCCCGCCAAGTGCTTGAAACATTATTAGAAAAATTGGGTGAAAAGCAAGAACTCCTAGATAAATATTTTGCCAACATAATTCTTACCCAAAGCTTATCTTTATTATGCAGTAATTGCCAAACAAGCTTTCCGAGTAAAGCAAAATTTACACATTGGGTATCTCTAATTCCCAAGCCTCCATATTTTCTTGGAGTGACAACTTTGCTCCACTTGACCAAATTTAAGCAACGCTCCCCCACCTTTCCCTTCCACAAGAATTGTCTAAGTACAGAATCAATCTTTTGACAAATCGAAGTAGGAAAAAGAGTCACTTGCATCTGATAAATAGGAAGAGAAGAAGCAACAGATTTAATTAAGCAAAGCCTGCCTGCTCTGTTAAGGATCCGACCTTTCCAACTAGCTAGCCTATTCTTGATCTTCTCTAAAGAGTCCGAAAAAATAGATCTAGCAGCTCGAGGATGATTAAGGTTCACCCCCAAGTATTTGCCCAAGTCACTAGTAAAGGGAATATGAGAAACACCAGACAACATTTCCTTCCTTCTATTAGAGATATTTCTAGAACAAATAGCTTTAGATTTTTCAATGTTAACATTCATACCTGAAGCTTTACAGAACAACTCCAAGGTGTGCATAATATTCTGAACTTGACTTTTCTTCGCTTTACAAAAAAGGAGGAGATCATCTGTAAACATCAAGTGAGAAACTCTAGGTCCCCCTTTAGAAACAGCCACACCATCCCAAATACCCTCGTCAACTTGTTTGGAAATGAAGCACGCCAATCTCTCCATACACAAAACAAATAAATAAGGAGAAATTGGATCTCCTTGCCTGAGCCCTCTGCGAGGTTGGAAGCTGTCCAATCTATTCCCATTCCAAAGGATGGAGAGATTTAAGGCCTGAACACAATTCATTACAAGCCGAATAATTTGAGAAGGAAAGCCAAAAGATTCAAGAGTGTGCTCAAGAAAATTCCAATCAACTCTATCATAAGCCTTTTCTAAATCAATCTTAAAAGCCATAGCTCCTTTTCTAGACTTTGTCCGCTTAAGAAAGTGAAGAACTTCTTGGGCGACAATAATATTATCAGGTGCTCCTCTACCATGAATAAACCCTCCCTGAGTTGGGCTAACAATCTCATCCAAAAATGGTCGTAATCTATTAACCATCACTTTAGTCACTAGCTTATAAATTACATTACAAAGGCTTATTGGCCGAAAATCCTTCAATCTAGTTGGAGGGTCGCACTTAGGGATAAGAACAATCAAAGTTTCCAACAAAAAATGGCTTAACGTCTCCCCTAAGAATGCTTTCTGAACAGTACGCCATACCTCATGACCCACCACATCCCAATATTCCTTGAAGAAAAAAACTTGAAAACCATCCGGCCCAGGAGCTTTGAACGATCTCATATTATCCAGAGCTTCTTTAACCTCCAACATTGTTACTGGTTTAGACAAATTATCACAAACATCATGGCTAAGAGCTGGCATAGGAATTTCTCCCATGCAATGAACCTCAACAGGCTCAATAGAACAAAAAATATTTTTGAAGAAATGAACAACCTCCCGTTGTAAAACTTTCGGATCATCAGACCAAGTCCCATCACTTACCAGCAACCCATGAACCTTGTTAGATTTTCTTCTAAGGATGGTTTGCATATGGAAAAAGCTAGTATTTCTATCACCATACCGAACCCATTGATCTCTTGACTTCTGGTACCAAAGCATTTCTTCCTGTGCCAAAACTATATTATACTCAGCTCTCAATTCTTTCTCTTTGTGCTTCAGAAAAAGAGTGTTAAAATAATATAGTTTTGAATGATATAAATTTATGTTTTTTGTTGTAATTTTGTCTAAATGTAATTTTAAATAATGTAATCTAAACAACATTCATTTTATTATAATCTATTTTGATACAAAATTATCAAACATAAATTCCGTTAACACCAACTTATTTTTTATCAAAATCAAATTTATAAAATAAATTTTATACAAATTCTAATCCAAACACATACAAAAATAATACAACTCGTCAATCTCGGAGATTAAAATAAAACTTAACTTAATAATTTAAACTACATCACTTTTTTATAATAGGTTTTTTCAGGCAGCATTAAATTTAGATAAAAAAAATTATTAGACTCTTCTTGACATGTATTTATCAATAATAAATGAATATATTTAACTGCATACAGTATATATGGCATAAAAGACGCCATATTTACGTATCAAAAAATTTGATGCCATGATTAATGAGTAATTAGGTTTGGATCTTGGCATATAAATTAAAAATTTAATTTATAGGATTATAAAAAAATTATAAACATATTCAATTTAAATTTATTCATTTCACTTCATATAATTATTTTTATTTATTGTTTTAAGCAATTATTTTTGTTTATTATTTTGTCTTCTTTTTAAATTATATTTAAACAAAAAAAAAGATAAAAGAGGTAAGGACATGATACATTCTAATGTTCTAAAAAGTTCAATATTTAATATTTAATGAGCTCATTATTTATCGAAACAAGAAAAACAATTGTGATGATAGAAAATAATTGTATAAAATATTAGTAAAAAAAAATAACAGGCATAACTAAAATTACGTGGGAGGAGATAAAGAGAAATGTGAAATAAATATTATTTTATATAATAAATATGAATAAAATAAAATATAAAAAATTAAATTTACAAATTTTATTAAAAAAATTAAACATCACATAGTAAGAATATAAATTAAAGTGATGTTTTAACAAAAAAAATTATAAAATATTATAAAGTGTCAATTATACTATACAATTAAATGGTTAAAAATTATTGAAAAATTATTTAATAAAAAATATTATTTATACTTATATATAAAGAGAATTAAAATTATTTCATTTAAAAATTTATTGCTTTTTTTTCTCATAATTTTTGTATCTTTTTCGCACAATTATAATAATAGAGAATTGAAATTGATCCATTTAAATTATACTTGTCATAGATTCTTGAATTATTAAGCTAATTTTTTTTGTTTCGTATAAAAAATAATAAATAAAATGTGATTTGACTCATAATTGAGTTTCAACAAAATTTAAGAACAAGGTTAAGTAATTAGTGATATATATTAACCGAGTATTGATTTTGCATGCATGCATGCATGCTCTCTAGATAATCTTGTACTTGTAGTCAGAGGCAGAGTTTCATGGTAAGGAAGGGGGCAATATATAGTTCCCTTAAATTTTAAGTTTTTCATATAAATGTTAATTTACTTTTTAAATTTATTTTATTTTATTTTATTGTGAAATTAATTTTTAATCCCTCCTTAATATTTTATCTAATTCTGCCCGTTTGTACATATAAAAAAATGTAGTTACCGCGTAAGAAAAAAAAATTAGTTGTAATTATTTTAGGACTATTAAAATGAGTCAAATCCATCGGATCAGCCCGTTTACTCATTTAAATTAGTAGACTTCGCCTCTAAAATTAAATCCGTTTAAATTTCGGGCTAAACGAGCTGAACTCGATTAACCCGAAAAAAATGATGGATTAAACGGAAGGTCCGTTTAATTTTTTTTTACATTTTTTTAAAAAAATAGCATTTTTAGTCAATATTTTCCTAAAAGTAATATTTTTTGTCGATATTGACCAAAAAATTCGACCCATCAACTAAAAAAATATTATTTTTTAAAAATTTTTAACTTAAAAGTAATATTTTTTGTTAAAATATTTTTTAAAAAATAAAATAAAAAGATAAATGGGTTGACCCGTTTAACCCATAGAACTTACCATAAATGGTCCAAACTAAAAAATTATGGCTCACAAATAAAATGGAGTTAAACAGTCCAGCCCATTTAACCTACAAATTTAATGGGTCGGACTTAAATGAGCCGAGCTAGTCCGTTTGACAGCCCTAAATTATTTTCCCTCTTTATACATAGAAAAAAGAAGAATTAATAAATCATTGACTTTGACAAGAATTTAGAAAAGATAATGTCATCATTTCAAAATTGTGATGGTATTAAACTATTAATTAACTGTGTAAACCCTGATAAATTAGTAGATAATTAGTCAATAAATTAGTTTTTAAAAAGGAAGATTAGAAATGCAAATATTATATCAAACTAGAATAGAGTTCATCGAAACAAGAATTTGGACACTAATTTCAAAAAAATCGGTCAAAGATTAGACCGAACAGACTGAATCAGTTGAACCGGACCCAAATTGGACCGTCGATCCAACCGGACCAACCCTTTTAAATGAACCCAAGCCTTTCATCCCCTTCATTCCAACAGAAATGAAACTGAAGCACACTTAGGGGAGAAGAGAAACGAAACTTTACCGAAACCTTTACGGTGGTTTCCGATCCCCGTAACTTCTCCGTCCGAGCTCCGATCGCCGCACCATTTGCAGCCACGCATTCATCATGTCGAGCTCTACGTTTCTACTGAAACAAATTTATAGGTAACTTGCTATTCACCTCAGCCTCTTCTTTTCCCCAATTTTCAAATTTTGAGTAGAAATGTTGAATTTATTTGATTTCTGATGTTTTAAGATCCAATTAGTTTGAGGGAAACGTTCACTCTTGCTTATGTGAAGTTTGGGTAAGGTGAGAATACGACAATTCTATTTTAATTTCATTGAAT
Organism: Arachis duranensis; assembly: GCF_000817695.3. Lineage (NCBI taxonomy): Eukaryota > Viridiplantae > Streptophyta > Magnoliopsida > Fabales > Fabaceae > Arachis > Arachis duranensis. The sequence continues at coordinate 115,393,355 of NC_029780.3, read as the reverse complement.
TTGAGCTTTGAGTATTAAATTCGATATATATGTGTTATAAATATGTATTAGTTATGTGTATTAGGTTGAAAATAAATAATTGGAGCTTGGAATTGTGAATATTAGAACTTGGAGAAAGCTGAGCTTAGAGTTTGTTGAGTTTTGAGAGGCTGCTTTGATTTTGAATAAATTGCTTTGGTTATTACGTGGAAATCGGCCAATGTATGGTTTAGGTTTCTTACATTTAATATATAATGTTCTGTGAAAACTTAGGCTAGATGACCATAGGATAGGATAAGCTGAATTGCACGGAACAGTACAATGCTTAGCATACTTGATGTCTATGATGTGGTTTGATTGTATAGTAGAGATTATTATTATGTGGACATTCCAATGAGAAATGAGTAATGAGATATGGCTAAGTTGATGATTTTATAGGTTACATGCATATGGATTGAAGGCTTGGTGGTTTTTGGAATGAAGTTTTAATTGAAAATTGAGGTTTGAATATTTTTGTAAAGGTTGGTTTTGGCCGACTTTCGGCGAGGTATAACTTGGCTTCTGGACCTTTAATTTATTCCCAACTTGTTTTAAAATGAAAATAGGGTTCGTGATGTTTATGCCGTTTGAAGAACGGAAGGAAAACGATTTAAAATGATTAAGTTATGTCCGTTAGAAGTTTGGATGACAGATATGTGGTTATGCTGCTGAAAATTTGCAAGGTTTGCAGCTCTCTGATGACCTGATGCTGTTTTTAAAAAGACATACGTCCACACGTACGCGTGGAATGTAAACTTTGGTTGCGCAACGCGAGTAGCTCTATGCGTACGCGTGATGGATCCGCAAGCATGCCCACGCGTACGCGTGACCCACGCAGGGACGGATCCACTCATGCGGGTGTGGGGGCAAGCGCCCCCACTACAATTTGGAATTTTATTGAGTAGTATATAATAATAATATTTATTTGCCCCGACTAAATTACTAAATTTGACCCCACAATTATTTTTTATTCAACTTTCGACACTTGATAGCCAATTTGAAAACTATATATTAAATGTCCATTATAATGATCAATTTTCAAATTTAAATAAGATTGGTGTTCTTTCTTAGAAATCGACTCGAAAGAATATTATTTATCCATTTGTGTTTCTTCTTTTAAAATTAGCTTTAATTTTTTCATAATAACTACACTAATTAACTTTTTCAACTATGAATATCATCAAAAGCTAATTTGTATGAAAGTTGAGTTTTAAATGATTATTTAACGACATATACAAAAAAATGACATTTTAATTATTTTGTCAAGGTTTTAAAATATGAAATATAAAAAATTAAATTTTAAATTATATGTTATTATTTAAATTACTATTTTAGTATTTTAATTTGTAATTAGATATTTTGAAACCTAATCATATTTTATAATAACAAAATATAATTATAACAACAATTATGCTATGTATACATAAAATAATCACTTATACAGAATAAATCTTAAAATATAAATTTTGAAATACAAAATACATATTAAAAAAATAAGGTAAATGATATATGTATTTATACACAAATTTATAATAGATAATTTGATAGCTAATTTTTTATGTAAACATAATATTTTTATTATAAAAATTATTATAATGTTATATATATTTTGCCCCCACTATCAAAATTTTCTGGATCCGTCACTGGATTCACGCGTACGCGTGACATGAGGTATCCATCTACGCGTATGCGTGACAAGAGGTTGCGCGCACGCGAGCTGCACTTGTGCATTTCCACGCGTACGCATGAGCCACGCGCACGTGTGGACCCTATTTCAGCAAAACGTGACTTTTAACGTTTTAAACTGTATTTTAAATCTCTAAACCTCTATTTTCATTCCATTGGTCTTAAATAATAGTGTTAAACCTGATAATTAGATGAAGTTAGGAAATTGGGATAACTTGAAGGTGAAGTAAAGTTGAAAAGTGATGAATTAATTATGAGATGTTACGGACAAGTCATATATGATACTTGACTAGGTATTTCGATGAAAGATTATGTATGAAATTTGGCTTGAATAATTTAATGATTTGAGATACGAGATTCCCTGGATAAAGTGTCGTGGCTTGGCACCACGTGTACCAAGTTGAAAACTTGATACTCTGTTGACCCTATGACGTAAGTGTGACCGGACACGATAAATTTCCGGGAATATAACCCCCATTGATCAATATTGATTATTTAAGAAAAAACTATGCATAGACTCTTGGGGATGCACGTCGGGGGACAGTCTAAGGTTTTTGGACTTGTTGGGTTAGCTGGATAACCGACAGATGAGCCTCATTAGCCATAGAACAGGCATGCATCATATGCATATTACTTGAATTACTTGCTTGTGCTCTAACTGGGTGTGCCTAAATGTACTTACCGTGTTAAATGTATATTTGTTACCTGCAGTACTTGTAACCTTCTTGTGCTTGCCTTTATCTGTTTATTTGTTTCTGAAATGCATGATGGAGTTGGAGGTATGGAGGAATGGCAGTATGGGACTTAGATTTAAGATTAAGTTAAGTTAGGTTTAAATAGTCTTAGAAAACTACCTTTTATGGCTTCAGTTTAATACTTTAAACTCTATAATATGAGTGTCGGCATTTTAGGATTGTCTCTAGCATTCCCAGGACCTTATATCTTATGTGTGTGGCACATTTACCATATTGAGAACCTCCGGTTCTCATTCCATACTATGTTGTTGCTTTTCAGATGCAGGTCGAAAGGCGTCTCGTTAGGCGTTTGGGCTCTTGAAGCGAAGTAGTACTGGGTTATATATATACACACGTACTTAGCTTTCTCTCTGCATAACTTGTTCTTTGATCCTCTTAGAGGTTTAAGGAGAGGCAGAATTTTGTTTATGTATTTGAGTTTTGGATATGTATATATATGTGTGTAAATATTCTCCGACCAGCCTCGACTTTGCAGACTGAGTTAGGAGCTTGCTATTTTGTATCTTTGGCACTCTATTCCTAATTTTACAATCTTATGTTTGATGGATACAGTTTTGTTAGCACGCAAGTTAACTCGTTTCTCGAGCATTGCGCATTTATTCCGTGATTTTTATTTCTTCTATTCTTCAAGGCTCCTAGCATATTATAATTTTTCTGCTATTATATGTACACATTTTATTTTAGAGGTCGTAATACCACTTCACTTTTATTTTACGATTTAAGCGAAAAGCTTAGAGTGGTAGGGTGTTACAAACTGCTTTTGTTATAAATAGGAAAAAAAATAAATAATTAATATATTTATTAGGTTTACTATTTAAAGAGATATATATTTATGAATATTTTTGTGACATTATATTATTACTCTATTTTAAAAATATTCATCAACAAAATGAAATCCCAAGACGACTAATGAAACAGTAACGATATTTAATTTTATCTATTCAACTTGACCAAAAAAAATTCCTTCATGCACCTGTCTTTCTAGGTTATATTTAATTAATTGTCTTCATTCTTAAATTAGAAAACGAAAAATTAATTTCGTCGCATGTTATGACTTTTGACTAGAATAAGAAGAAGAAAAGATAACAGTACCATTATGATAAAATTGATATTAATTGCTCGTCGGTAGAAATAGAAAATTAGTAATACAAAATTGTAAATATTTTTTTAGAAAAGGTGAAAAATCTTAAAGTTTCTAACGATATTAAATTATTTAAAGTTATTACTTCTTTAAAATTACTTCTTTCATAAATAAAATTTTATCTTTGAATTGTTAACAAATACTCTTAAGATATATATTTAGATATTCGTTAGAAAAATTTGTAGTCCTTTATTACTACTTTAACTCTTTAAGTGCAAAATTTAATTTTTATAAAATAACTTAAAAGAAGGCAGGTGTCTAAAGGTTATATTTGTTACTATTAATAAACACATTGATATTGACTAACATTCTGAAAATCAAATTAGTCATCAAACTATTTTATTTACTGCTTCACCAGATTTTTACAAAATAAGTAAATATATCAAATTTTTTCAGAGGTATTAGATATGGACACGCAAAATACAGTATATAAAAAGAATATATCTTAAGAGAATATTTTTCTTATGTGAGAAGTGAGAATACAAATCACAACCATTAAATTACAATAAACTGTTGATATTAAACTAAATTTATCAACAATTTAAAAAATTGTGCCCTATTATTAAACAGTCTAGGAATCAGTAATTTTTGTATTTTTTTTGTCAGTATTTAATCATAAAAATAAAAGTGAGTGATCTCCGACCATTAAATATAATCTCACACTATTAAAAATATTATTGATGATCAATTAATAGTTACAAAACACCAAAATTACTACCTCTAGCATTCCTCTTAAATAAATTTGTCCTAAATTCTTACATTATTGTTATAGCTCTGGATCTCCTTGTATTCATTCCTCTTTTACTTTCGTTTTTTTTGTATATTAAATTTTGGGAAAAAGACAGATAAATTTTTATCTTTTTAAATTTTTAATAAATACATTCTTGACAAAATTTAAATACAAAAAAGTCCCTGATATTAATAAACAGAGGACAATTTAGTCTTTCCATCTATTTACCTCTTATACATCAAACGAAACTGGCTGACATGGCTGAAACGGTGTCCAAGTATCCGTTATGGTGCCACGCTGGAAGGGAAATAAAGTTCGAAGGACAAATAAATCCTTGCCATCATTTTGCAAATAAAATTCGAAAGACAAATAGATCCTTGAGAATTTAGTTCATTATACTTCTATTATGCTTCTATTATGAGAATTTAGTTTATAAAATTATCCTTGTATTTTGAGATCTAGTTAACTTGTTGTATTCTGCAATTTAAATTATTTGTATCAAAATTGTAGAAATTGGACTTGTTCTATTTCTACTTTTTTTTCTTAAATTGCATTAGTTCAGTTTTAGTGCATTTGTGTATTATATTAGAATTTGTTAAATTGTATTAGTTCAATTTTCATCATACTAGTGGCATTAGTTAGCATAAGTTCATTTATGCATCAAGTTAGCATTAGTTCATTTGTGCATCATTCATGTATTAAGTTAGTATTAGTACATTTGTGTATTATATTAGAACTAGTATAATTTATCCATAATAACATTACGAGAATTTTTTTTAAATTATAGTTCACTTTGTTCTAACGGTATAAATTATGCATGACATAAAAGATTTATAAAATCAAATTACTTTTACAAAAAAAATCGTAAATTGACAAAAATCTCTGGTTAAAAAGACCAAGATATCTGCAGATAAAAAATTAAATAATAAAATTTTAAATTATTATTTTTATATGAAAAAGTCTAATTTTTTATTAATAATTAATTTTAGTATTCGTTATAAAAATTTATTCATAATAGATAAAAGAGAAATTAATTTTATTTGTCAATTTCATGAATTTATTTTATAGATAAGATCAAAATAATTTTTTGTTCCAAATGCACCTTATAAAGTTGGTCAACAATTTATCTCACTCTCCAATTTTCTTTTATTTTTGTAACTTTTTTTATATATAGTTTTAGATTTTTTGGTCAACGTATTTATATTTGTTTTAATTTTGGTTTTAACATTTTTATGTTACAATTCATTTATTAGTATCTTTTAATAGTTTGAAGAATAAATATTTTTTAAACAAATGTATGATCCATATAATATAGAATATAGATATTGTTTGGTCTGGAATTTACCCCATTGGCCTGAACAATAAAAGCATTAACATCGTATACTCAGTATGAAAATCCATTTCCTTTTCTGAATACAGAAGTTTCAAACAAAATTTAGTAACGCAATTATTTCGAAGATATGAAAGGTTGAGGTCGTAGTTACCCAACTTGTCACTTATTACATATAACAGATGTCACACATTTTGCATTTAAAACTTTAAATGCTTTTAAATTTTAAAATGACTTATAGATCTATATACTTTACACATGTGTATACCTTAAACGTAAAACGTATATTATATATAGTGACAATTTTGTTTATTTTGATGTAAGGATATAATTTAATGGAGAATCTTATTTATATTCTGTCAATTGATAAATATTCCTTGATTTTAATAATATATACAAATGTTTCTATTTGAACAAATTCATTAGTATATATTCAATAGATTACCTGCATAAGTATATGGTACAAAATCATATTACATTCATATTTTAATATTTAAGAATATTAAAATAGAAAATTACTATTATTATCATTGATCAGTATATTATTAGTGTTTATTTAAGTGTTATTAAATTGAAAAAAATAGTTTTTAATAATTTTTTTTATGTTTTAATATATTTAGTAAATTTTTAATATTAAAAAC
>NC_029780.3:115385663-115386592 GCF_000817695.3 Arachis duranensis | reverse complement strand
TTTAAATTATTATTAAATAAAATATAAAATATTAATTTTTATATTTATATTTTTATTCTTATTTTTAGTATTTTTATCCGTTTTTAAAATTCTTTATGTGGAAGGTGCGCGGACTAGGAAGGTTACCACGTATTTATTTCGCAAGCGGTAGGGACATGATAGTCATTTTCGGAAAATATCGAGGGACAACAAAGCAAGAGAGAGAAAAACTGAAAAAGTCAGAAAAGGAATGGGTTTTGCATGGGGTCATGTTCAATACCCACAAAATAAAGTGGGCATTATTGTACATTCACAATCTACCATTCCCCCAAAAAACCCACATACGTGACAGCCTGTACGGTTTCCCAGGAAATAAAGGTGTTAAAGCAACGGCTCTACCTTTTTTAAAAGATTCAGAAATTGAGGCCATTTTTATGGTATTGGAAACAGGAACTAATAATATCAGAAAAGATGGCGTCAAAAGAGGAATGAACATGCACAAAAAGATATATATGTATTTGTCTCACATACTTAAAGAAAATTTATTCATGTGAGAGAAAAAATTAAGGGAAATATCATCAACACAATTATAAAAACAGATTATGTATATAAATTTATAGTTTAATTACTTTTATAATTTTGTGAAATTTTTAATTAAATTTTTATATTTTTTTTAATTGAGTCTTTGTATTAAAATATTTTTTTAATTGAGTCTCTATATATTTTTTCCTTTTATTTAGGTTTCTGTACCAATTTTTTTTTAGTTGGGTCCTTATAAAATTAAATCAATTACTGCTAAAAGGGACCTAATTGAAAAAAAATTAGTGCAAGAATTCAATTAAAAGAAAAAAAGTATAAGGACTTAATTAAAAATTTCGAAAAATTATAAGATCCAACAGAATAATTAAACCTAAATTTAATCAATTGAGATTAAAAAAAAAACAAATATA
>NC_029780.3:115384214-115385194 GCF_000817695.3 Arachis duranensis | reverse complement strand
AATTTAGTTTTATATATAATGATTATTTCCGTAAAAAAATTCATAAAACATTATACAGAATCAATTGTACTATGCAATTAAATGATGAAAAATTATTGAAAAATTAATCAATAAAAAAATATTATTTAGATCTAAATATAAAGAGGATTGTGATTGTTTTATACTTTATTTGAAATTTTGTTGCTCTTTTTCTCATAATTTTTTTTGTCTCTCTTAGATAATTATAGTAAAGAATTAAATCCATTAGAATTATATATGTTATAGATTTTTAATTATTAATTAAGCTATAATTTTTTTATACTATATAAAAAATAATAAATAAAATGTTATTTGACGGATAATTGAGTTTCAACTTTCAACAAAACTTACGAATAAGGTTAAGTATTAGGGTATATATATATATTAACGGAGTTTGAGTATCCGTTAGACAGCATAGATTTTGCATGCATGCTTGTATGTTCTCTAGATATTATCTTCTACTTATAAAGGAAATGCAGTTACCATTTGTTATAATTATTTTCCCTCTTTACATTGATAAAAAAAAAAAGAATTAAATCATTCATACGTGCTGTGACTTTGACCAGAATATAGAAATTAAAAGATAATGTCATCATTTCGGAGCTGTGATGGTATTAATTGACTTCCTTTGTTATAAATAGGAAAAAAATTAATGTATTTATTAAGTTTTAATTTACTATTTAAAGATATGTATATATATATATATTTAATTATTTATAAATACTTTATGTGACATTATATTATTACTCTATATATTTTAAAAATACATCATCAACAAAATGAAATTCCAATGATTAATAAAACAGTAACGATATTTAATTTTATCTATTCAACTTGACCAAAAAAATTCCTTCATGCACCTTTCTTTCTAGGTTATATTTAATTAATTATCTTCATTCTTTAATTAGAAAAGGAAAAATTAATTCGTCGCGTGTTATGAATTATGATCCTTGACTAGAACA
>NC_029780.3:115383801-115384186 GCF_000817695.3 Arachis duranensis | reverse complement strand
ACTAGAACAAAAAAAAAAAAAGATAACATACAGTACTATTATGATAAAATTGTGATATTAATTGATCGTTGGTAGAAATAGAAAACTAGTAATACAAAATTATAAATATTTTTTAGATAAGGTGAAAATTTTAAAGTTTCTAACGATATTAAATTATTTAAAGTTATTACTAGCTTCTTTCATAAACAAAATTTTATCTTTGAATTGTTAATAAATACTCTTAAGATATAAATATAGATATTCGTTAGCAAAACTTGTAGTCCTTTATTAGTACTATTATTATAAGTGTAAAATTATGATAGACAAATATTAAAACGGATATAGAATACGATACGATGTAAAATATGTAAAATATGTAAATATATAAATTTTAAATTTTTATATA
>NC_029780.3:115381711-115383161 GCF_000817695.3 Arachis duranensis | reverse complement strand
TCTTTTGTATAATACTTATTTCGGTAAAAAAGATTTCATAAAATATTATAGACTATCAATTGTACTATGCAATTAATTAAATGAAAAAAAATTGTTAAATAATTACTCAATAAAAAGATAAACATTATTTATTTATTTATTTATATATATAAAGAGAATTGGAATTGTTTTATTTAAAATTTTGTTGCTCTTTTCACAATCTTTTTTGTCTCTCTCATATAATTATAGTAAAAAATTGAAGTTGATCCATTCGAATTATATTCTTATAGATTCTTTAACTATTAAGCTATGATTCTTTTTTTGTATTATAGAAAAAAATAAATAAAATATAAATTGACGGATACGGTACCTAAAAAAGCTAGTACTAATAATAAATGTATTATATATATAATATTGTCAAAATATTGAAATAAGAAAAGATATTCTTAAATTAATAGACTTTTGAAATATTAATTAAATTATTATAAACTAGATAAATATTCTATAAATGTTGAATATTTTAATATATCTATGTTATTTTTTATTGGTTTTTGTATTATTTTTTACCCCTCTGCTACTAAATTGACTATAAATTTAGTTTGTAACAACATAAAAGAAGCATATATCTCTATAATCATTTTTATACTATTATTGAGAATATCATCTATATAATCAACCTAGACACCTAGAATTAATTTTATAATTTTTTACATTAGATTATTTAATTTTATAAAAATATTATATTATAAAGAATACGTTAGTTCATCTAATAGCCTACATTTTAATATTATATGTCATATTTGGAGAGCAAAATTTATTTTATGAAAATCTATCCATCTATTCCTAATATATAAAAAAATAACTAAATAATGACACAGTGAAATTATTGACATCTTGATAGCTTCTAACATGTAAATTATCACATAAATATTTTAATAAAATTATTTATTTATTTTTGTTCAAACACCACTTTAATTTATATTCTTCCTATGAGTTGTTTGATTTTTTTTAATAAAATTTGCAGATTTATTTTCTCCTTTTATATTTACTTTTACTCATATTTACTATTTAAGATAATATTTATTTCACATTTTTTTTATCTCTTCCCACATAATTTTAGTTATATCTGTTATTCTTTTTTTATTTTTACTAATATTTTATACAATTATTTTTTATGATCACAATTGTTTTTATTGTTTTGATAAATAATGGGCTCATTAAATATTAAATGGTGTACTTCTCAGAACATTAGAATGTATAATATCCAACCAACTTGGGTTGGACGAATGGTCAGCTTACTCGTCCGCTTAAGCAAGTGTCGATCGGGAGTTCGAATCCCGTCTTGTACATGCAGCAACATTGGCCAGCGACAGACCCTTAAATGAAGCTCAGATCCACGACGGATTAGTCCTTAACTTGTCGAGTTGGGAGATACTGTTTTAGATAAAAAAAAAAAAGAATGTATAATATC
>NC_029780.3:115380384-115381488 GCF_000817695.3 Arachis duranensis | reverse complement strand
TTTTTCTAGTATAATGTTTAAATATAATTTAAAAAGACAAAAAAGAATAAACAAAAATAATTGCTTAAAACAAGAAATAAAAATAATTATATGAAGTGAAATGGATAAATTTAAATTGAATATTTTTTTCATTTTTCTTATAATCCTATAAATTAAATTTTTAATTTACATAATTATTAGATTTTACAATAATTTATATATCTATCTTAATTCTATATAATGTGGGAATCCAAACCTAATTACTTATTAATCATGGCATAAGTTTTTTCTATATGTAATTATGGCATCTTTTATGCCATATATATGGTGTATGCAGTCAAATATATTCATTTATTACTGCTAAATGCCAAGAGTCTAATAATTCTTTTGCATCTAAATTTAATGCTACCAGAAAACCTGGTTCTATATGAAAAACTTGTTATAGAAGAGTGATGTAGTTTAGATTACCAAATTATCGAATTAAGTCTTATTTTAATCTTTAAAATTGATAAATTGTATTGTTTTAATTATTAATTTCTCAATTGTTATAACTAAATCTTTCATATTTTAAAAAATATACTAATTTCTGTCATTTCGAATTTAACATTGATAGTGACGTGGCTTAAATCTTGTCATGATGAACATATTAAAATGACATTATATACATTTTGATACTAAAAACGACATTATATGATGGTGTTTGAGAATTTGAACAATATTAAAATGTTATATCATTCTTTTTTGAACAATTAACCTTCAAACGATATTGTTTAGTGCCAAAATGCGTACAACATCATTTGAATATGTCCTGTGTAACAAGACTTAAGTCACGTCACTAACGGCGTTAAGCTCCAATGTCAAAAAATACACAAGAAACTATTTTAGTGTACTTTTTTTGAATTTAGAAGACTAAATTATAACAATTAAAAAGTTAAAGACTAAATCAATATAACTCGCCAATTTCAAAGACTAAAGTAAAACTTAATTTTTCAATTATTTTCATTGAATTCTCTTAGATGTTAAATAAAGTGTATATATATACTAACAAAAGGAAAAAGTTTTAAATAAATACTTTTATGTTTATATGATTATAAAAAATAAATTAAATGATTGTATATAAAAAAA
>NC_029780.3:115363121-115380126 GCF_000817695.3 Arachis duranensis | reverse complement strand
TTAAAAAAATACAATAATTATAAAATATTTATAATTGTATCTATTTATGTAACATCATGTCAACAAAAGAACTGTTTTTTATATTAATTATATGAATAATCATTTAAATAAACCAATATAATTAAAATTCTGTGTAAAATATTCTACGTATATCAAAATTCAACTCAAAATAAATATAAAAGAATTAGGGTGAACATAGTGTATATTTAATATAATAATATTCTAATAGTATAAAAAGGTTCTTAGTGATTAACTCGATGCAATGCACCTTACTCTTGATACGTTTTGCTTTTACCCAAATTCCTTCATAGTTTTGTCTCCGGCTACCATGGCTGATTATCGTGAATCTCATAGTCCTAGCCATGAAAATATTACTGGTAATGGTGGTACTATCAAGAACTGTAACGTTACCCTTTTCTCTCTTTCTTCATCAAAGTCTACATCTAATAGCACTACCACCACCACTGATCCGCTTCACCCAGTAACAATTAATCGAAGTAGTAATAATAGTGAACCGATGAGTGTAATTAACCAACTTGATCTGAATCAAAAGTTGAAAGAAAAGAAAACAGGTGGATGTGATGATAATGATTATGTGAATCCTAGTTTCATTCATCATTCATTATCATCATCATCCAAAGGTGCAAATGTGAGTGATTATGCAACAAAAGAGACGCTGAAAACTCATCAAGTTGAAAATGCAGCATGTCCAATGAAGGAGAGTCTAATTTGGCCAAAACAAAATCTCAAAAGGTATGATCATGATTTTCTCTTTAAAAAGATTGATGGGTCTTCTGTTTCAGAAAATATTTTTGAAAAAGTAGTGTTGCGGCCACAAGGAGGAGTGGGAAGAGGAATAAGAACAGTGTATCACAACAATAACAACAACAACGAACCAATCAAAAACAACATCAATCAACAGCACCATCACCACAATGATTCAGACAATAATAATAATCAAAAGAAGGTAATTGATGATGTTGTTGTTAATGAGGGTGAGGATGGAAGAATTAAGAGCCTTCCTTACAAAAAAAATGGACCGTACACATGTTCAAAGTGTATGGCGACATTCGAAACATCACAAAAATTTGCGGCTCATACAGCTTCTCACTACAAACACGAAAGTAAGGCTCAGAGAATGAAAAGACAAATGGCCAAAATGATGCGTAGAAACAAAAAAAGGGCCCGTGAACTTCAGCAACAACAGATGAAGGATTTTGAAAAAAGAGAAGGAGAAGAATCTGCTTTGCAAGTGGAAGTGGAAGATCAAGCCCAGAATAATAATAATAATATTAATAATTATGATGCTCCTCCTGGTTTTGATATTCGTTTTGGCGATGATAAGATAAAGATGGAGCCTTTTCCATAAATTTTATTATGTTATGTTCTTCGGTTCTTGTTTGTTATTTGAATTTACAGGTTCATCAGTGTTTTGTTATGGGTTATAATTGTCATGGTTATGGGATTATATATATGTATTGTTAATTATGTTATATTTTGTTGAATTGTATGATTTTAGTGTGTTATGTATGTATTTGGACATTGATCTTTTATATAAAATATTTTGTTGCGTGTGTTACTGAATCGTGAATTTGAGTTATATGTTTATATGAGACTAGAATAATGATGATGATGTTCATTTTATTCTTCTATAACTCTTTAATGGCGAAAATGTTGACGGTGCTTTGCAGGTTAATAAATGGTAATAAATCTTTTAAGAAAATCAAGAATTTAGTGAGGTGATAATAATAAATAGGAGTGAGAATGTTATTTAATGTTTATTTATTTTTAATTATTTCCATTTAAATTAAATTTTGGAAGAACAAAAAATGTGATATATAATTAATACCATCTTAATGGACTAATATTTTTAAAACGATGCCTCCCGAGTTAAATCTCAATTTGACTCATGAAATTTAGTCCGATACTCAGAATGACCCCCATAATTTCGTTGGTCCCAATTAAAATTCCAAAATTTACAATTGTGGCTCCAACTTGCCCCTGTAGTCATCTCCGTCACCAGAATGCTGATTTGATGCAATTGCATGATATAGTGGACACTATTTAAACGACAGCGCATTGGTTTCGCGCCCAAACTCTTTGGAAACCCCGTCGTTTAAGTTTTTTGTGGGTTAAAACTCTCTTTCTTTCTACTACGACGATCATAAGTTGCAAAATATCAAGAAAACCCTTATACTATGTGGTTTCCAAAGAGTTTGCATGCGAAACCAATGCACCGTCATTTAAGTAGTGTCCAACATGTCATGCAATTGCACTAGATCAGCATTCCAGTGACGGAGATGATCGCAGGGGCAAGGTGGAGCCACAATTGTAAATTTGGGCTAACAAAATTGTAGGAGTCATTCTGAGTATCAGGCCAAATTTCAGGGGTCAAATTGAGCTTTAACTCGATGCCTCGCACTCACTCTCATCTAGACCCTGAGACCCAATCATCCCATTCCTTCTCTCTTTTCAGATCTAACCTACTCAGCCACGTTGGGGACTACTTAGATCCCCACTGGCCGTCCTTAGCTCATCACTCTTCTCTTAAACATCACTGATTGCTTCCTTCATTTCTGGCGTTCCTCTCTTTGTCCATCGTTGTGGGTCATCGTCGCGTCTTTATCTTATGTCACCATGATGAATTGCGCCTTTGTTCTCGCCACATCGTGCTTTCTTCTCGCCTCAATGTTGCCATTATTACTGCTGCATTACTGTCTGCTATTACTGTTACATCGCTGGAGCTGCTTGTGTCTTTCATTCTCTTCTCTTATGGTCTGTTTTATTCATATAATGCTTCATTCATGAGAGTTCTTTTTATTTAAATTTAGATATAAAAAGGTTATATTGAAAAAAATTACTAATTCAGTTGTTTATACTTCCATGCTTTATTTAAAAAAGAAAATAAATTTCAATTTAGAAATAAGCTTTTTAATATATTTTGTTTTACAGAAATATTTGTTATCTAATCCGATCAACAAATGTGTAGATGGAATTGGATAAGTGTGTAAAAAATGTGAATATCGTATTCTATCCGATCTGCTGAGTTTAGTGCAGATCAAATCAAAATTTTTGTCATATCTGATTCACGTACACCCCAAGTAGATGTGTGAGTTTGTGATATAATATTTGAAATTAGGGGTTGATTAATTCATCTAAAAGGGAAAGAAAAAAAAGCAAAGAAGGATATTTACAAGACAATTTTGTTAGGTAACTAATTAGGAGTGCAGCCAACCAACTAGTAAAAAAAGCCTATTAAGAAAAAAGCAAAAAAAAAAAAAGAATGGGGCCCTTTTTTGAATTTTCTTTTTGAATGAAACATGAATTCAAATTATCAAAAAACATTTAAAACTAATTGAAAATAAATATTTAAAATCCAAAAAAAATATAAAATCAAATAAAAATAAACATCCAAAATCATTGTAAAATGAATATCCAAAATCTAATAAAAAAATATTTTAATTTTAACAAAAAAGCATCCAAAATTTAACAAAAAAGAGATATCCAAAACATATTTTAAAAAGTCCAAAACTTAACAAAATGACGTATAAAAAATATTGAAAAAGTCCAAAAATTACAGAAAAAAATTCAAAACTATTATAAAAAATAATTCAAAACCTAAAAAGAATAATAATCTAAGATGTAAGAAAAAACATCTAAAACATATTAAAAAATATATTTGAAATTCAAGAGAAAGAAATATTCAAAATTAGTTAAAAGAATCATCTCAATTCTAGATAGAGGAAGAAGATCATGTATGACGATTGCTGTGATGATGGACGGTGTGACGGACACGATGCGCAATGGACTGGTGAAGAAGAAGAGGAGAAGGAAGAGAAAGAGGTAGAGAAAGAAGAGAAAGAAGAAAAAAAAGAAGAAGATGATGATGAACATGCACAACGCAAATACTGGAGGCGTGTTTTTTAAAAATTTAAAAAGTTGGCTGCATTCTAGTTGGTTAGCTATACTTTTTCTTTAAAAAAAAACAAATATACATAATTTAATTAGGAAAAGAATTCAATTATTTTACTTAGATTTTGTGGCTAATTTCTTTAGATATAGAAAAAGATTGTATGTGTAATTCATAGTAATGATTAATTAGTATATTTCTTTATATGAATTTTATTTTTTTAATTTTAAATAACAAATCAGATCCTCAATTTTTAAAAATAATAAAAATTGTAAAAAAATTTAAGAGTCAGATTTTCTAAGTTTATATATTAGAGAGTTCATTTTTGTTAAAATAATTTTTTTTCTAGCATAATGAAATTAGAAGATATAATTTACACATATAAAAAAATTTTAATATTAAAATATAAATTTAAGAATTAGATTTATATATTAAAAAATATANGAATCAAAATTAAAAAGCGAGATTTTGCGGCAATCGCTGTAGACTACAGAAATATTATATGATATATGATGAGGAAAGCAATTACTTCTAAGCTTCACGCAAAAAGAAACATGCGTGTCATATTTAATCACGGTAATTTTGCTTATGACGTGGTATATTTGTAATTATATTTAATTGAAAGAATGTCAATCTAGTATTGGATATGATGTTATTTAAGCTAGATTAAGATTCGCGTGTTGTGAAGTATTAATATGAGTTTATCTCAATTTTTGTCTAATATTAAATTTATTAATTATTTTGAAAATTTATATGTAAAAATTTATATTCAAATAAAAGCACACCACATATGCTAATTTGTTATCAATTAAGTAATAGTAGTAAAGAAAACTATGACCAAAGAAAATTCTGCTAGGGTTCCGAGACAAATTAAAAATTTGGTTGAACAGAATACTAAAAAAAAATTTAAATTAGAGAATATGTTGATCTCAATCAACCTATCAATGATATGAAAATTGCTGATCCAAGTGAGGGGGCTTGGCAAGGCATGACCAAAGTATCATACAAAGAATTCTTCTCACATTGCAGGACCTCGTTCTCCCGCGGATAACTTGGAGCGGATCCTATTGATGAAGATGATCCTGATCATGAGAATCGGTGGTACAACGACGCAGATAAAAAAGGTCAAGAGGAGAAACCTGTTGACCCATGCTCCAAAATTCCAATTTCTCAATAAGAGTTTGAGGAATGGTGCAAGTCGTGGAAATATGCGCTCATCGTAAAAGTGTTGGAAAAAAGAGTTGGCATTGGTTTAATGGAGTAATGACTCGAGAAACTGGGCTATCAAAAGTAAGATTAACATGATTGATATAGATTGTGATTATTTTTTGGTTCATTTCATAGATGAAGCGAATTACTTGCATGCACTAATGAAAAGACCTTGGATGGTGGCGGGTCATTGGTTATTTAACATTGGAGACCCTTCTTTTTAGAGTCAGAGAAAGCAGTTAGAAAGACCGCAGTTTGGATTTGCATCTTGAATCTCTCTATTGAATTATATAACCATTGCTTTTTGTGAAGAGTTGGTTCCATCTTAGGTCACATGCTCAAAATTGATCGTACGACCTCTATCCACTCTAGAGGCCGCTTTGCTCGGATATGTGTAGAGATTGATCTTGCAAAAAAGCTAATTCCCAGAATTTCAGTGTGTTAAACGTTGAATATGAAGGGCTCTATCAAATATGTTTTTCTTGTGAAAAATATGAACAGCGGTCGGAACAGTGCACTAAGTTATTGGAGGAACAAACGGATAACCAGGGAAGTGGGGCCACAGTCATGGCAGCCACCAGTTAGGGTAGTCAGAATCTTGAAGGAGATGATCATCAAAAAGGAAAAAATCAAGATCCTAATAATCAACATCAACGAAGCTATGATCAAACACCACCAAATTTCGGGCTATGGATGATGGTTAAACGTCCAATTAAGAAGAAAAAGGGCTCAACCGATCACGAATTTGGTGAAAAAATCAAGGGATAATATTGAATACCAATCAAGAGATAGTTATTAGTGATGATTCTTACCAAAGTTGATAATAGATCTTGATTCAGTTCCTTGCATGAGGAAGGTGTGTTAATCATGCACGATAGTGCATTGCATGGGAATGAGGAGTCTGTTGAAGTCACTAATGCTGGGTCTGAAGTTTCCAAGGCCCGTAAAGGAAAAGAAATAGTGCAACCCATCCAGAAGAAAGTGCTAAGACAAGCTGTGGGCAAGAATCCTCAACTAGGAAAAAAAACTCTCCGTACTAAAATTGGGCCTAATCAAAATGTTAAAGGGACCAAAACCAATCCAAAAGTGATTGGGAAGCCATCCTCTTTAACCCTAGGAACAACTAAGATCACACCCACTTCTCCTCCCAAAAAGAAAAATCCGAACACTAAAGCTATGGAAGGTGTAGTCATAGAGTACATGCGCCAAATTACAAGGGATCAATATGAAGACTTCATGGCAACGGAAGGTGTGAATTCATCCCTCGGAGACTACGTCGTTCGTAATAATCCCATTATCAATCCTGATTCGTTGCTTTCCTCCACTTCACATCATGATTTAGGGCACGGGGGTGGTACTGCAACAGGGAGACCACCTGACGTAGTGATGGTGGATTCAGGGGATGGAAGTGTAAGGAATAGGGATCCTTCCCTTGCATTAGTGAATGAAGCAGCCAGGCTTCAGCTTTGACTTAGTCACCATCTTTAGCGACTTCCTTTCTGACTCTTGTTTATTGAAAGCTGGAATTGCAGGGTGCAGGGGGTAGAACATTTCCATCCCTGATTTGTGACATCAGAAGAGAATATGACGCAAATTTTCTTATTCTACTAGAGATGCATATTAGTGGTACTAAAGGTGAATTTGTTAGGAACAAAATGGGGTTGGATAGTTCCTTCGTGGTGGAGGCGACTGGTCATTCGGGTGGAATATGGTGCTTGTAGGACTCTACGACCTGGAAGGTTGATGTTCTTGAGCACAATAGACATATTGTTCATTTCAGAGTAACTGGTAACAACTATGATACTTGGCTGCTTTCGGCCATTTATGGTATTCCCCAACGACTAACTAGGAGAATTCTCTGTAATAGAATTTGTAGTTTGTTTGATATGTTAATCTTCCTTGGTGTATTTTAGGAGATTTTAATGCTATTTTACATGACTATGAAAGGAGTGGTGGTTCAAGCAGGATTGAAAGAGGAGCTTGTTCTGATTTTCAAAGTTGTGTCATTGCAAGCTCGTTGATTTCGGCTTTACAGGTTGGCCTTATACATGGAGGAGAGATAATCTTGTTGAAAGATTGGACAGAAGTTTGAGTAATCTGGATTGGCAGCTTGCTTTTCAAGAAGCTGTTTTAAAACACCTGCCGATGTTTAAGTCAGACCATGTGCCACTCTATCGTCAACTTAGTAGCTCTGGATCACAAAATAGGCAAAGAAGGCCTTTTCGTTTTGTTGCTGCTTGGCTCTCTCACCCAGATTTTGGAAACATGATTAACAATTCTTGGGATATGCAGAACTCTTAGACTGAAGGCATCGGTAATTTAATGAATTCTTTGAAGGATTAGAACTCAAATGTGTTTGGGATATCTTCAAACGAAAAAGGACTCTTCTTAGGAGACTTCAAGGTATCGCATCTAGCCTTGATCAGAGCAGAAATGACTTTCTGGAGAATCTTCAAATAGAACTCTGGAGAGAATATGAAAATGTGCTTGTCAAGAGGGATTGTTGTGGTTCCAAAATCAAGAAGTAAATGGATCATATTTGGTGACTGCAACACTAAATACTTTCATGGTTCCACCATGATAAGAAGAAGGAAAAATAAGGTGACCTCGCTCCTTGACTCTAATGGAAATCTTGTTACTGATAATAACACTTTAGAAAATATGGCGTATGATTTTTTTTTTTTGTTGAATTATACCTTGATTCTTTGCTTGATATTCCCTTTATCCTTAACAATGCTTTTCCACATCTTAATACAGAAGAATATAATGATATTGGCAGGGATATCTTGGATTCGGAGTTAAAGAAGCCGTGTTCCATATGGGCTACTTCAAATCTTCTAGAAGGGATGGTCTTCAAGCAATTTTTTTCCAAAGCCAATGGGAGAAAGTGAGGACTGATCTGTGCTCTCTTGTTCAACAAATCTTTGACAATCCCAATAGAGTAAAAGAGTTAAATGGAACTCTGATAACCCTCATTCCAAAGACTGAAATTAAATAAAAATAATAAATTGAAATTAAATATAAAGATAGATTGAAATTTAAAATAGAAAATAAAAAGAGTGGATTAAAATTGAATAAAAAAATTACTTTTTTAATTTAATTTTTTATAAAATAAAAAACCTCATTCAACCTAGTTTTAACATACTATAGTTTGATATAAATTAAAATTAAACGAAAGAAAAAATCTTTACCTGCAACAAGAAAATAACTCAATTTTATTTATTCACACTATAGTTTTATTACGAAACTAAAAAAATGAGTTTTCACTCTTCTAATTTCTGTCTCTGTACAATTACAATAATTTAAAAAGTATTTATAATTTTATATTAAATTAAAAATAAAAATTCTAAGCCTACTAATCTAAATCCAATTTACTAAATAAATAAATAAATAAATAAAAATATATGAAATTAAACTAAACATTCTAACACTTAAAAATATAAATTAATAACTACAAAATAATGCTTAAACAGTTAAACTCCTCATGTCACGATCTATGTATCATGATCTAATTTTAATAGTTCATTCCCCAATATAACCCAAATGGAGTGAGACGCTCTCCCATAATGCGCACAAGCCTGGAGTGTTACCTCTCGCAATTTTTTTTAAGAATAATGAAAAGCTATAAAAGCAATTTCAACGTTTTTTTTTGTTTCAGATATATGGATAGTCCTCAATTTTAGGTCACATTCACCCACATCACATCCATATACATAAGGTTTTTATTTAGAATTAAGTATAATTTTAGTCCTATAATTTAAATCGATTTTTTTTGTTTTTAATATTTTTATCATATAAAATCGTTCCTAAATTTTAACATAATTTTAAAATTGTCTTTTTAAACAAATTAATTTTTTAAATGACTAAAATATCCTCTTCCACTCTATTCTCACCACCACCCTAACTACTACCATTTCATCACTATTTGCACCACCTCACCCACTAACATTCTATCATCATTTGTTCACGGGTCCAACGAGAAAACTCAACCTTCAACAACAATCATAAATAAATGGAAATCAAAACAGCAATTCATCACCAAAATTATCATTAATAACAAGAAACAAGAAAATTAACAACAATCCATGTTCAAAAATTAGTGTTTGTGATGAAGGAGAAGCGAGGGAAAGGAGAACTGGACGGCAGAGGACAAGGAAGAAAGGGAGAGGTGCGGTGGTGAGGTTGAAATCCTTGTATGATGACACAAAGGGTGCTACTTTCCGGTTCGTCTTTTCCAGTCCTCCTCTTGTGGCCCAGTCATCTGCGTTCCATATGCTCGAAAACAAGTACATGGGCTTCTCATTCGGAAAGAAATTGTTTTCCTTCCCATTATTTCTGAACACCCTTATGGGCACTCTATCGACGAAAAACCTGTTTTTACAATTCGTTTTCAACCTCAATCACCTCTTCTCAATTGAAATTTGTATTGTATACTCAGAATGAACTTACACAATTTGGTGGTTGTTCCAGAGAATCGAGTAAGTGTGGTAGTCCTCAGTTGGATCGAACCAAAGCATGTGCCTCATCTCACGGCCTCTAGTTCCATTCTTGTATACATTTGGTGAGTCGTGGCGAGGCGAGGGCACGAGGACAAGGTGCAGCGACTATAGAAACCAAATTCGTACTTAACCCTTTTATTTACCTTGGCCATCGACAAGATTTGAACTCAGGTACAACATATTAAGAGACAATACATAGCCACTCAACCAAAACCTCAGTTGCGTGTTGAGTACCTGTTGGGAAGAAGTGGCATTTGATTTTGAGAATAGGCCAAGAGCCTAAGACAAGACATTGAAAATAGAATACAAAAGACCAAAGACACAAAATTAGTATTTTATATTTTGTTTAATAATAAAATAAATACACGATAGAACAAATAATAAAAAATTTAATTTACCTTTATTTTTTTCTTCTCACAAAATTTAAAATATAAAAAATAAAATGATAAAAAAATACAATTATAAAAATTTGACAATAATAATAAATTCTGTTTTCGACTTTTCGTTTAGTATTCTGTCCTTATAAAAAAAGATACAAAATACACTAATTCAATGTCTTTCGAGTTTCGACATAATGTCTTTATCCACGTCTTACTTGCGAAACGTAGCAAGTAACTTGTGGACTTATAGTCATTTTGTATTATATATGTATCAATATACCAGTAGCTTGCTAGTAACTTTATTGTAGTATCCATGAGAATAGTTACGTTTAAGTGTCGCATTTTATAAACATATTGATATCCAATATGTTAAAGATCTATTTATAATTTTGTAGTAAAAAAGAGTATCAAAAGACTAAACAAAGAATCAGATGAATTTGACCTTATTATACACATGAATTGCACTCAACGCCAGGTGGGTTTTGTCTTTCGTGAAATCTGGAGAACTGGTGGCTTAACAGCTATCCTGTTAAGCTGCTTTTTCTATTATGCAAGTTAGAGTTAAAAGAATTTAGAAAATACTAAAGAACTAACACTTTTAGTAAATAGAAAATATTAACTAATATTAATTCAAATATATAAAAAATTGTTGCCTAACATTAGTGATTTTGAATTTTAATTGTCATTCCAAGATATACATTAGTTATGGGTTTAGAAGAGCGCAAGAGATTTAAAGTAGGACCACAAAATAAAGCAACCAGGATATCACAATATAAAGAAAGTCAAAACTGAGATTTGCGGATATTTGTTTCAACGATACTTCAAACGACTTAAATGACATACACTAGAAGAAATGATGATACAAAAATGAAGATACCTACGGGAAATCTAAACATCCTACGAGGAAATATACAAACTATGACCTCCCTTCAACAATCCTCATCTTGGGGGGGTGTAAGACATAAGCTCTAAGTACAAGAACAGGTACAACTATATCCCAGTATTGGGATTGTTCCCGGCAAGGATAAGGGAAATTTCTAGACCTCTGCTAAAGGCTTGGTTAAACATGAGGCGAGTTTGGAATGTTGATACAAATGGGAACCATGAAAAGAATGCAATGGGTATAAAGATAATCATTCCCATGCCAGCATCATACAGGCGAGCAATTGATCGAACGGATTTCCATAGTCCCAGCTTCTTCATCACAGGCTTCCAAGCAGCAGCAATCTACACATGGACATGAACCAACGTAGAAAAATCAAATAGTAGTACTACATAACGAAATAATTATTTAAACCATTTCATACATCATCTCCTCAATTCAGTGAGCTTTGTTTGGACAGTGGTACTGTTTTAGTAAAAAGAAATGGTTAAAATGGATAGGATTAACAATCAATCCCTGTATGGAACAAGATATATTATTCTCCTTTTGAGTTATGTCCACTCAATCTAAGTAGGAGATCATGCAAGTATTCTGTCTGACAAGTATAAAAAAAAATTAAGACATGAAGATCAGGAAAAAGAAAACTCACAGAAAGAATTCCCCATCCAGTGGGAATAAATGCCAATATCGAAGCAAATATGTCAGGTATGGACAACTTTGTCAATGCAACCGCAACGGCTATACCAGCCAGTGCCAACAAGAGGGAGACTCCTTGTATAAAGCGTAACAAAAGCTGGAAATTGACTGATATCTTCTGACTGAACGTAAATACCTATAGAATAACAATACAAGGCAAACCTCAGGAATGAAGATGCAAGGTTACTGATGCATACGCTATATACCACAGGCAATACATTTTCGCACCTTGAAAAGCAATATAAGCACCGCCAACACCACCCATGACAGGCCATAAACCTATCCAAAATACCAAACCTGATTGATTAGTTGACTGGGAACTCATTGAATACAAGTAAATATGTTTAAAAGTTTTTCTTTAGTACATCAAACTGCCTGCATAAGTTCTATCAGTAAAGATAAAAACAATAAAGCGTATAACAAGAACAAAAAAAACTGCAAATGGAGTTGTGACTATGCAAACTTGATTAACTTTTCATGTTGAAATTTTAAAACACTCAAAATAAGATAAGAGGGAAGAGTTGTCCTCCTAGTTTGTTATACCCTCAATGAAGTATCTGATCCTTGCACATTAAGCTTGTACACAATGCCATACTGGAAGATGAAAAATCTTAGACTCAGGATGGTCTCTGCTATCCTTGAACCAAAACTCTTGATATGGGCCTGTTGACATGATAATTTATGAAAACTATAAGTGGAAAATATCACTGAATAAAGAAAACTTAACTCTAATATTAGGGTAAGGAGAAAGTGAAGTTTGATGGACCAGCTAGAGTCTATAGATACAAATAGAGATGCAAACAATTTTAAAAATGACTAGTTATATATTCAATACCAGTTCTTCATCCCACCAAGCTTCCCAGCTTTCTTCTCCCTTGACACCAATGCCACCTCTGTAAAGCAGCCAATTTGTCCAATCTCTGAAGTCTTCCACTACCCTTAAATGACACCACAAGAGGCTGAATCAGTAAAACTGAAACCAATGCCAGAGAGATTACAAAGATAATACTTACTTTTGCCACTCGAATCCAGACGGGTTGAATAAATAGGGAGCAAATAACCAGGACAGAGCCATAAACCAACTGCTTACAGTCAGAAGAATGTATGAGACTGCACCTCCATTATTATACCCATAAGCAAGATATACAATCAACAGAAGCACAACTTCAAGCCTGAAGAAGAAGACAAATTAGCATGCTTATGGGATAGAGAGGGATATGAATTGCAGATTGTGTGTAATGAAATTCTTTGGAATTCGGGAAACTTAATCTGTCAAAGGAATCAAATTTCAACTTTTATTTGAGGATCTTAGATATCTGCTCTTGCCACTTTCAATCACAAAATTACATGTAGATATTTCACTTATGCAATGCCTTCTGGGTTAAAGGAGCCTCACGCTTTAACGAAATGACTACGAGAGTAAAGTCTGTAATTCTCTGAAAATTTGATATGGCGGACAACAAACCCGCGGCCAGTTGCTTGATACTGTTCACAAATGAATATATTAGCAGTCGAAAAGAGTTAATAGAAAAAGATACATGATAAGGTAGGCAGACAAACCCTAGCACCACCATGGAGAATGGTCCGACCAAAATAGTGAGTTTTGGTACCCAATGAAAATGTGAAAAAAACAGAGCACAGCTGGAACTGCATTGTGACAAAACTGACAACAGCCTGCAAAGCAATCAAAATTGAAAGACCAAATCAAAAAAAGGAAGAAATTTATTCCCCCTCCCCCAAAAGAAAGGAGCATTAAAGGCAACAGCTATGATGGGAGTTGAGCAAACATCTGGTTTCCAAATCTTGCCTTGTGAAACATGTATGGGAAGTTACTGCCTTACAAAAATAACACTTCCTGAGAAGGGACAAAACCTGGATACACCAAGCTGCCCTATCTCAAATCTAGAGATACGCACGGCAAAAAACGTGTGCACACAGGCATGGATTTCACATTATTTGCAAGTAGCTGGCAATATACACTCACCCTCAAGAAGCCTTGTTCAAGAATGAAGCCCAGGACCATTGGCACGGCTGTGAAGACACCAATCTGAAAGAGAAACTGTGTATTCAATGCAGCAGTCAGGGCAGCATTCTTCATTATCCTGGCCCTTTCTTCAATGGTTTCGCCAACACCAGATAGTGCCTGGAGACAAATTTCACTTAGTTGATATAATAGAAGAAAAGTCAAAGTGAAAGATCCCCAGAACAAAACACTAGTCATACGTATTCGCCAATATTCAGTGTAAGTAGCTGCTCTAATTATGTTCTTGAACCCTTAGCTTGTGCAACATTCTCATTTATCAGTAAAAGGATAAGTTTGAACAAGGTTATCAAGCACTTGAATTAATTTGTGACCTCTTACAAATAGCTTGCAAGTTTAGGTACTCAATTGAGTTTAGGATTTTACAAGAACTATACTATCAAGTTCACCTAAACTTGTGTATGCTTTGCAATTTTAGATGAGTTTTGTTATTTTGAATTTGAAAACTTGGCAAAAGAACTCCACCAGCAAACAAGTTAAGAGCAATGTAATATTATCTCACATTTAAGACCAACCTTAGTCATAAAGATCACAATGAATACAGAATTTGCACAAATTATCATGAAACAGAATCACAAGCAACATGAACAAGAGCAAACACAACCACCACTACCACTAGGTGTAATCAAGAAATCATGCAAAAATTTACAACAGTAAAAAATTAATGAAATCCAACTTACCAGATATGCTTTCCCATAAAGAAAGATGTATACAGTCAGCACAGTTAACTGCAAGATGACCAAGAAAAGGGGAGGAAATCCTTCAGAAGTGGAATAGTTCAGGTATGAGTTGATGTAGTGCAAAGGCGAGGATGATTATAAATAAGGCATGAATAATTTCATTTCATGATATGCATAAACAGAATGAAGGTTAGGTGTTGGTATATAAGTGTGCAGGTGAGAATATTTCTATATAAGGCATGAAAATTTTCATTCCATGATATGCATAAATAGAATGAGTGTCAGGCCTTGTTTTAAAGTCTCTGCTAGACTCGTAAAGTCCTGGTAGGTTGTCTTCTAGCCCCTGGTAAACAAAAAATAAAATATCCCATTTGCCTAATTTTGTCATGAGCCTCTTTGCCTGCTGGTTTTCTTTACATAAAAGGGGAGGAGTCCGTGAGAAATCTCTCTCTTGTTTGGAAGCTGGGTGGAGAAGGGAGTGCTTTGCATCTTGTCTCCGACGGGGTTGTTATTTTCATTGTTTGCAAAGGGAAGGGAGGGCTTCCATGTCCCCTGCCACCCCTTCAAAACACTCTTCCAACACATATTTGATAACCTAGCTGCACGACTCCACACCTTGCCCTCCTACACCATTTCTTCCAAACAAGCCTTTAAGCATTTGTATAAGATCTACGAATTATCACTAGTAAATTCTTTTATAGTCATAGAGCACTTAGGAGGATTGTGCTCCATTGAATGATCAAGTTACATCTCAGAAGTAATTGTAATAGGATACATGTGGTAATTACTTCATCAACTTTTGAGTTTGTCTACCAAGTCTTTTGGCTTTATTAGTAACAACCTTGGGAATATCAACAACTTGACTTGTGAGTCTTAAAGCCTATAATAAACTCTATTGTTGTGTTCTTTCTGTCTAGCCTCAACTAACATGCTGTGCAGGGAGGTAGTCTAGGCTCACGTTATACTACTAGGTCGTAGAATTGGTTTTATTAATATTTATCAGTACAGAGTCATGGGGTCTTCATCATGCCACTTTATTGACTTCTAACCTCCATTATAAACAATTATAAAATAATTGGCTAATCAATACTTAAAAAAGTTAAAAACAAATGGCATACCATGGTACAAAAGTAGTATCCAACTGTTGTAAAATAGAAGGACATCATCCGGAAGAAATCGAAAAGTTGCCCAAGTCTGTACACATCCCGACTGAGAACTTGTTCACCATTACCACCAGAAACTTTCCCTTCAAATACTGCAATTTGATTGAGTCCAACATCCCTTCCCTTGCCGACCTATAATTTTTACTCTTAGAGCAGGATTTATTATTGATACTCATACAACATTATTGTCATAAACGAACATGCCTCACCTGAATATATTCATGATGGGTAACATTTCCTTGACGCAAGGTAGAATTGAATCCTGCGTATTAACAATAATCAAGAAAATGAACAGAAAGTTTCCATGACTGCAGTTTTCACTCATGCAGACAAACAAAAATCATCTTAACACTACCATGAGCAGAATACAAGATCCAACAGATCCTCAAACCACCAACAACTACTTTTCAAGATCATTTCACAGGGTTAATAAGCCTAGAATCTCCTACTCTGCCTACTATACAAAAAAATATGTAAATTGGAAGTTGTTTTTTCAATAGTAATAATTTTATGAAAGGTCATAAAAAAATAGTAAAGTATTAAGAGTAGTTAGTAATTAAAGCATTGTTGGTGACAGCTGTGTCTCCACTATATTGGATTTGGCCCTTGATGTAGCTTACACAGTAAAATAATCCCCCCTATATATTCTCTCAACACTATCATTCCCTCATAATGGCAAAATCATAATTCAGATCCAACATTTGTCGTTGAATTCTAATAGATAGGTTCGCAAAACAAACTTGCAGCACCTAGAAGAGCACCTACAACACTGCAAACATTGTTCCATCGACAGAAACAGCCAAATAAGCAGAAACAAAGAGCCATACCTGCATAGATATCTTCACTTATGTTTATAACACGAGAAGCCTTGCTGATACCACCACGGGTTATGTGGAAGACTCTGTCGAAGACATCAGGATGACCATAATGCATTCGAACCCTGAGCATATCATAATTAGCATATTTTAAATCTAAATAGAATGAAACTTGTAAAAGATATCAACTGAAAAAAAAAAATGTAAAATTGGCTTACTTCAAAGGATTTGCTAAAACGCGCTGACCCAAAGTCACAAAACTGGTTTCTTGGTTAGACATAAATGAGGCCAATGATGAGACACTGTATGCAAATATAGGTAAGTTACTAGAAGCTATAAGTATTAAAATTTAAGCCAAATAAACACACTATATCACGTTTTATGCCACACAAACCTTCCAGTAAATACATGCTCCCTAACACCAAGTATGGTTGGAGGACGAAGTCCGTGATCAGAGTGAAACTCTTCAAGTAGATTCCTCATTTTTAGAGCCTCCTCAAAGTAGTTATCCTATAACAAAACTCACTAAACATCACAAACTTAAGGGAAAGCAAATAAATTTTACATTAATTACAAAACAAGAAAATTATCAACATAAGTTTATTTGCACAATATGTGAAAAGAGTAACCAAAATAAAACTAACCGTTTTCTGGGATACAAAGTTTTATTATGGTCTTGGGGAGAGGAGGAGAGAGAAGAGGAGAAGAAAAAGAGAGGGGGGGGGGGGT
>NC_029780.3:115359981-115363110 GCF_000817695.3 Arachis duranensis | reverse complement strand
CAGTGGCTAATCTTACAGGAAAGTATGTCACACAACACAGGACAGTTTAGGAGGGTGCAGAAATTCACTAGATTATAAAGGCTTCACAAATTTTTTGGATGAATCGAATGAATTACAGACAAATGTAAAAACACTTTATAACCTGATTCATGTCAATTGTCTGGATTGCATTTCCCCGAGTAAATATGATCGCATGGTTTTGATTCTCAGGCTTCCCTTCTCCAATTTTGGGATTCCCAGGTAATTTTACCGAGTATATTTCCTGTGATAAATGCTCAATTAAGTAAAACTACACAAAGTGGTGTAATTCATTAAAGAGAGTAACATCATGAAAGTAGCCTAAGAATAGATGAAATACAGCAGAGTATCCTTGAAAGCCACAAATGCTAATTTGTGCAAGTAAATTTTCTGACATTTTGACTAAACAGATATAGACCAACTATTTTATGTTTATGCATTTCATACATTACACATGAAAACATTATATCATTATTATTTATTTATTTATTTTCTTTTTTTACCAATTTTTATTATTAAAATCAGTGAATCTAAAAGTGGGTAGTTAATACACAGCAGCCATAAGTTGCAAAGCACTAGCAAGCAAACACTGCCAATCAATATATATGTACAGTTTTAAAATTGTGGGACTTAATTCTGTTTGTATAAAGTTTTCTGATTCTAACAAACTCATTCTACAACATAAAGATTGGTGACAGTGTTCTGCTTTTGGGGTTTTACAGCCTGGTTTGAAACAAATGTGCTAGATGTATAACCATTTATGTGTCTCTATCTAACAGCTTAAGTTTTCAGAGATGTTTCATGACAAAATGCTTGCATCTTGAAGCGAGATTCCTCCAACCTGAATTTGTTATACAATAGAATCATTCTTGTGGTTTTCTTCTGGTGTTAGGATAGGTAGTTCAGGGTTTTCTAAAGTGTATATGTAAAAGAAACAGGGAAAAGATATATTTAATTGTTTGAAGTGAATGACAATCATAAAAGATGCCATAGAAATCTGAAGGAAATTATGCAGAAGCTTCATATATAAAAGATAAAATAAAAAATGAGATTATATGATTAGATGTCAAATCCATCAACTATATGGTTCAATCAAAAGTCAAAACCATTTGAAATGTGCAAGCACAAACAGACCAACCAAGTTTGGACCTTGGAAAATAGTAGCTTCAATTAAGTTTTCCAACAATCTAATCGATAATTTTAGGAGGGAAAATGTAACTGCTTCCATGCAATTAATAACAATAACGGTTGGTTTGAGAAGACATACCATAAGTAGTGAAAAATCAAGTGATTGAAAATTCACCCTCTTACTTGGAATTGGGGGAATTAATGCTGATGATAAGGTTGCTAGAAAATAGAGAAGGTAGACACCAGCAAAAGACAAGAACAAAAGACACTAAATAAGATGGAAGGTACAGAAGAACGGCACCTTGTCTTTCCCATTGACATCAGCTTTCACCAGCTTTGAGTAGTACTCAGTGTTTACTTTTCCATCTCTTAAAGTTTCAACAGTGTCAATGAAAGCAACACGAAGAGCTTCATTTCTAAGGGCATGAAGAATTACAAATTAGATATGGAGCTAGAGAACTATGCAACTTGAATAATTAAGACAATGAAGTAGTTAATTGCTAATACAAGTTGACTAGTGAAATTGAACTAACCTTTGCATAAGTAAAGCAACATCAGCAGCCTCAGGCTTTTGCTCTTCTTTCTGCTTACCATAAATTTGACATGTCACAACATAAGTGAACTTAAGATCTGCCTGAGCACGTGCTTCAGGGGACAAATCAAACCCACGTGTATCAGACAGTTCATCAGAACTAGCTGGAGCCTCCAAATCTAAATTGTAAAAAGAAAGAGAAAAAGATGAAAAATTACTAGCATGCATATAAAGAACATATGAAGGAGTGTTATGAACTTACCTCCAACCGTTAACCTCTCCAAATATGTCTGAAGCATAAGAGCTTTCCTGTAATACATCATCCCCCGAACTGTAAATTTGAAACAAGAAAGAACAGAGAATGATCAAGATTTGAAACATTAAATGCAGTATTCAATATAATCCAATAGAATGTAAAATACCCTTTTAAAAGAAAATCGATCAAATGCAGCAAACAAATTTCAAATATTGAATATGACAAGAAATTAAAACATCAGCTAAGAAAGCACAATAAAAATCATTGTGGAAAATTACCAGTTCTGGCCAGTGTTTGTCCACGATATGAAGCCCAAAAACGCAATTCAAGGATATCATTAGCACTATCAAAAAGCTCTGTGTCAGGAGCATTTTCATCATGGTCAATTCGGGCTAGAAAGTTTTTCCACTCGTCTGCAGAGAATTATGAGAATTACATATTGATCAATACTGTTAAAACTGGTATAAGATACAGGAAGAATTATAGGAACTGTGTGTACTGAATCAGGTATCCTTGACAATGTATTGAGAACATTAAGTACAATTGGGATAATTTCTGGTTCTGAGGGATTCTGGTACAAATAAATGGATAGAGATATAAGATTATTGATCTCACTCTTCCTATTTGTACTGCTCACACTTTTAACAACCTTCTAACCAATTTTCTCAAACTTTCAATCACCAGTCCTAACTGATTAAGCAGTTTTTAAAAAATTCAGCTGCTGTTCCTCCAGACTGCAGCCTGGCAGCCCCTCCTTCCTGATCCCAACTTATCCCTTCACTATAAACCAGCCCTAAATCTGTTTCTTATCAAATAACAACAAATTTTATGTAAACAAAGCCGGCGTGAAGATAATCCAGAGAGCCTACAATGACAACCAGATAGCCACAACAACTAAACCTTGTCCTACTAAGCAGGTCCACAATATTGATTAGATGTCCCCATAGTGTCTATCTTTATCTTCAGACCACCAATGGTCTATATGAACACTCTCCATCTGATTTTCTGTCCTTACCTACACTTCTATAAGCCTTCTCCACAAATATCCAACCCACATAACGTGAGATCCTACTATTTCTTTTTCCAATGACATAAACCTATTTCCTTGTTACTTTAGTTTTGACTGTCCAACATTTAGCCTTGTAAAATATCCCCCCTCTTTTGTTTTCAAGTTTGGTTATTATTCTTACACAAT
>NC_029780.3:115358679-115359932 GCF_000817695.3 Arachis duranensis | reverse complement strand
TCTGATTTTAGCTTAAAATAACTGGACTAGCCTTATGGTTGCCTGAAGGTATTCCATAAGTGTAAGCAGAAACAGTGTCAAGCCAATTAGTTTCCATAATTAGGGGTTGCACATGGCCAGGACCGGGGCCGGGGCCGGGGCCAGGGCCAGGGCAAGATTCAGCTAGACCTGGGCCTATCTTAAAATTTCCTAAATTAACCCAAAAAACCAGGTCAAACCGGGGTCAACCCAACATTTAATTAACTACATAGTTTTTAAAATTATACATATTATATAACATTTTACAGCAAATAAATTATTCTAATGCAAAAATAACATCACATAACATAAAAGATATTGAGGTACCTATCCATAATATACTTATAATCTTGTATTCTTAATAGAATCAAAATGGAGTGAGGAATACCTGGATAAATTTTCTGAAGATAGAACAGAGTTGATATGCCATCTTCATTTTTCTTTAGGAGTTCAGCCATGCTATAAAGCACAATCTCGGAATAATAAGGGGTGAAAACACTGCAAAAACGGAAGATATAAGCACACAAACAAGTGGAATGATGTCTTCCAAGATAAAAGGGTTACCTGAAGGACAACATCTCTCGAACTGGCTTTGTACGAGGCATCTTCATAAAAAGTGAATTTGTGAAGAATTCTAGCCTTCGTCTGGCTTCAAGATTTTTGGGTATGCTTGACGCAGATTCTTTAATAGTCAACAGAGAATATAATCGTTTGACTTGCAATCTCTGCATATACTATAGTTAGATAATTCATAGACTAGGTATTAACACAACGATACAAAAACATATGATAATAACATACTAAGTCAGTATTCTTGGGCCACTTCAACTTTGCAAACAACTGCCCTTCATCCCTAGCTTTGGTCAGCAAATTCCATGTATCATAGTTCTCCCTATATAAATAAGAAAATAACATTAAATCATCTCACTGGTGGAAAGGGAGTAGTGCTATTTCAAAAATTATCAGTGTTCGACAACACCAGAGACAGACCTCAGATTTATATGAAGCACATCATATCGCACAACATCATACAGATCCTGAACAGCCCTAACTGCACCTCTTTCCAGTTCAGGTGTTTCAGTCTCTTTCTACACGAAGTAAAAACAATAGCAAGTCAAAATGTTAAATAACACAGAAGACACTAGGAAGAGAATGGATATATCAGATGCGAATCCCAAAAAAATGCAACTCTACTGCCAAAAAGATGAATACAGAACCATCATTTGAAGCCTCAC
>NC_029780.3:115358224-115358610 GCF_000817695.3 Arachis duranensis | reverse complement strand
AGGCAATTTCTTCAATAGAAGAAACACAAGAAACAAGAGATAATAGTTAATACCAGGTAGGGAAAACCATATCCTATAACTCTGGTTCCCCACAAGAGAGAATCCACAGTATTATCAAAGAACATGCACAAAGTTCCAATCCAGGTGCATCATATGATGTAGAAACAATGACAACTCCAGATGCAAGTTATATAGAGGGTGCTAAGAGAATGAAATACAATCTGGGATTTAACACAGATATAAAGAACAAATGTATCATATCAATGTAACAGCTGGAGAAATTTAATATGGAATTTACAGTTTCACCCACAAATATTCAAAAAAAAGCATGCTACTGTCAGAAGTACAGATGAATAAAGAAACATTATTTCTAGCATTCAACTCAA
>NC_029780.3:115352220-115358197 GCF_000817695.3 Arachis duranensis | reverse complement strand
ACTGGATGTTTCTTTCTAAAGAGAAAC
Source organism: Arachis duranensis (assembly GCF_000817695.3). Taxonomy (NCBI): domain Eukaryota; kingdom Viridiplantae; phylum Streptophyta; class Magnoliopsida; order Fabales; family Fabaceae; genus Arachis; species Arachis duranensis. The sequence continues at coordinate 115,358,170 of NC_029780.3, read as the reverse complement.
AATAGAAGGTAGAGTTACTATATAGAAATAATCATATCCTCTAAATTGTTTCCACTAAACAACCATGTTCATAACAAGAGAATCCACAATATTATCATAGAACATATGCAAAGCAAACAATATGGTATGGAAGATGCAAGCTTTCTATCCCAACCACATTCCCCAAAGAACAAGAAATATCTAAAGTCGCAATAATTTATTGCCTTCCACATCCCTTTTCTCTAGAAGGGCAGCATTGTAAAGAAAGAGCAGTGCTACAAAAGTAAGGATTAGGAGTTCTGCAGAAGAAATAAATTAAAAAAAAAAAAAAACACCACAAGAGCAAGGCAGTCATTAATCACAACAAAATGCATAGTTTTCCTTCAAATCCATGTGAATTTCACAGACAGCAATGACAATTCATTACAGTACTTCAATAGGAAAAAAAACACAGATGTCATAAAACAATCTCTCCTGAAAGGTCTATAATACCTTCAAAAAAAGGTTTAATCCTCTTGTTATAAAGAAGAAATCCATCAAGACAGAGAAGATGCTTATGAAGGGTTAGCGTTACGGATTAAAGGGAAAAAAGGAATTTTAGAATAAAGATTAGATACAAGATGAACAAATTAAAGTTGAAAAGCACACAAAGAAAGAATAGGCAGCATATCAAAATTTTGTTGACTAAAACAAAAGATATGGCGATGTGATCATTTATAAAATAGTACAATAAAATATTAGATGCTAACCAGAATCCCCATCAAAGCAGTTACTCTTGATATCACAAGAGCCATCTTGTTTAACTGGAAATCTGCATGAATATTCCCATTATCGATACTTGCATTAATATCCCCATATATCCTTTTAACCCTGGTATAGTGGCAATAATTGTGCAGGAAAAAACAACCAAAAATCAATAAATATCAACAATAAAGTTCATCACAACGGTTTCATGTGCTTCAATAAAACAGCTTACTCACCACATCCTTCCCACTTCATCTAATATTTCTGTTAAAATGAGTTTAATAGCATAGTAACACTCCTGAACAGCATATTTCATATAGTCATCTCTTGAAATCCTATCCCAAAGCTCATACTGAGTGTCTCTATTCTCAGTAGCAATATCCTTGGCCAAAAATATCTACATAATCATGCACAAGAAGTAAAGACCAAACCAAAGAATCTAAACAGAAAGATAACAGTTAGTACTAAATCTTTCATGGTAATGCAATACATGATTATCAGAATCAAACAGTTCTTTTCTGTTCAAGTTGTTCAATTTCATTGGATTCTCAAGGGCATCAAGGTTACAAATATGACATGGCAAGTTTGCGGCAAGGATTGTGGGAGGATTCAAATTATTAGTTTCTGGCGACTAGCTAGATTACATCCACATTACATAGGTCCAACACAACCCAAATGGTAAAATTGAGCTTTTTCCTTCTGCAAATAATTCTAGGCCCTATAATAATTATTGAATTTCAAAATCATTTATAAAGTTGCCTATAAGCTGTCATGACAACTGTAGAGCGAAAATAGTTAAATTGCATGAAAAACTCGGAAAAATGGTCTTCCAATTCGCAATTAGAAAAACATGAATAAAATATCTGGACTACCTTGCTTGCAAGTAGGAAAAGTGGCCACTGAACCAAAGGAAGATCCCCGGAGTTTCTAGGCATTAAAAGCAACTCCATTTCACTGCAAGCAAGGGAGAACAACATACATGTATTAGAATCTGATAATTAGAAAAGAAAAATGCTAAATACAAGAAAAGCCAAGAAAAATATATAATAGCTTAAAGACTAACAAGTCAGTTATATAATCTTCCTCCCTTAGATTTGTTATGATCTCATTCCAAAATGGCGAAAACCGAGCAGCATCAAACTTTTGCTTCTCCACAGCCTTTAGATGAAAGAACAATTGAGTAAGAAGAAATTGTTGAACATCAAAAGGACTCGACTAATCCTTATCAAGACATCAGCTCGATGGAAAACGTTTTTTAGAGACATTGTACTAAGTTAATATAATGTTATTAAATATCTTTATATCAATAAAATTGCTTGATCCCCCCAAAATGCAATGATGGCAGTGTTGTAGTCAGTACAAAAGATATGTGATTAGTTAGTAACCAGCTAACAGTAATATGTTCTGAACAAATTTTATTTTCCTTTCCCCAAAGCAAATGGCTGACCTGAGAAGTTGACTGGCGGGAGCCCCTGAAAATATGTAAATGATCGAGAAATGTATGAGCAGATATAAAGAATATGACAACACAGCAGGGCAAAAACCCAAAATGGAGATGTAACTTAAACAACTATGATAGAAAAAGAAAACATACACGGACAACTGCTCAAAAAGTTTGTGTAGTGCTTCAAGTGACCTAATCTGTTGCCAGACAAAGGGGGGAAATTACATACACACAGACCCAACAAATTGCAAGAGTAAAAGATATTAATAACAACTTCAATACCCAAAAAATCACATACCTCTCCTAGACGATCTCTTGCCCCAAGCAAGAATCCCCAGATAGCAGATACAAGTGTGTAAAAAACTTGAAGATCTAATAGATAGATCTGAAAAGATGGGAATCGATAAATTGGACAATGTGGGTGAAAAGAAATAAAAGGGATACAAAATAGAATATTGTACAAAACTTGGGGTACAAGTTATAAATTATGTAATAGGCATTTCTAACAAATCAGTACATGACCAGAGATTTGATTGTAATAATAAGACATGCAATCATACTGAATTTCTTTCAGAATATTCCTCTCATCTCTTATATCTCTCCTCAGTACTTAGATTTTCACTAGGTTTCACTCAGTTTCACTCTTTTTTGGACACTCAAACTATATAGTACCACAAACTGTTAGTAATCAGCACAAGTGTACCAGGGTCAACATTAGGAAGTACAAGAAAATTTTCATGGGGTGTTTCTAGAAAGCCTATGAGAGCATATTAGAGTGAAGAATTGCAGAGTAAGGAGGATTGGAGCCCTACTTTGAGGCTGGCTACACCAAAGCAAGTGTCTGAGTTATCAAGTGATTTGATAAGCAAAATCAAATTTATCCTTAACAACTTGCAAGATAAATTCAAGTGAAAAAGAGAACAAACAGAAACAGGCATGAACTTACAGCAAACACCGGAGCCCATAAGCTAGCAACTGTCAATGCATTATGATTATCTGAACAAACAAAGGCTCTTTTAAGTAACTGATGGAAACAAGATGATAAAAGAAAAAAAAAATCAAGTCATTGCTTACTTTTAGAGACAAAATCATGCCAGGAGTATTCTATATTATCCTGTTTTATTATCTCCCTTGTTGGCTTCACCAGGGGCTTGATCTAGAAACCACAAAATTTAAGGCAAAATAGTATATAGAACAAATGGATGCATGCAAGCACACATGTGTAGCTATCTAGACAAGGAGGACAAACCTGGAGAAAGTATGCGAACGAGAACTTTCCACTCAAAATAATAAGCCAAAATAGCAGATACCTGAAAGGAGAATATAACTACCAAGTAAAGAACATGACCTAGATTTGAATATAACTACCAAGAGTAATCTCCCCTAGATATAATTTCCACGTTTGTTAGTTTATGTCATTAAGAAAGAATTGCCTGTTCCCCATATCTTCGTATTCTATTTTTTTCATCTTAATAAAAATAATTCTTTTATTTTTTTTTTTACAGGAACATGTTGTGATGTGGATGCAAGAACTATAAATTCCCAGTGTTCTAAAAGTAAGACTATAGCATATAAAGGAATTCGAGTGTGTACTTTATGAAATCTGTAGTCCTTTCATACATTCCTCGCCCAACATAATGGCGTTCCTTAAGAAGTTCACAGAACACCCCAAAAAGAAAACACAAACCAACAGTCAGAATGACTCAACAAGATATTTAACATAATATTAAGAAATATGATCGCCGAAACTAAAGCAGCTGAGCACATTAAACCTGGCGCATCCATTTCACAAAGCGAATTACAGACCAACGGTCGCATTGATTTGTAAGCTGATGCATTGCAGGTATCCGCATGAGAAAACCAATGAAAAATTGGATACCGGCATAAATCCCAATGACAAACACATACAATTTGTAAAAAGCTGAATTTCCATTTCTTTTATTCTCTTCCATGAGTGCTTTACTGCAGTGAGATATGATCACTTCAGACAATCTAGACTTTAAAGAAAAATCATAAAACTAGATAAAGAACAATAACATAATTGAGGGCATACATACACATAAAGGAAGGTAATGAAAACTGAAGCAAGGCTGAACCAAAGAAAACGTAGAAATATTCGGGACACAGCTAGACCCCTTGTTGTTGAATATGCACCATACATCATCAAAACATCCAGAACACCTAAAGTAATGAAGAGATGAAAGGATGAAATAATATATTAAGGCCTTCTCCTCTACTTAATGAAATTCCTTTTCGTATAATAATAAAGTACTAGTAAGAAACTATTTTAGTGGAACAAGCCACAAATAACTTGGTATTTAGATCAAGAAGTCCAGCAGAACAGAACAGTTACAAATCCACAACTTAAAATATAGCATAACCTCACAAAATAAATACATACTCTCTAGAAACTTCATCACAACAAATGTTGGTCCAAGACTAAGAACCTCTCGTAAAGTCTTCGAATTAAGATTTTCATCATTGAAGGCAAGAACGGTTAGACCCTAAACATTAAGAATTAAGTTGAAAATTAGCACAATGAAAAAAGAAAGGCTAATAGACCATGAAAGTATATGCCAAATAATATGATATTATCCAAAATGTGAAAGGAGAAAAGAGAATTTTGTATTTAAAGGAGCCATTTTTATAACAAAAGAAATTTCATTAAGGTAAAGAGGAAAACGAATACAAAAGAAAAGGAGTAAATAAGATCCTCCCCAACCAAAAGAAAAACTAAGAAAGTCACAACATCAACGGATAGTAGCTTTGCAATGTCTCAACATGTCTGAGAGAGAAAGTCCTCTGAAAAGTTTATATGCCTTACATGATGTTAAACTCCTAAATTTATCCCAAACACTAACTTTTCCTGAGAATCTATCATTAAAGGTGCATAGGTTGTATTCTACCCAAATATCCCAAATAGTGGCATATATAAGAAAAATAATAATAAAAAAAATACACTGAATGTTTAATTAAACCTGAAACATCATGAAAAGAAATATCCACAAACGGTGGAAGCTGTGATAGAGATGAAAAAAGGTTCGATGCTCCACAAAAGATGTTTTCCCTCGATGCTGACTTCCACCAGATATAAGCATTTTCTGGAAGTTAAAAATACAAATAAATAGATCAACAAGGATTTACCCAAAAATAAAATAAAATTATGATAATGATCAGTTTTCAAGAATCAGACCATATACTAAGTTTCATTATGTAAACAATGCTTGGCGCAACCTAACTTTAACTAAAAAAACTTATATTGTTAAGTAGAAATATATGAAACGCTTATATCTAATAGTATACATGGCCCCACTGTACGCCAAGAGCAAACAATGCAATGCCTCATCTTACCTTCTGATTAACTTTTATTTACACAACACAGGGTAACAACAACCAAACTCTGGACCATTTGACCAAAGAGGCTCCAGTAGAATATGATCAATTTCTTTTTCTTTTTCTTCACAAAAGCTTAAGCTATTAGATAGAGAACACGAATTGTTTCAAATGTAATAACCCTCTTATGCAAGGTCAAGATGAGTCTTGTAAATAAAATGTGGCAGAAAATGGCACAAATAGAGCTATAGCCCTCTAACAAATTGGCCCAATTTATAAATCAAATTAGTTGTGGTTCAATCCACTGATTCTGATTTAGATCAAAAGATTAAGTTTCATTTCACAATGTATAGGTTCCACCATACATTTAAGTTATGCTACTGCTAGAGACAATAAAACCTACTTTCTGTCTTTCTCGTCCTCATCCGGTATCACAGCCCACCATTATTA
>NC_029780.3:115323485-115352201 GCF_000817695.3 Arachis duranensis | reverse complement strand
TAAATAAGTGCAGGCAGGAATATTGTTCATAAAGCAGATACTAAGTATTGAACTGCCGTATTTTAACACTACTATAGCATGTCAATGGGAACCAGACAAACCTTTGATTTAGGCAGTGGCTTTTGGAAAAATGAAGAGCTTGTGCGCCAAGGCCAACTAAGCTCAAAGCAATGAAGTGACCTAAAAAATGGGGATCAGATTAATGAATAATAAACAACAGAATAATCATTTGACAGTCACTGATGACTCCTTACCAGAAGTACTCGTTAAAATCATCATAATTTCTCCAGGATGAATGAGGTGCCTTCCCATTATCATTGTTACCAGCTTCCTAAAATTCCATGTAAAATTAGTGATGAATTCCTAAAGAAAAAAAGAGAGATAATCTACCTAAATTCCAGTTGAAAAGCATTTCTCCAATTGTAAAAGAAAAACAACATAGCCAAGACATTAACTATTGCAGTTCAAAAACCCAAGGAGAGAAGTGAAAATAAAATAATACACTATGCATCTTTTGTTCTTTATTTAAATGGTCAGACCAAACAGTCATGAATATTTTCCTGCACAACTCCTGATCCACAATTACATAGAACACCTTAGTTATAATACCTTGGTTATAATTTAAGGCACATGATCAGTGCAACTTGCTAAAATTTCTTAATACTTTAACAACATTCACCAAATACCTTAGCTAGACCCAATAAAGTTTTTGGGTGAGGTAGTTATTGACATTATCATCCTGTTTCTAAAACTTCTTGGCTAAAACCAGACAAACTGACCAACGACATAGGACACATCAAAATGCATCTAATAATTTTCAAATCACAAAAACTTGCATAAATAATTAATTTCTACAATTTTGACAACTCAAAATTCTAAGATACTGTGTGGTTTCCCCGTGAAGAGGGAACCATTTCCTATTTACATCTTTAATATAGTTTGAGAAGTTGAGAGAGGAGAGAGAAGAGAAGGTAGAGAATGAGAGAGAAAGTTAGAGTGAAAACATGTTACCACTTCACACCAAATTTTTAACTTCCTCATTTATGAGAAATATTGTCATTAAAAGCTTAACATAGTCGGTCCCAAACACAAATAAAAGAGAAGATTGTGTTAAGCTATTGGCAGTCAATGTAAAATTTCACAAAACACTATGTGATGGATCAGATTTATAATAGAAAACAGTGACCTTATTTCGTCCATGTATATCTAGTGAGAAAATGCGTAATTTTTCTAGGCTGAATTAAATTTTTATTGAAAATAAAAAACGGGAACTGTGCAACTCAAACTATTACAAGGTCTCAGCAGAATTTTCAGTTCAACAATGACACTTCTCATCAGAGATTTTAGACCATGTTTTAAAGGGTAAGCATCTTTTTTAATGTCATCAATAGTACCCAGTCAGTACCCACAACCAAATATTCTGGTTACGATCTACTAGCAATCTGCACAGCTTTTTCCCCTGTTTTTGTATTTCCTAAAGTTTAAGAAACTAAAAGTACACATAGAATAGTGGTAAACTTACTGCATTAACAACGTCATAAAGAGGAAAGATAACTTTATCAAGAAATGAGACACCATTCTCAGAGGTGCAACTCTTAGCTGGCTGGGCGACATGTTGTCTTAATATCTCATCCATCTCTCTAACCATCTGGATATCAATTAAGAAATTATCAGGCTCCAGATAATAGGGAAAACAACATAGACAAACCATAAACCCTACTTGGTAAAATCATTACGAAATGAAACAAAATCACAGAATTTCAACATATGAACGGCAATTTAAGAGCTCCAGCAACATCACAAAATCCTCAGAGCAATTATGGAGTCAAATTATGATTAATATAACTAATAAGAGAAACTTCACATCCTCCTGTTCACTAGAATGTTGAAGACTTGAAATTAATAAATAATCCTATTACTTGGCAATGGTTTACAAAACATCAGTAGATTAATAAGAAACTTTACAGAGCCAATAAAAAAGAACTTTCACTCAGACTCCATCCAATTAACTTACATGATGGAATATGTAGCACAAACATTCTGGAAGAAACCTGATATTGGCAGCTTCACCCCATATTAAAAAGTATAAAGAAAGATATAGCAATATCTTCTCCTTATTAACAGCTTCCAAACTGTGAAAAACCATTTGACCTCCTTTAGTGACAATCTTTGTAAACCACAAAAAGTCAACTAACATTAAACCAAAAGATGTGTATCATTACTTGCTCCAAACTGGCTGAATACATAAGTAGTCACACCACTTTATATAATTATCAAGGGACTTAAGGAAAACTTGCCGCACAGCTGCTTCATCCAATCTCTGGAAACAAGATATACAACATAAGAGAAAGCGAAACCAAGAGAAGAACATTCTCTAGTTGTTAGTGTAAGTGTAATAAAAGATTAGTAACACTAAGGACTTCCCAATTGCCTGAACAAGTAATATGTGGCAATCAAAAACAGAAACAGTGAGGAGATATGCCGGATAAAGATACATAACCAAGAGTATACATTATATTTATGATACATAAAATGTTGGCATGTAAATTACTTTACATTAGTGATGACATAAGTTAGTGGCCCTAGTTGACAGGTACCCACATGAAATGTAAGTGGAAAGGTGTCTCCTTTTCATCTTTATCATCAAGCAGAAGAGATTGCGGACAATGTGTAGTACGTTGATGTATTAATAATTTTTTCTTCTTAATGAGAAATGAAAGATTAACAAGAGATAGAATATAAGGTATCCATCAGGATAAAAGAAAAAAGAAAACAAAATAGCTACTAAAAGATTGATACATCTAATAAGACAACCTCTCTATGTATCTACCAAAGAAAGACATTTCAAAAGACCATTTGCAGAACACCACAAAGAAGCTAAGAAGGCAACCATATCTGAAGTATTGAAAAACTGGAGACTTCTCAAAGTTCTAATATTCCAGCTTAAAGACAATAGAGAATAGCAGAAACTGAACAATGACAACATTGATTATTACACTGATCTGAGCACCATTAAAATGTGGGAAAGGGAATGCTTCTTCAAACGCACCAATAAAAATCAGGCATTCACTATACTTTCAAAATTTGACTTGTCATTGCATAGATCTACTAAATGAAGTAATAATTAACAAATGGAAATAGTGTTGCTTCAGCCAGCCTTATTACACAAATTCCTAGTTCATATCCTTTAGAATTGCATATCTCTATTTTTACACACACAACTGTTTACCTTGGGAAACTTTAGGAGTTAAATATGGACTAATGAACAGTTTAATCAATTTCAATGTAATAACATAATACAACTCTGACATCTAAAAGAAACAAAGAATTACAGGATCAGTTGCATCTGGAATTCGAAGCCGAGATTGCTCATTCGCGAGAAGGTGGACTATGTGCTCGCGCTGATTAGATACATTATCTTTCTGCCAGCAACAAATGATCGTTATTTGAGGCTTATCAAATAAATTAGAACAAACAAAATTAATGAAAATGAAGATAAAGTACAAAATCCAAAAGGCAGCAGAGAACTACAATTGTCAAAAGAACTCTATTTAAATTAAGAGTTTTTACAGCATAAATAAATTTCCTTGCTTTAGGAATTTCTGAAAAATGATCCAAGTAATTGAAGTCATATTCATGCACCTTATCCTATCAGCTTAAACTTTTGGAACAAGTGATTTCATGACACAATATCAGAGCTTCTATGACCTAAAGGTCTATAGTTCAATCCTTGTTGATGATTTCAAAAGAAAAAATTTTTAAGACAGATTAAAAAGGGGAAAAAATACTATGCAAAATTCATGCAAGAAAAAAGAGACTCTTGAGTGAGAGCACCATGTTAGATATATAACCATTAAAGCTCAAACTTTTGAGACAAGTGGTTTATGACATTAAATATGGTCTAGCCCATCATAGATGGGATGCTGACCCATCATATTCTACTACTAAATCTAGTCCTTTAAAATTTATTTTCAAGTTTCATGTTTCTTTCGGCTTGGAATTTTGTGTTTCAAGATTTGGGAGAATTTTTAGGTGGAGGATGTTCCTTACTTTAAAGATTTTACCAGCTTATATAATTTCTCTACTTTACATAATCTGCCCAAGAGAAACCTTTCATTCTATCAAGAAAATTATTTGAGATGGAACTTTCACTTTATTAGAGACATGAGAATTAGAGAATGGGCCTTTTTAATTCATTTGTCAATGTTCTTGTTCATTTTCCATTAAAAATAAGGATTTAGCTAAAGAGAACCCTACGAGCATTGGCTAAGAGAGTTAAAATAAAAAGTTTTGACGCTTCCAATGTATTACCAATTCAATCAATGCATTGGGAACTTAAAAATTGTGTGTGTTCTATTAAAAATATACTTAATTAGTACTCTTAGGCCACTTGTTAGCAAGACCTAAAAAAAGCAAAATCTTTCTATTAGGAAACCTCTAATTGAAGGAATAGACACCTTCCTATTGTTGCAGAGAACCAAAAGGGAGACGATGAGGATTACATCAAATTTGAAACAAGAGTATGCAAAGTAAATCCCAAGCTAAATGTATAAATATTCAAGGATTAGCGATGAACATGAAATATTAATATTTTTCTAAAAAATAAAACAATTAAGTTTCAGAAAAATATCAGAAAGATAAATTAGTTTAAGTACAGGGAAGAATGTGAAAAAACAGAGAGAAGCATATCAATCTCGACTTGGAACCACATAGAAACCCTGATATACAGACCTGAAATCCAAAAGTATACTGCAAAAAGTCAAGCATGTCAGCATTCCTTGTAGAAGAAGTGAAGGCTTCCCTAGGCAACTCTGGCAAGCCAGAAAAATATCTTAAGGCTGACACTGCTGCTTGAACCTAGTAAAAAAATTTCTTTAGGTAATAAACAGACACGAATTCACAAAAAATGGCGATTTAGAACAAAGAAAGTCAATCACCTCAGGGAAAGAAACAATAGCATTTGTTGAAGATGCAGCATCTAAGGGAATGATGTTGTAAGCTATCAAGTCCTCCGTTAACGCAGAATCTGATTCCATGACCCGCTTGAGCTGCAACAGAAAGAAAGCAATTGAAGGAAAGCTCAAATCTAGGAAATATTTCATTTTGATTAAAATAGACAGTTTCGGAGTGCATAAGATGCTTCCAAAGCCAAACCAAGATAGTCTCTGTGTTAACTGCAATACCTTGGTAGCCAACTCCATGTTAAACCAATTACGCAAATTTATTTATTTAGTTATATAAAATATATCATGAAGAAATAAGTGAAATAATGTGATGATGAAGGATCAACTATCAACCTGAAAAGAAACAGTGAAAACTGAAACCAAGGCTAAACCTAAACCTTTCTGTTATTCTTCACTTTAGAGTATTGGATGCATCTTACTTAAAGTAAAATGACATTATCATTGCTTCAAGTGTACCACTATAATAATAATTCTGGTCCAAAATAACCGCCATGAAACCACTTATCTCAAAAGCTTAAACTAATAAGAGAAGACACATGAATGGTCCTATCTCTAACAAGCAAAAGCCTCTTTTAGGCTTGAAGCCTAATAGTGCATAAGCTTTTTTGTGTCTTATGCCCTTTTTTTTTTTTTGGTGTTTATTCCAAAAGTTTAAGCTGATATGTAAAGGCATCTGAATGGTTATAAGGCTTACGCACAATCACATTTCAAGTCCAAAAGAATTCTTGTGTGAGGAGGTGTATTAGAAATATAACTATTCACATGTCTCTTCTTATCATCTTAAGCTTTTGAAATAATTATTTTCATGATATTGACCTAAAAGTCTAGAGTTCAATCCTTGTCAAACCCAAAAGAAAAAATGTAAGCATAAGGCAAAACAAAAAGATAAAAGGGAAAAAAAGCCTATGTAAAATTCACAGAAATTCAAAAATGAAAAAAAAGAAAAACATTATTGCATGAGGAGCATGTTAGAAATATAATTATTCATATTCTTCTACTTATCAGCTTAAGCTTTTCGAATAAGTGGTTTTATAATGATAATTGTCTAGTTACAATTATGCATATACATTAAAGAAATTATTCAAAACATACTGATCTCAATTTAATTGAATGTTTGAATATTCAAAATAACCCTTATCAATTATTCTATTCTTATACTTACTCTTTATTTCCATTTAGTGGAAAAAATTAATTCATTTTACCTTATTTTTTCTAAATGGGAAATTATTTGAGACCAAATAAAGTTTTAAGAGTGGACAAATAATTTCAGACCAGAGGGATTAATATATTACATTACATGCATTAAAGGAATCTTTTCCAGAACAATGCACAAGCAAGAATCAGTTTAACCGTTTATATATTTGTGCACTTCAAGAACTCAACCTCATCTGGAATTTCTTGGGTTAGCTGCTCAAGTACTGTCCCCAGAACCTTTAAGGTAGCAAAAACCCGTTTCCTCTTCACAGTCTTGCGCTCCAACCTGTATAAGAAGAAAAAGCAAAACTGAGGAAAACAGCTACAATCAATACAAAACAATTCAGATGATAAAATTAAAGCCATGATAGATAGCTAAGATGTTTTTGAAGTTTCAGTGACCAAGTATTATGTAGTGCCTAATCAATCATTTTGGATAAACAATAAAATATTCTTAGGAGGGAAGAAATAGAAGTACGAGATAGGAAACTTTTAGCATCTATTTGGTGTAAAGCTCATGATCTTTATAGAGGATTTTCCCTTTCAGACTTGTTGAGAGATTAGAAAGCTATGCTTTATAGGTAAATATTTTGCTTTGTTTTGATTTTCTATAGTGTATGCAGTGTACTAGCTGCCCCATTTGATTCAATCTGGATTACAAGGATACCAGATTCACAGTCAAAATACTATTCTTCATGAACAATAATTATGACATATACCTCTAAGTTACATTTATTGTGCTATTCCGGTAATAGAAGATCACATAAAATAAAATATAAAACATATTTTCACAAACATAATAGTGGCCAAAGTTGGATACAGTTTCCCTTAAACAACCTTCTGAAACCAAAGCAACTTGTGTCATATATGTTCAACTTTCTCCTCATGTGTAAGATTAGAGACATGAATGACTACCAAATTCAATTTTGAGAGGATTTGCAGGACTGTATATACTAAATCAGTAATAACTAAATAAAAGTGAAACTCAACTCCATAAACTTAATGCCTGATTGCAGAATAATAACAATCCCTAAACGTCCAATTTTTGGTATACTCCTTATCTACATCTCTATTTAACTGAACTAAGGGAAAAATATTTATGGAACTTATCAAACTTAGTAATAATATGGAAAACAACAATCAAGCTATGCCATTGCATTAAGCAGGACCCAATGGAGGGCAAAGAGAAAGCATAAGACTATCCAAATCAGTGTTATGTCTATCTACTTGGACAAAAAACATACTCGCCAAGATCCCGGCTGAAAGCACCAGATTCCCTCAACTTCATCTCTTCCTCGTGCAATTTCTCTACATTATTCTTCTCTCTATAAAGCTTATAGAACTCTTGTAATCGAGCAACATCCCGACTTCTATCTATGGTTCCAACTTCTCGTTTAGCCAGCTTTTGCTGAAAATATAAGTAAAAAAGAAGATAAGAAAGTAATAAAACATAGCTACCCAAAAGAACCAAAGGAGAGGTCTACTAAGGTGGAAAGAAACATTAGAAGATGATAATGAATACTTTACAAATAACAAAGGAAAACGAGAACAAAATAGGGGGTTTCACAAAAATTCCCTCTAGGAATAAGTGGAACCTTCTTTGGCAGTCCTCCCAGTTCAAAAACAATTTTTATAATGGTAATTTTTTTTGGGATAAAAATGTGATTATTATAATAAGTCCTTTAAGAATATAAAAGGAAAAAGGGAAAAAAAAGTAAAGGTTGCACAGAAAAATTCACTTTTAGGTTTAATTGAACCTTCTGAGGCCTCCCACAAAAAAGAGAATGACTATGACTTTACTGCTTAGATATGTAGGTCATGAAATAATCGCATCAATAAAGAACTACAATGCAAAATTAAAGAACAACATAAAATTTTAAAAAGAATTACAAATTAAAGAAAAATTTGTGAACAAAGACGTGTGGGTAAAAAGATCATGATAGTATTTCATTAAGCAGCAACAATTGTCATAGAAACTAGTTGACAATGATTATACAGGAAAGTTTATGCATTAAACTTAAATCAAAGGTGCATCCAGTCCTAAAATACAAAAGGATGCCAAATGACAAGAACTTTTCAGAGACAGGCTTTGAGAAACCATGTACATACACACCAGGACGTGCAACACAAGTATTTTAAGTAAAATTTGCATTCCAGATAGAAAATCAGATAATAACTATGTACCTTAATGACAGACATCAAACCGGTCTTAAATTGTAAAACACCCCGTCCCTCACTGTTAGGGTCCAAGTTTTGTGACAATGAGTATGCATGCTCACATACTGCAAATCGAATAAGATTCCATTAGAACAATTGTTAGGAACCTTAAGAACTTCAATGACCGAATTAATATATATCGGCACTCCCAAGCGACAATATCTTAATTCAAATAACATATACACTTTCAACATTTAACATTGATAGAAATATGGACATGTTAATAATGTGCCTTCTCATATTACTAGAACTCCTAGTTTATAGTGTAAATTAATGTAACAGATACTTTTTATTTTTAAATCAAATATTTAACATCGTTAGAGATACGCACATGGTAATTATGTTCATGCTCATATTATTCAATATTTTTAGTTTGCTAATGAGTTGATTGACAGAAGGGGATATCTTTTCCTTCTCCTCTTTCTTGTTTTGTTGACATATATATCCATTATGCTGACTATATATTGGATGTCAAAAAACCCATATCAACAAAAGTAAACAGAACATTCGCATAAAGAATACAAAGTAGTAACTAGTAAGTGAAGAAGAACATACAAATTCTAGAGACATTGGGATCATCATCTTGAATTTCATCTGCAACTCGAAGAATTTCATCAATATCCCTGTTTTTTGCAAGAGCGGATGGCACATTCCCAGCAATTCCGCCAACAGGTCGCCCATATGCATCATCACCAATTCTCCCCCTCCTTAATGCAGCACGTACTAACCGCTCCCAAAGTTCCTCAACTCGAGACATATTTCTAACAATAATATTAAGTGAAACCACACAAACTAACAGTTAAAGAAAAAGTAAAATAAAATTGAGCAAAAAACCCATTATAGCATGGGGACAATAAGTAAAACTAACATATAAAGAGTGACAGGGAGTCACCACTGAGCCCCAGCAGAGCATTTACCAATATTAACTTATTCTTTAAACAAAAATTGTCTTGTATATTTAAAAATGTGGAGGATGCCAAACTCCACAAACAGACCAAATGAATAAATGCACATGACTTGTGCTATGAATGCAATGCAATGCAGTACTCTGCAATACAATCATTAAGAAATTACGAGCAACAGCGATATTCTTTATATTTTGGCACTGAATAACCAGCTTCCGGCAAGGTATGCAACGACTCAAGCTTAACAGTACTCGTACCTATGGAACTTAGACGTTCATAACAGCATGAAATGATAACAAGTTGATAAGAAAGACGGGAAACGGCTCTTGAATCAAGTGGATCCAATTCAGCTCGCTCTATAGCATCAAATCAGTAGGCACTAGACAATCTACTGCAAAATACAGGTCATATTCCATGTTTAGATAAAGGACATGAGACGATGCAGCAAACAATAGCCAATAATAAACCGTCATTGCAATAATAAACACGAGATCACATTATTCAACCTAAAATGGACTTCCTACACTTCAGAAACCAAATTTCCGAAACAAATAAAACAAAACAAAAAGTGAAGATCGAAGAACTTCCATTGGAGTGGTTAATTTTCTCGAAAAGTAAACAGAATAAGAAGGAAAATAAGCGAAGGAGAGAGGAAATGAGGAACCTGATAAACCCTAGAGGTATGGTTCGGAGTTGAAAATGAGCAGAATCTGGTCTCTGATTAGTGTGATTCGAACGAAAAAGCGGTTTGTGTTGCTTTTCTTCGTTTTGAAAAGATGAAGAGGGATGCGAAATGCGAAGATATAGAAAAGAAAAATGGGGTAAAAAAAAAGAAAAAGATGTAAAGGAAAAAGCTGAAAGTTTAAGTGATGGGCAACGGGAAACCGGATATGCCGGTTGCAGCCGGTAGTGCACGCAACAGCGTTTCGGTTCGAGCGGGTCTCACCGTCAAACCCATGACGCGGAGAAGCAAAGGGGAAATCAAACCCATTAAGACAAGACAAATGGACTGTAATGATTAATGAATGAATAAATAAGGAAAAGTATAGATATATAGGGTGAAGCGGACCAGATCGGATGTGATAAAAATTTTGATCTGTGCTAAAATTATCAAATCAAAATTAATATCCGTATTTCTTAACTTGAATCGGATTGCAGATCAGATTTTAAATATATCTGCAAAACATATAAATAATTTAAAAAATTTATTTTTATTAAAAAATATCAAAAAACTATTTTTTTATTATTTTAAATATATTTATTCTTAAATTTTATTAAATATATTTTTTTTAAATAATAAAAATAAATCAAATGTAGATATCTACATAAAATCTGTAATTCATAATTTTATAAACCTGATCGACATATGCAATTTTTGAATCAGATTTAAATAAACATTACAAATATCACATCTAATGTATAAACACCCCTAAACGTATAGGTACCTAGCTGGGTTGAAAGAATAAACAAATTCTACCATTGTTAGTTAATCGAGGAATTACTATCTAAGCGTGGACAATGTAAGGAAACAAATTCAAAAAATTAATATCAAATTATATTGTGTAATTATTTATTATTAAGATTATCCATAATTTTTGTTTTTTTTATTTTTTATTAAACATTAGTAATATTGTAAACATATTTTAACTGCACATATAAAGAATCCTCTAATTTTTAAAACTTTTAATTTCATAAATAAAATTAACAAAAATAATACATGTATACTAAAAATTAATTATCAAACTAGTCATCATATATTTATATATAAATATATTTATTGTTTAAATTATTTTTAATATATATTTTATATTTTAATTTATATTCTATACGAATAGTTAACTTATATTTTTTATGTATATCTAATATAATTATAAAATATAAATATAGAAGATATATGTATAATACCTGAAATATATCAAAAGTCACTTTTAAGTACTATTGGCTCCGTTTTGAAATATCCAAAAGTTTTTTTATTATTTTAAATTATAAAAAAGTCACTGTGTTAATATTTGATATAACTTTTAAAATTAATTTTTGACTTTTGAAAAATTATTCAAAATACTAACAAAAAAGTTAAAAAAAAACTTTATCCTGTAAAAATTGCCTATCACATCTATTTTAAAATAAGTATTTTTATGACTAAAAAAACTAAATACAAAATAAATTACATTTTTAATTCTGTTCTATTTTTTTGAAAATGTGTTCATTCAAAATGCTTTTCAATGAAAATAAAAATAAAAACAAAAACGCTAGAACCAATCAGCATCTTATTGAGTTTAACTAATATGCAATCTAAAAATACAAGTTAGTATTACTATTTTATTTTAATAAATACTCAGCAATTAAATTAGAAATTAAAAAAAATATTTTGCACATTTTTCTATAATAATCTATTTTATTAGTAATTTTAACATATGTCTAAGAGTAAATATTAACTAAATCTTAATTTATTTATAAATTATTTTTAATATAAACTCATATTTTAAGTTCCTATTTCAAAAAATCTTAATTAAATTATTTATTTAGAGTGGCCTTAACCTAATAATATGATAAATTACATTAATATTTACCAAAGTCAAATTATAAAATGTTTTATAAATTTTAACCCAACTCCATTTCCATGCATTCCAACAAATATCTCAGCTTGTAAATACAATCTAAGTTGTCAAATGTTGAATTAAGAAAAACTCGACGATCAATGAATAAAAGATAGGAAGACAATTTTTCGTTTACTCTAGGGTATTCTCATGTTTAACAAACTAATGACTAATTCCCTATAAATCTAAACTCCATTTAAAAGAATGTTGCTGGCAATGGGTTATTGTATGCACAAGATTTAAACCTGACACTTAAGCAGACGAATAAACTAACTAACCACTTGACCAATCCAAGTTGGTTAAGGGAAGACAATGTCTTTTTTTTTTTTTGAATAAGGGAGGACAATTTTTTTTGTTATTTAAAAACTAATCCGTCGCGAATCTGAACTCCATTTAAAGATATACCGCTGACCAATGAGTTGCTGCATAATGTATATCACAAGACAGAATTCAGACCTCCGACATTTGTTTAAACAAACGAGTAATCTGACTACTCAACCAACTCAAATTGGTTAGGAAAGACAAATTTAAATTGAATGAACACTCACTAATTAGTTTTGGGCTTTTGGCAATAATCAAATGCCAGCAACAAAATTGAGGCCTAGTATCCCTCCCATTCTTAATAACAGCTACTTCGATTACAATACAATGGCTACAAAAACATTGCACAAGAGGCGTGGTTGCATGCATGCATGCATGGGAAAGCTCTGTGCAGAAGAAAGAGAAGATTATTCCTTGTTACGAGAAGAGCGCCCCTTCCTTTGGCCTCCAAGAATGCGAGAAATTTGCAAGCCTCGGCTGAATGCTTGGTTGAACAGCATACGTGTCTGAAATTCCGAAACAAATGGAAACCAAGCAAGAAATGCAATGGGAGTGAACAAAAGCAAACCCATTACAATCTCGTAGCCACGTGCAAGAGTTTTTACTGAGCCCCAAAATCCAGCTTTCCGTACTAGAGGCTTTAATGCTTGTGCAATCTGCAAAATACAATGATAACAGTGAGGTAACTTCGAAAAGCCAAAGCCGTAAACAGCAAGCACGTTGAAGAAAATCAAGATAATGTAATTCCACATAATAAAGTCAAACCTCAAATATAAAATAATAATAAACTGCCTCATGAATGGGAAGATAAAACTGTCTAAAGTAAGATTTATTGCATTGCATACAATTTTTAAAACCAAAAGCTCCAGTTAAGTGTGTTCCAATAATTAATGATCAAATAGTTATCGTTAGTTCATTAGTTGGAGGAAAAAAGGACAGAGCAATAACCTGTAGCATTCCCCAACCGGTTGGCATGAAAGCAAGAATGCAAACAACAATGTCCTGGATTGTCATATGAGGAAGGGCAATTAAGAGGGCCAGAACTGATACAAAAGTCACGAATATCAATCCTTTGATTAGCCGGAAGACAAGTTGAAAATCTGCGCTGAATTTTCTCCTCCCAACAGATACCACCTGAAACAATGTGAAAAAGGAAAAATCAGAAAGGACACAGGAACTTGCTCTGCTAGATAAAAAGAAATAAGTGTTGATATAACACATAGGATTTTGACGTAAGCTTTATGGGCAAGAAAGCGACAAGCTTACAACAGATATAATGATTTTATTTTGAGAAAACATACATCCGATATGCCATACAATATACACACAGAACTTGTACTAACCTTCACCACAGATAAAAATAAAAAGATCACCAACCATGATATGCCATACACCTGTAAACCAAGACAACGCATTCAGTTTTCCAAATTTTGATTTAGAAACAAATAAAGATGAGAAGAGCAATGAAGGTGAAGACTAACCAGAATACTTTTTGTTTTTGTAAAATTTAGGTGATAAACAAGACCATATTGATAGATAAAGAAGCGCAGAGATAACAATATCTCAGCTATGATTCCCCGTGTTCCCGAATATTGGAGATGATCTTGTTCCTCCTCCCACCAGGACTCCCAACTTTTCTCAGGTGGTACGCCTATGCCACCTCGGATGCTAATCCATTTATTCCAATCAGTCCAATCATCAACAATCTTTTGCCACTCAAACCCAGAAGGATTGAACAAGAAGGGTGCATAAAGCCAAGTGCCCACCATAAACCACATCGACACAGTGATGAAGAGATAGGCAACCCCACTTCTATAAGTATGACCAAAAATTTGGTACACTACCAGCAAAATCATGAGCTCAATACCCTTGACAAAGTGGCTGCGTGAGTAAAGTCTATAGTTGTCTGCAAATTTGGCATGGAAAACCACAAAACCTCGACCTGTAGGTCTATATTTTGCACCTCCATGAAGTAACGTCCTTCCATAATAGTGAGTCTTTGTCCCAAGCGAGAATGTGAAGAATACTGGAGCTAGCTGCAACTGCATTAATATGAACTCACTAAGTGCAGTTCTAAAGCCCTTTTCCAAGCCAATTTCCATTAGCATGGGCAAGGCCATCAAAAACCCTATTTGAACAAACGACTGAGAAGCCAGAGCCACTTGAAGAGGCTTATTGTCACGAATGGCTTTCTGTGTACTCAAACTTTCTTCAAGCCCACTGAGAACCAGATATAGGCGACCATAGAGGAATACATATACAGTAAGAACAGTAATCTGTAAAATGAAAAGAGGTAAACTAAAAGGTTAGAAATTCTGGATATAAGAACAACAACACAAGGATGACTCGACTCTAAGGGTAACATACAAGTGTACTGAAGTAAAATCCAACTGTGGTGAAATAACAAGACAGCATTCTGAAGAAATCAAAACGATGCCCAAGTCGGTACACATCTCGACTCAGTGTTTGCTCTCCATTGCCATTAGCTATCTTTGCTTCAAACATAGAAATCTGGTTGAGTCCAACATCTCTCCCCTTCCCAACTTGAATGTACTCATGATGAGTGACATTTCCTTCACGGAGTGTAGAGTTAAAGCCTACATGAACATAGTAAAATTCATACACAGGTAAGATAAAAATAAAAAAATAAAAAAACAAAGCAACGAAAGAATGTTTTGGACATCACTTTACCAGCAAAAATATCTTCGCTCAGATTGATAACCTTGGAGGCTTTGCTAACACCCCCTCTTGTGAGGTGAAAAAGCCTATCAAAGACATCAGGATGACCATAGTGGAAGCGAACCCTATAGAAAGCATAATAAAAGAAAGTAGATTATACATTTCTATAACATATATAGAGTATCGAAGAAAAATGTATGATGAAGCCCAAAATGGTGATACAAAAATATATCTAATGAAAATATGACAAAATATTACTTAAAGGCATTAATGAGTTAGTATTTGGCCTGCATTCATTTGATGCATTCAGATTGTCACTTTCTCTGTATGTTGCTTCAGCATGGATTTTATATTTATGCAACTATAAAGTTGCTCAAATACCATCTGGACCAAGCATGTCAACCTATTGCGTCTCCCACTTGGAACCTTTTTCTCCAACTCCTCTTCTCAGTCATATAATTTTCTTAGCCATCAAAAGATAAAAACAAGCGAAAAGATCAATAATAAGAACTTACTTCAGGGGATTAGCCAACAATCTCTGACCAATTGTAACAAAACTGGTCTCCTGATTTGACATGAACCATGCAAGTGAAGAAACACTGAAATCTCAGACAGACACAGTCAGGGACACTAAAATTTATCAACTACAGTTGTATGAGAAAAATGTTACTTCTCAGGAATACCAAAAAAAAAAAAATAATTTAAAATTATATTCGAAAACAGAAATAAATAAAAGACCCAAGTGACTTTACCTTCCAGTAAATATATGCTCCCTGAGTCCAAGAATACTTGGGTACCTCACACCATCATGCTTCTTAAGAAATTCTTGCAATAAATTTCTCATTTTCAAAGCTTCTTCCATATAGTTGTCCTACAGAAAAGGTAACTTAATCACATAGCATTATGCAAGACCTTATAATTGTGTTCTCTGCCTTATCATACAAGCTTACCTGGTTCATATCTATTGTTTGCAAGCCTTCTCCACGTGTGAAAATTATGGCATGGTTCTGATTTTCAGGCTTACCCTCACCCAAAATAGCTGGTCCAGGAAGCTTTATTTTATATATTACCTGATTAGGAGAGTCAAGTGGAGAATATGAACCAAGATATCTTCAAGTGAATTCAATGGAGGTAAAAGGATTGATTAGAAGTTAAAGTCTAGAGTTGTATTTAGCCCTACAGAAAAAACTATTTACTCCCTCATTGAAGTTAACATTTTTACAAAACATTGTTTCTCTGTAAAAGGGTTTATTCAGTTATGCATATACCTCTTCCAATCCTAGGAAAATTAATATTATTCACCATCAAGATTATGTCATGAACCATCTCTCCTAAAAGCTTAAGCCATGTCAACTATAAACTTTCCAATGTTATCATATTTTGTATCCTCCATAGGTGGTATTTTCACTGTTTCTCCCCAATAAAAAAATATATTTTCTTTATAAATTACTAGAGTAAAAAAAGATGAAAAAAATTACAGGCTCCATGTATCGACATCTAATCACCTGGTCTAAATACTGCACTGGCTCTGTCTCTGAAGGATTACTGGATTTTGGCATTGCCTTCACTAAACAAGAGTAATAAACCTTGTTGATCTTTTTTGGCCTCTCTTTGCTAGGTTCCTCAACCTCATCAATGTAAGCAACCCGAAGTGAAGGGTATCTGCCAATCAATGAATAAGTACATGAAGCATTAAGATCAGTATTACTAAGCAGGGACACTAACTTACCTTGTCATAAGCCTCAATATGTCTTGAGCACGAGCAGCACCAGATCGCTTGTCAATCCCATATTGTTGGCATGATACTACATATGAGAATTTCATATCTGCTACTGCTTGACATTGCGTCAACAATGACCTTTCACCCGTTGCATTGTTGTCTGAATTTTCTATGGCTTTATAGCCTTCCATCAAATCTGCACATTCATGGCATTTCGTCAGAAAAACAAAACTTCTGAAAAAAAAAAAAAATCTCGAGTTTCTTTGACTTGTAAATTCAAAGCTAAAACAAAAGCAGATACTGAGTATGCATTCAGCCAATCCCAAAAGCAATCAATCACCTTCATCTTTTGCCATGTCAAGGAAAGCCTGGAGTTCCAAAGCCTTTCTGTAGTACATCATGCCTCTTACTGCACCAGTATGCAAACTTCAGTCAATTACAACAACTAACAAGCATATCAAATTCTGATGATAGGATCCTAAAGAACCCAAGCTTGTATTAGAAATATTTGTTCTTTTTTTTTTTTGTGTATCTGAGAGAGAGAGGACCAGTTTTAGTCAAAGTTTGGCCTCTGTATGAAGCCCAGAGACGAAGTTCTTCTTCTAACTCATCCGATTCATTTCCTTTCAGTTCCTCCTCACTGGAACAATTCACTCTCTGAAGGAAGTTGTTCCATTCGTCTGTATATCAATAACAAAAAAGGTTACATCAAATGCAATGATATCCATCCTTGAACTTTCACACTTCTGTGTAAAGGGGTGAACCTGGAAAGATCTTTTGCAAGTAAAAGAGTATCGAAACACCATCTTCATTGGGTGATTCCAACTCACGTAAGGAAAAGAGAACCTCTTCAGTGTAATATGGTGTTAAAACCCTGTTAAGTCAACGTGCCAAAAATAAATATTTACATGATTCATTTTCTTTCTAAAGGAAGTTAAAGTTACTTTTAATACAACGTATATATATGGTGATATTAAAGTTCATCTATGTATCAATTAGGGATATAATTAGTTTCTACTTTATTAGACATTGTAATTTTGAAGAAGGACTAAGACCTACAAGCTGAGGAGTTCTTTCCCTCAACAATATATGTAAGCACGTATATGTGTATATATGTCGACCAAATTAAAGAAGCAAAGAATATGTATAATTTCTAATAACCACTAAGTTATAATTTCATGGGAAAAAGCTTCAAGCTGCAGTACGGTGAAAAGAATTTACCGTAGCTTTCATCCAATAATATTTTATTATTAATACAATTTCTTCCTACTTAGGTCATCTTTCAAGAAATTGTTGTTCCTGAAAGCTAGCCATGAAAATGAAACCAAACCAAACAATAAAACTGGGTTGCCTTCACAATAACATAAAAGTTGCAGAGTTGATCGTGTTGTTTTGGAAAGTTTACGTTTTTTTTTTTTAATTAAATTAACAATATCATTTTGCTTTTAAATGATTTGATTTTTGTGAGTTTAGCAAATAATTGTGCTGATGATTATAATGCACTCTATTATGAATGGAATCAATCAAAATTCGTCATTAATGCAGCAATTTGTTCATTCAGGATCTAATCCTTCGGTTAGAATTGTTATCACATTATTCAATTCATGAATCTAAGTATAGTTTGAAAACCTTGTAAATTGTTTACTTACAAATTTAAGTTACAACTATGTATGCATATTTTTGGGGGAAAAAATAAAAACATAAAAATAATAATAATAAATACTATATAAATACTTTGAATCTTCAGTCACCAAGAATGCATAGACAAAAAACAATTCAGATATGCAAATAGTATGTAAGAAGGAGTGTCTCTAAGAGCTTTGAATTATCTATTTCAGAAGTGTCAATGGAAAAATGCAACAAAATACAGGACTATGGAAAAGCTTACGAGAATGATAGCATGTTGCGGACTTTGGGTGCTGCAGGCATGTCCATAAACAGTGAATTAGAGAAAAAAGAAATACGCCTTTTGGCTTCCAAATTAGATGGTACGTCCATTGCAGATTCTTTGGTTGTAAGCAGCAAGTAAAGCCGTTTAAGCTGCCAATTTTTAAAAGGAGGAAAACATGACATCAGATATGCACTCCACTATTCATACTCTTAGCAGAATAACTAGATTGGTAGAGAACCTTCTCTGTCCAAGCTTCAGTAACTGGTTGAATTGGAAACCTAATAGCTCCTTCAGAAGCAAACAGCTGATGTTGTGACTCAAGGGCAAGCATCCCCTCATGTCCAGCTCCACCATGGATTGATTCTACCAAACTGTTCAATCAAAACCAACACAATCATAATCAAGGAATTATGATGATTCCCTTCAAAGGTGTAGAGATTGGGTTCTATGTTTCTTCACCTGGATATATGATCCTCCAACATTATATCTCTCGTCACTACTTCTAGCATGTCCTGGAAGAGAATCACAACTTGGTCCCTTTCTTCATGCTTATTGTCTATCTGCAACATAAAAAATGCATGATAAGATTTTGACATGCTTATAACAAAAATATAAACTACACAAGGTGATCAAACAATACCAAATATTTGATTAGCTCAACAAACTGCCGGTAGAGACTAGGAAGTGCATTTAGTCTGAATTGACTTATTAGGTCACCTTCTTCTATATGTTTGTCTACCTCAGAGAAAATGGATTCTATAACCCTGAAATGAAAGGTGCCAACAAAAACCAAAAGGTTTTAGATAAACGACAACCAATTAAGAGTGTCGTAGAAGGCAAAGCATCAAAGTTGAGGAATCTAGTTATTTCCAAGAGTCTACTTTGGATCAAGATAGGAAGAGATTATCAAGAAAGAGATCACTCATAAAGCACTCTCACTTCTATAAACAACCACATTATAGCTTTAAAACTTACTGTTTCTCACGGTCCCCCTGAACCAGGTACTTAATAATGCTCTTAAATGAAGCATAGCACTCCCGAACAGCACAAGACATATAGTTGTCAGCCTCTATCCTTTTCCTCAGCTCTTTATCCTTTCCATTGCTGTCTTTGGCCATATCCACTGCGATTGGAATCTATGGAACACAGATAAATTATTAAATGAGCATAAAGGTAGCAAAGTTTCAAAAAGAAGACAGAATAAACAAACCTTGCTCGCAAGTAAGAATGGTGGCCATTGTATAAGGTCCAACTCACGATCAGCCCAATAAGGTACAAGCAAAAGGTCCATTTCTCTGAATAAGAACACCATAAGATACACTGCTGTTAAAAAAAACAGTATATATAGACAGGAAAGAACAAGAACTGAAAGCATAAATTGAATCCACTGACAACCTATTACTGATAAGATCTTCCTCTCTGAAACTAGTGATTATTTGGTTCCACAACTGAGCAAATCTTGCAGCCTCTTTACCTTTGTTAGATGGAATCTGTACCATTTAGCCAAATTATGTAAGTTGAGGATACTGTTATTTTTAATTAAAATCTCAAGAATGTGATGGCATAATAATTAACCTGATCAAATCTGCGCGAAAAAGTAGCTTTCAGTCCTTTTTTCCTTTGCTCACTCTTTTCCTCGGGGATCAAACAAGCATTGAAGGCTCCAGGCAATGATTCAAAACGGGATCTGAGCATTCCTAGTGTCCTTATCTGAAACCAGCAGACAGTGAAATTATTATAAAAGGCACTAATAATTCATTCATAAAGTAAGACCCCTTCAAAATCAACAACTTGGATTTGATTCTATTAGAACTAGAAAACCAAACTTGAAACTCAAGCAAACATAAACTTGAATAATCAACTAGAAAAAGACACTAGTGACAATGGCTACATATTATTGCTTGAGGAGCAGTCCAAAATTCAAGGGACAGCAGATGGAAGGAACAAGACTAATGCATATCTACCATGGCAACAAATTCTTGCTTCTTTAGAACATGATTAAGCACTAAATAAATAACAAAATCTAATGATCCAAAACCATTATAAAAGAGATCAAAGGAGAAGGCAATCTACTAACCTCCCCGAGGCGACGGAATGCTCCATAAATACCACCAAATAAAGTAGAAAATATGGCATACCAAATCTGGGTATCCATAAAGTATACCTTCAAAGGAAAAAAAAAAAGATTTAGGTAATTATGCAGAATATATTGAAGAGCAACCAAATTAACTATAGTATAAAAACATACCAGAATAATTGGAGCCCAAAGTGCAATTATAACACCAACGTTATTTCGAGCTACAAAAAGCACAAGAAGGTAATTCACATGAGAAAAATGAAATGACATAATATAAAATCAAAAAAATGCTCAACCTTACTACCATGGGGAAAGAATTCATGCCACTGGAATTTCGAGATTTTTACACCCATTATAGCTTTTGTAGGTCCCACCAGAGGCTTTATCTATAATAAGAATGAAAGAGAGAGACCGTTAACACAAATCAAATTAATTGGTTATTTCAAAGTAGTTATGTTTTTATTAATGTCCAATACAGGCAGTTATACGAGTTAATTGATTTTTTTAAAGAAAGCTACAAACACACGTTTTATCTATAGCAACAATGTACAATACAAACAATTAGGATGTGAAAAAGAAAATGCAGAGGAAATGACAGAACCATCCAACAGTAATAAATGATAAGAGAATCACCTCTATATAGTAGCTGAACGCTAACTTTGTGATCAATAAGAGGACCCAAAACATTGTGTACCTGAAATTAAAGACAGAGAAATTAACATCTTATTCCTAGGAAACTTGCATAAATTCCGAATGATGAGAGACTCTAGAACTTTCTTACTTGAAAAGGGACAAAGTGCTCTCATGCATTCCCCTACCAACATAGAGACGAGGCTGTCATTTTTAAAGCAGAAAAAACTAGTTATAGTCCCACTTGCAATGGCACAAAAAAACTGCTGTTTGTTGTACCAAACCACAAAATAGATAATGAAAACAGAGTTTTGATGTCACCTACCTGTGACCACCACATCATTAGCATCACAATCCTATAGTTTGACCTCTCAAGAAAACGACGAATAAGTGGGAAAAGAAATAATATGGCAGCAAGCATGTTCGGGGACAAGTATATAACAACAGCCATAATGAACAAAGAAGACGAACTTGAATTGCTCCCAAACCAACTTTGGATGGTTTGAGCAAACCCAGGAGGATTGTCCCAAGTGTAAGCATATGTAACTGAAAGAACAATCACCCATGCTGCAGCTGAAATAATTTTAAGAATATATCTCAACTTAACATGCATGGACATAGTTCGCTGTGCTTTCCAACTGAGAATCACATCCAGAGTAGCTGCCCAAGTGAAAAACAAAACCAGGATAAAGAAAAAGGAAAAACCATAAGCAACCTCCTCATAATGTAAAAAGCTTGAAAGTAAACAAGTTTAGAAAGACTTTGGCCATTGATACTCTTGCATGTTAGACATTAATAGCGGCAGAAGAAATGCTTCCAAAATGGCGGTTAAAGTAGCAAGGTAGATTGCAATTTTTACAGAAACACATGCAACAATGATAGAATTAGCTATTGAATTACACTAGACATTAGTATATCTTCAGGTAAAATTTGCTATCCCCTACCTTGTCCAAGCTTCAATATGGCTGCTGTTATAAACACACTCAGCACCTTCTTGAAGACATCACCATTAAAAATTGCACTTGGATTCCCAGTTCCATTCCATGCAACAATAATCATTGCCTAATCAAATATTAGCTATTCAGAAGTAGATCTTATTTTGCATTATATTAAAGGGAAAAACAATTAACGTAGAGGGAGAGTGACAACATAAATACATAACGCAATATTTATTACCTGTAAGCACAAAATGAAGAAGCCCCACATGCGATCAAAACTTCTGAAAATATGCCAAAATGACCTTATCTCAACAAAGTTAACTTTTCCAACCCATCTGTCGGAATTAGTTGGCTTGTTATCCTGTAAATTCAAGTTTGCAGCAAGACTTACGATAAGGTGGCACATGGGAGTTTCAGGCTTTCAACAGTTACTAGTTGAATTAAGTTATTCATATAAATGGTAAGAAATTCAAAAGAAAAATCCATCAGACAGTTTCCATCACTTACTAGCCAATGTCATAATCAAGTACAACAGTAAATCCATTTGACAGTTTACATAACTTAGTAGTCAATGTCATAATCAAGTACAACAGTACAAATAAGTTTCTTCCCATCTTCAGCCAAACATTAAGTCTATTTTTTTAATCAAACAGTACATATCATAATTGTCTCCCGAAAAAGCAAAAAAGATTCATGTATTTGGTCTTAAATCCGAAACATCAAATAAGCTCTTAAATGCTTAAATTTGTCTCAACTTAGTCTTGTTTCAAATGTTCCATATATACCCTAAATGCATTGCAATTATAAAGACAAACTCAAAGTATCACACAAGCAAGTGGCTTTCATCCAAAAAGCTAGATTCGAAGAAAGATAGAGTCATCTACTATACAAAAGCACTATGAAGAAAAATGACACCAAGCATAAATTTCAGATATCCAACTCTTCTACCCAACAAAAATGACACCAACTTTATGCAGCAGAGCATATAAGATTGGCTGGATGCCCCATGAACCCATACTGGGAGCAAGTAAATGTTTATAATTGTGAAGATAGTGAGAAAAATCAAAGACAATAAATTCATGATCAGCACTTACATTAGATTTGTCAAAATCTTGACGCTCAACTGGCAGCGAAAAGAAATCAGCATCAGCACGCATTGGCCAACCAAGCCGGAAACAATCAGCTGACCTACAATTGTCATTAAGAATTGATAACCCAGAAAGGCATCAGCAATACTGTAATAGGCAGCAAACAGAAGAGGATAGAAAGAGAGAACCATCAGTTGTACCAGAAATATTCATTTAAATCATCATAGTTCCTCCATTGTGAATGCTTTGACCTCCCCTTTTTACTCCTTTCAGCTTCCTGTTAGCAACACAGTTATAACCATTTATGAGGCATTATCAATGGTACAAATTACACATTGGTTGTGCATGATGACAAACATAAAACAAGGAGGGAAAAGAAGACAATAATAAAGGGCGGAAAGCACCTTTGCAATAACATTATAGATAGGAGTTACAACTTTCCCCAAGAAAGCCTCCTCTTCACCTCCATAAGCTGGCTTGATATTCTCTCCCGTCATTGGACTAACATTACCAGAAAGCATACCATACAATTCAAAAGCCATCTACAGGAGACCACAAAAAGTATCCCGCAAAGGCACAGAACATGTCAATATGTAGTTGATTCCCCTTAAATGCCAAAACACAGGGAGTTAATGCATCAGTTAGAGATGTAGTGTTAAACGCTTGTTCTTCTTCCTAACAACTTAAACTTTTGAGAGAGTTGATCTCCCATAAACTATAATGACCGAGTGGTAGGAACTAAAAAGTTCCTCCAAATCTTCATAATCTTCATAGTTAATTTTTTCGGCACAAGATAAAATATGAGGGTTATCCAATAACAGGTAAGAAAACCTAACCTAGAGTTTATGTTGGTATCAAAATATTGAACTGAGAATGTATAATAAGATGGAAGCAAAAGAGGACTAAAAGGTAGTTAAAAAAAACTTAACACAATTAAATAAGGTTGAACACAGATACTAAAACTGTTGAAATATACATTCCTAATAGCTTAAAAGGAAAAAGCCCACTTGAAAACACAAGCTTATACATGTGCACTCGTGAAAATTCATTTAGTAAGTTTGGTAATGGATATTCATTACCTGTTGCAGTTTCATTCTATAATATTAAACAATTTGTTCTAATTACAAAGCTTACATGGTGATAGATATAGCACAGGCATTCTGGCATGAATCTTAGGTTGGCAGCTTCACCCCATATTAGAAGATACAGGCCCATGTACAGTAGTTTACGCTGCTGCACTTCTTGCTGTATGGTTGGTAACCTGCAATATGCATCCACAAATGTTTGTGTCAGATTCAGGAGCTGACATATGGATTTAGCATTATTGTGAAAACAAGTTTAAAATGAATAATGTCTGGTTATACCCATTTGTAGCCAAACAAAGAACTCCTAGTTAGAAAAAGAACAGTTGCATAATCATTCGACACAATGAAAATAGAAACACTCACCAAAGGCTACTTTTCCGACCCAAATACTTGCACCACCTTTTGTAATTCTTGAAAAGTTTCTTCATGACTTCTGTTAGAGCACGCTCATCCAACTAATCAAATAATATGTACACGTCAAAATCAGATTAAACACCAATTGATGCAAAATAAAATAGTTGTTATTAACCGTATGGCTTCCACATATAGATTGCCAGTAAATTAATTGCAGGTACATGCATACAGTAAACAAGTTTCAATTCCTTAAGAATGATTTGCAGCAAGAAACTCACCTATAGCATCAAGGAATAATTTCAGTGCATGCTTTTACACAAAAACAAAAACTGTATCATTTATCCAATCAAAAGAATACCTTTGGTTGTTGATCAGGTTTAGGAAATTGCCTTATGTGCACATTTGCAAGCAATAAGATCAAATGTTCTCTCTGATTTGCTACATTGTGCTTCTGCATTTAGTACAAGAGGTGAAAACAAGTTTGATAGGATATGCTAGTCATGAAGCGGCCATGTCATGCTAAAATAACAGAGATTCGAATCAATAGAAATGTTACAACTCCAGATTTTACTTTACCTGAAAGCCAAACATTACCCCAAGCCAATCTAGAATGTCTTCATCCTTTTTTTTCTTGTAGTCCTTAGGCCAGGCAAGACCTCTTGTGTTTCGAAGAGCGGATACAGCAGCTTGGATCTATGAATAGAGCCAAATATGGGCTTTTACTACAATTTGATGGAAATTATATGATGTGGCTAAAATTTCATTTCATAGATATTAAACTACAATCATACCTCCGGAAATCTCATTACTGCCTGATTTGCACTATCAGGATCAAGAGGAAGAATATTGTAAGGAACTAATATCTCTGTTTTCTCAGCAACTTTATCTTGAGTCTCCAAAATCTATTAAATGTCAGTGGCAAACAAATCATAGGCACTCAAGACTGGTGACAACAAAACAAATTAGAAGCAACGTAGACTATCAACTTATTTAAATTTGGACAAAATTCCACATATCATCAATAGGAAAATCACATTTCTGGAGCTATAGAAATATAACCTCACGATCAACTTCCACAGACTGTGTCATGTTAACAGCCTTCAAAACCTCAAAAAGAACATTAGCAGTCTGATATGCCTTGGTTAGTTGTGCACTGAAAGTAAGAAGACAAACTCACTGTTAGTTGCAAAATAACTGAGATTGTATTATGTTGCAAATGATCTAGATAACACACCGGTCAGCTTTATCAGCAGCATTCTGTAAAGCTTGGATATATTTCTTGTAGTAGTGCTGATAAAAACTCTGCATCTCACGAGCATCGCTTTTCTTTACCCTTCCTTTCAATGTTGGATCATTTTCCTAACCCCAAAAACAAATGAAACAAATTGATAAAAAGATACATAAAATTACCATGAAGAAATACTGGAAAAGCAGCATTAATAGCTTACTCTTTCTAGGCGCTGGAGAAGAGCAGTTTTGAATTGCCGAACACCACGACCACTTGAAGTTGGGTCCAACCTATGAGCTTTCTCAAAGGCATAAAACCGGCCTACAAGAGCAACAAGAAATACATTCATGCAAGGATAAATAATTACAGCCTTCAAAGAAATTAAATGCATGCACAAATGCAATATTCTATCTATGAAGGAAATGCACAAAGCCAACACCAGGAAAGCAAGCAAAGAACTTCAGCTAAGCATAAGCACAATGAGTTGCACTAACCTAGCTATGACAGCGAATGAATAAATAACAGTGAAGTTCAGCGAGAAAAACAGAATGTTCTTACAGAGATAAGCGACTCTAGGATGAGTCTTCTCAACCTCATTGGCAACACGAAGAATGGGTGCAATCTCAACAAGGGAGGAAGGCACCACCTCGCTGTCAAATATGGCCTCTCCGAGGTTCCCGGCGGTTTGCGTCCGCGTGATCCGCCGCTGCGACGCCCCCGACGGTTCCGACGGGCCCACCCTCGACGACATTGTTTCGCGGATCTACTTCACAGAACCGTTTCTTCACAGAACCGTTTGCATGTAAGTTAAAAACTTAATCTGAGCTCACAGTTACAATGCAAATGAGAGAAGTGTGCCCTAGCTAGCAGATGAAGAAATAGAGAGAGTGTGTGAATGTGAATGTGAATGTGAGTGTTTGCAAAGGGAAGCAAAGCAAACAAAGCATGTGTGTTGTTGAGCAATTAGTATAGCTGGTGGATTCGGTTGCGGAAATAGAAATGCGAATGTGGAAATGGAAGACGCTTGGTTGGAGTTGAGTTGAATCGAGTTGAGTGTAACATTCGTCAAGTCAAGAGAGGTCAGAAAAGCTGAAAAGGTGGGGTCCGTTTTCTTTTTGGAACTGTGTTCCTCAACAAAATGCACCGTTTCTTCCTCTGAATAACACCTCCTGCCATTTTTGCTGGCCCTTTCAAATTTCAAACATTAACGGCTATTTTATATTGTTAATTCCCACCTTAAAATTAGATAAATTTTCCTAATAACAAATGCCATAAACCTCAATTATCGATTGGAAAAATTGTTAGAGGCTTAGAGCTTTTGTGTCACTTGTGACTTTATCACATGTTTCAGTTACTTTAAGTGGCTTTTACATATTAAATATAAAAATATTATAAATTGAGTATTTTTTACTTTGTGAATTAAAAGAGCAGAAAGTTCATTACTAAAAGACCTAACACTTTGATATTATTCAAACAAATTTTAAGTCACAAATGCCATTTTTTTATATAAGGTTGAGAATAATATTTTTTAGAATTATAAATGACTAAAATATTAATTTTAAATGTGACAGCGTTTGATTTAAGGTATAGAATTCGATTTCTATTTTAGAAAAATTAAAAAAAAATTAGAAACATAAATCAGATTCTTCCATCTTAATTCTTTGTATAATTTTTAAAAATATCAAAAATTATATTATTAATGTATATCACTTGTTAATAAATTAGCCCACAAATGCCAATTGCCCAGTTATGATGCACTCTATTTAAAATATTTTTTAAAAGTTATCTGCCAAACAAATGTCACATTTAAATGTTCATTAAATTTTATAACTCTTAAATTTTTTGTTTGAAACTATTTAGATAAAGACGTCAAAAACGTTTTTTTAAGATATTTTTTAATAATTAAAATTTAATACATATAATTAATTCAATCGTGTTATTTTTGTCAAAATTATGTCAGACAAATTAATTTGATCGAAAAATAGTGAATCAAATCTTGAATTGATCTAAATTAATATTATTTTTTTATAAAAAATAACTACAATATCCTTATTATAAAAANTATTATATAATATTAATTTTGATAATCATAAATTCTAGTCCTTTACTTCTCCTCTATAGTGTTAGGATTTAAAGTTTTCAATATATATATATATAATAGGAGTATTTTAGTCATTTTTTATAATAAAGATATTGTAGTTATTTTTTTATAAAAATAATATTAATTTAATTCGGTTCAAGATTTGATTCACCATTTTTTTGTTAAATTAATTTGTCTAGCCTAATTTTGACAAAAAAAACATGATTTAATTAGTTATATGTGTTAAATTTTAATTACTAAAAATTATTTTTAAAAAAAGATATTTTAAACATCTTTATCAGAATAATATTTTTTTATGATATGTGACATTAACTTCTAGTGTTTCTTAATATAAACATAAAGATATTATAAATCTGTTTTTTTTTTCAAAGATAATAAATTTTATTTTACCAAAAAAATATAGAGTATCCAAAAATCAACAATATAGAGTAATAAAAAAAGTTGAGGTTTTTAACATTCAACAAAAGAGGATTAATTTTTTTAATTATGAAAACTCAAAATATGTGTATGTCCAGTTATAAAAAAATGGTATATTTTTATAAATATAAAGATAATTTTTTTAAAAAATTAAAATTCATAAATTGGAGGTTCAGATTTATTTAGGATACAAAATTTAGGATTCGATTTATGGTAAAAAAAAATATTTATGAGTGAAAATACAATTTTTTTTATGTAAAACAAATTGAAAAGTCCAATTTACATGTTTAAAAAAATTTTTAACACTAAA
>NC_029780.3:115277073-115323368 GCF_000817695.3 Arachis duranensis | reverse complement strand
TTTCAACAAAGCATTGTATAGAACTGCGATAGGTTGTCATTCAATTATTGCCACCATTGATAGAACTGTTGGCCATCTAAATTTAGAAGATACGAATAAACTACATTTTTTTTTGAATTTTTTGTGATTTTTTGCACCTGATAATAATATATTCAGTTTTTTTTCTCCAAATTTAGTTAGTTTAATTTTGCAATTATCATTATTATTGTGCTCTTATATGTGATCATGCATGAGTTTTTTAAAAACAAAAAAAAAGCAAAAAAAAATTCTAAAAAAAAAATTGGTAAAGTGAAAAATGAAGAATTGATTTTTTTTGTGACCGAAATAAATTAAACAAAGAAAAACAAAACAAACAAAACAAGGAACTGTTTAAATAGAGGGACAGTCCCGTTTAAGACTATTCTTAAACTCTTCCCAATGTGAAAGAAGCTCCACATGCGAAAGTTGTAACTTCATCGCCATCTTTGCCATAGTATTTGCCACCGTGTTTGCATCTCTCATAATCAAACGAAAGTTAACACGCCAATTCCAATGCATGATATCTCTTATTTTGAGCACCAATGGATCAATAAATCCAAAACCATCTTGAGTAACAAGATTAAATGCTTCCACACAATCCGTCTCACAAATAACATCTTGTTGTCGTTGACCCACATCCAAGCTAAGAGATATCCTCTCCAAATAGCAAACAATTCTCCTTGAATAATACTATTACTCTCAATCATTTCCAAACACCCCATTTGCCAATTCCCATTACAATCTCTAATAACACAAGCAAAACCAACACTATCACCCGAACCAAAATAATTAGCATCACAATTAATCTTAAAAGTACCAATGGATGGGGGATTCCAAAAACCATTTAGAGTAGAGGGAAGAGACATACGTTGTAATTCAAAAATATTCCTAAGCTCCTTCTCTGAAGTTAATGCTTGACAAATCATTTTTTCCGGAGGCCAAGTTTCATGGGGATTAAATATGACAAGAAATATCTAACCTATGCCAGACAAGCTGAGCTTTTGGACAATCCCGAATACAATGTAAAATGAAGAATTGATTATTATTGATTTTATAATTTACATCATACATGAATTTCGCTATGTTGATTTAATGTAATTAAATTAGCACTTTCGCTTTTTATTAATTTTTTAATTTAGAAAATTTTCATCAAATTTTCTCCTACAACTAGCATATTACAATAAAAAAACACTTTGCAAAAGATATTTAATTTTTTTTGTAACACTTTGAACTATTGAAAACTAATTTTTATCTCAGAGTGTTTATTCTATTTAGTTGTTTTATAGAAAATTTTTCCATAACTAAGACTCTTTATTCTATTTTCTTTTGGCATGAATTATTAAGAGTCTTTATTTGTAACAATAAAAATATTCATGCCAAGAGTTATAATTCAAATGCATAGTATCTCTATATTTACTCAAAACTCGCAAATTCGAATCTCACTTTTAACTACAAAAAAAATCGATAAAAAATTCATAAATTCATCATGCCCCTAAAATATTTTTATAGAAAAAAAAAATCAAAGTTTACCACAACTAAGTATGGTCCCAGAGAAGACAGCAGACAGGTAAACCCCAAACTGGGCTTTGTTGGACTTAGAGGCCATCTTGTCTGGCCCATAATGGCCTAATGGGGCAGGGGTGAAAACTGAAAATTCCAAAACAAAATGGGTCAGAGTGCAAATTATCAATCCAGAAACGTGAGAGTCGAACTTCACGGAAACCAGTGACACGTGTTAGTCACGTATGTACAATCAAAGCCGTCAATTTTCCGAATGTATATCTGACCGTCAAAGTTATTCCTTATCCATTATATAAGCCCTCTTGGTTCCAACGGGCACCTCAGAGAAGCAAAAATCCTCAGATAAACAGAATTCTCTAGAGAGAAAAAGATAAATAAAACTAGAAATTCAGAATCGGTTTTCAGATTGAGCTGAATATCGAAGGAGGAAAACGATTTCGGCCGTAGGTTGAATCTTGCAGGATCAAATCCCCAATCTTCTTGGTTCCGAATCCGAGAAGAAGAGGATTTAGGGTTTCGATCTCACGTTTTCCGCCGATCCTTTTTTCCGATCGGCGATAATATCTTGATCTTTAACCACGCGGTTTGAAATTGTAAAAGAAAAGGAGTAATAGCCCTAACTGTTATTAGTCTTAGGGTTTTGTTTAGGAAAATCGTGACAACGACGACGATGAACGATCAATCTCAGATGATGATGAATTTGAACCAGATGAGCCAGCCTCAGATGATGAATCAGGTTCCGATGATGAGCCAGCCTCAGGTAATTAACAAGTCTCAGATCATAGGTCAGTCCCAGCCTCAATTGCTCTCTCACAGTCAAGCTATGAATCAGAAACCTCAACAGCCTCCGATGAAGCCATCTCAGATGATGATGAACCAGACTCAGCCTCCTATGATGATGAACAGGGGATACAAGGTCTGGTCTCAGCAGCCTCCTCTTGACCCTAACATGAAGTTTCAGAACCCTATGAAACCAAATTTCTCTGCTCCTAAGCCTGGTCGAAGTAACTGGAAGGGGAAGAAGGTCCCCACCGACAAGCGCAAGGACCTCAGGAGAATGGAAAAACCCATTCCAAGCTCATCCGTTAGTGTTCCGAACACCGGCGCCGTTTACCAACCACCTACTCTGCACGAGTTGCAATCGCAAAACCGTCTAAAAGCACGTAAGTTCTATCCCAAGAAGAAGTTTAATAATAGGTTTGCTCCTTATGCGCCTAGGAATACGACATCGTTTATTATTCGTGCGAAGAAGTCCGGTGGCATTGCATCGCTTGTGTCACCTTGCCCGGTGACCCCTGCAGTGCTTCCCACACCTATACTGTCTCCGTCGAGGGAGGTGTTAGGGGATATGGCGAAGGAGGAGTGGGGTGTTGATGGATACGGGTCGATGAAGGGTTTGATTAGGCTTCGATCTCCGGGGCACGAGGCTGATGTTCATGATGATGAGGACGAGGAGGATGGAGGCGGTGGGTCGAGTGAGAGTGATGTGGAGGAACATGTGGAGGTGGAAAGAAGGCTGGACCATGATTTGAGCCGGTTTGAGATGATATACCCAAATTATGGAGGTGAGTATAACAATGTATTAGAGAATAGGGTAGATGATCAGGATTCCCATATAGCACAATTGGAGGAGGAGAATTTGACATTGAAGGAGCGTCTATTCCTGATGGAGAGAGAGTTAGGTGATTTGCGAAGGAGGTTACTGTTTCTTGAGAGGCAAAACCAAGTTGTGGAAGATGTTAACGAGGAAGTGGTGGAGAATGGGTCTGACAATGAAAGTGAAGGTGGATCAGATGTTCCAGTTTTGGGAATTGATAACAATGCAGAGATGGTTGACTCGATGCTGGTAAGTGGGAGAAATATGAACTTCGAGGTTGGTGCTAAGTTAGACAATGTCGGAGTAGCAGAGACTGAAGGCAGAGGTGATGTTTGTATGGAAGAATCTGTTCCAGATGAGGTGGTTGCAAAGAAGAATCAGATCAAAGGTGTTGATGAAATGAGGGATGTGATTGAGTTTAATGAATTGAAGGAGGAAACTGGTGTACAAAAGGATGATGAAAAGAAGAATGAGATCAAGGATAAGGAGATGAGGGATGAAATAAGGTTTAGTGAAGTGAAGGAGGAAAAGGATGAAGAAGCAACGCCTCAGTGTTTGCCGGATAAAGTTCTTGCAAAAGATGATGATTGTATTGATAACAAAGAGGGTATTGAATCTGAAATGCTGGACAGAAATGATGAATCAAAAGCTCTCGAAGCTACAAATGATTGTGTAAAGGATGCAGTCCTCTATGAGAAGGATGATTGCTAGGATTTGGTAGTTTGCAGGTAGTTGGGATAAGCTATTAGATTGTTAAGAGATTATAATTATCTATCCCACCTTGTAGCTTCAGTTGCTCCTCTCAATAGGCGATGGGGGAAGTGTAGAGTGTGAAACGGATTCTACTGCTTTTTAATGCGTACAAAAATTGTAGCCTTCTAGGTTTATAGTTCACTTTTATTTTGTCTCCCTTTTTAACATTTCTCGTTTTTTTCTGTTACAGGGCTTGAGTGTCTAGGTTGTTGAAAATAGTAGTTAGTTTGCAGGTTCATTTATGTGTAGGGGATTAACCTGTAAGCATTAGTGTTCCTCTGGTTAGCCTGTAATGAATCTGTGAATTAATCTGGAAAAATAATGAATATCTTGTACTTTGATATTTTCTGCTAATTCCGTGTAATAGATTTTTTAATTATCTTGGTTATCATGTTTTGTTCTTCTGCCAAGAGAGGATTCCCCATCCTTCCTTTTAATGTATTCGCTTAGTACAATGAAACTTTTAATATCTTTCTGAATCTTTATTTGACAACTCCTCTGCCAGTTATTGACACGTGATTACCTTACAATGCTGAATGAATTTCCTTATATTGAGTCGCTTCTATTAATTATATCAATGAATAAAAGCTTTCTGTTCGTACATCTCGGTTAATAATACCACCTTCATTCACAAAATCTTAAATATTTTAGTGCATGTCTCTGCTAGCTTGGACTTCTAGTTTGATTCTGGTTCTGCCATGGTTTTGTTTTTTGTTACGCATGCAAGTGAATGATTGCCTTATCATCAGTATGGACTATGGAGTAAATACGAGCGCTTTCATAATTCATTATTGAGTTTGATGTGACAATAGGTCTTATGATTGCTCTTTGATTGGAAGGTGGCTTTTAGCTCCAATTTTGATAGAAGATGTTTATGGCAGATCTTACAATAGGGGTACCAGATCACATTCTGAACTGCCAAATGCTATCTTGATGATATTCCTTCTCATGGGGCTGGAATGTTGGATGGAGGCTGCAAGAGTTATATATTGATCTGCTGCTATAGAGGAGAAAAATGGAAGTAATGTTTGCTGGTAACTTATCTAATATCTTTTGTTTTTCCATTTCTCATTGAATTTCAAAAGTTCAAGTACGATGCAAATTGGAAGTCCATGTGTTTTGTATTTATTTATAAGTTGGAGCTCCATTTAAAGGTTTGTCACATAGCTAATTATTAGACCAACCTAATTTGGTTTAACTATACATTGTTATGTTTGAAGAAAGTATGATGTTAATTTTAATATTTTTGACAGGAAAAGAATTTAATTATAAAATTAAAAATAATATAAAAAATTAATTACAAATTTGATAAAATTATAGAAGGGTAAACTACCAAAAATATAGTCAAATAATTGTCACGGACAAAAATGCACTCAAATTTTGCTATTGATAAAAGTACCTTCAAACAATTTAAAACGCGATAAAAATATCTAACATTAAATATTTATTTCTCAAAAAATGATTTAGAAATTGATTTTTAATGTGATTTTTTGTAAGCATGATAGAAAAATGAGGTATTATTTTTAAAATTCAGTCTCTAAAACTAAAAATATATATTTAATATTGGACATTTTTGTCGCATTTTAAAATTATTTCAAAGGATTTTTGTTGATAATAAAATTTGAGTATATTTTTATTCGGGAATAAAATTATTGAGTGCATTTTGTGTGGTTTACAATTGTGGAATTTCTTTTTTACCCCTTCTTTTCCCATGTCTTCGCAGCTCTACTGTTCTTGCAATGTATTAGTCAAATAGCGACAGCAACAACTACGAAGGCATTGCCGCCTGCTACAACTGCTTCATCTATGCTGACATGCACTGTTTTTGGTTCTGTGCAATTCCAATCGGTGATTTGATTTGATTTTTTCGCTAATAAGTTCAATGTGAACTCTCACAATCATGTCATAATGCAACCTTGTGAATCAGGCTTATTCCATTTTAGGCTTCTCTCCCCTGTGGATCTTTGGTTGGAAGCCCATTTGTAATAATCTTATTGTATTTGTAAATTGCAAATTGCAAATTGCAATGGACAATGTAATTTCTCAATTCACAAATAAATGAAATAATAATTTCAATATTTCATACATCTACATGGAGTTGGAGTGTGCCTTAAATAAGGCAGCAAACAAACGGGTTCAATTATATAAGTTTTCCCCGACCAAACATTAGAAAAAAAAATCTGTATTCATATTCATACGAAACGCTAAGAAACAAGTAGAGCGAACTATCCAAATTTTCATTTTCAATGCGATATTTGCAACGATGAGTGGCGTAGTAAAGACTAAACGTAACCTGATGTGTGAACACTGAAATTTGAAAGCGATAAACGTAATATCTTAACATTTGTTGGTGAAGTGCCACGTGTACAATTTCATCTTGGCGCCAACAATTATTATCCGCCACACAACAGAAAGCGAACTGAAGCTGTTTCTCGTTGGAACTTGGAAGCAGTTAGTTGCGAATTAGAATGGCAGTGAAAGCTGTAAATTTAGGGTTTCAGTTCCCCTCATCAAGTCCTTCAAGCTTTGGTTCTTCTTCTCCAAAGCTCCGCAAAGATCGGTTAGTGTTTCGGTCCTCAACAGTGGAGCAAGTCTCTTTTACAGAATCTGAGAATTCACTCATCGAAGCTCTTCTCGGCATCCAAGGACGTGGACGTTCTTCTTCTCCGAACCAGCTCAATGTCTCTCTCTCAAGTTTCTTCACTTTGTTTCACAGTAAAATTCAACTAAGCATTCTTTATTAATTTATTTTTTTTTAAAAATAATTTATTGCGGTTTTATTTGTGTGCCATGGCAGGCTGTTGAGCGAGCTGTGCAAGTTCTCGAACGTTTAGGTGGCGTGCCTGATCCGGTTCGTCTTTAACTTCAAATTTGTTCATCCATGATCAATTTCGATCCAACTTTTTTTATACATGATTAATCCTGATTATCAGATTTGAATTATTGTTATCATCTAATTTGCCGTCAGCTTTGTTTAATCAACTCATACAACCTGCTTCAGAACTAAGCTTTTTGGGTAGTTAGAACCAAGCAAACGTGAAGTACTAGTTATTTTGTTTGTTTTTAATTCTTCATAGTTCATAGATTACTAGAGTACATCAAATTTAATTCTGCAGACAAAATCAAACTTAATCGAGGGTCGATGGCAGTTAATTTTCACTACCAGACCGGGAACAGCATCGCCAATTCAGGTTGCGTTTTTGGCTTTTCTTTTTTAATCTTTTGGATGGTCCTATTTGAAACATATTCTCCAAACTCCAATCACAGTTTGCTGTCTTCAAAAAATATACCAGATTTCGAAATTGTTATTTGCATTTTGGATGCCAAATATCATTGAATTCCCATGCCCCTAAGGTTGACTGTTCTGTCAGCAAATCTTTTGCCAACTCACACACCAGAATGATTTCAAAATCAGCTTTAGTTGATTGTAAGAGTGTGTCTCAGTCTCGCATTATATATTGCTCTTTCAGAGAACATTTGTTGGGGTTGACTTCTTTAGTGTATTTCAAGAGGTATATCTTCAAACAAATGATCCACGGGTGTGCAATATTGTGTCATTTTCTGATGCCATTGGTGAGCTGAAAGTTGAGGTAATAAAAATTAACTTAAATTGTAAGTTGTGATAAATTTAATACACGTGTTAATCTGAACTTGCCTTTTCACATCTTAAAAAGAATATAAGGTTGGCATTCTGTTGTCAATGTTGTAACAATGCTTATTAGCTAAGTGCTTCTGAGAATAAAGAATACGTGGTTAGCTTCCAGGCATATATTGTGTTTTCT
The DNA here is from genome assembly GCF_000817695.3 of Arachis duranensis. NCBI lineage: Eukaryota > Viridiplantae > Streptophyta > Magnoliopsida > Fabales > Fabaceae > Arachis > Arachis duranensis. The sequence goes on along the minus strand of NC_029780.3, from coordinate 115,315,697 downwards.
GTTGTTTGGTTTTTTCAAGAACCAGTGACATTGCTCGTTCCCTTATTCCTGAACCGACTTAGTCAGCTAAGGGCTTGATTTTATTTTCAACTGACACAGGCAGCAGCATCAATTCAAGATGGAAAAAGAATCCTTTTTAGGTTTGACAGAGCTGCATTTTCTTTTAGATTTCTGCCATTTAAAGTTCCATATCCAGTTCCATTTAGGCTACTTGGTGATGAAGCAAAGGGTTGGTTAGACACCACCTATTTGTCGCATTCAGGAAACCTTCGTATCTCAAGGGGAAATAAGGTGATTTAGGCATAAGCATCATTTTTAAAAGTATTTTGTTCCTTCCCTTGGGTAAAATCCATTGTCTAGCAGAAGCTATCCCTATTTAAGTAAATATATTGTATATTCTAAGAATTATTAGCAACATATCTGTAGTGCAGGGAACTACATTTGTGTTGCAGAAGCAAACTGAACCTAGGCAGAGGTTACTGACAGCGGTTTCGTCAGGGAGGAATGTCAAAGAGGTAATCGTCAATTAAGAGTGTGTATGCATGTGTATAAAATTTAACTGGAATGTTTCAATTCTCATTGCTTTCACGTCCTTAATTCCAAACAGGCAATAGAGGAATTAGTTTCCCTAACGCGGAATAATGGTGAAAAGGAACCAGAACTAGAAGAAGGAGAGTGGCAGATGGTATGGAACTCACAGGTAGATTTGGAAATCCAAACAGGCCACAGACTGTTAATGATCTGATTCTTTTCAAGCTCTTCTTTCCTTTCCTTTTTCTTTTTGTGGCTACCGATATAATCTAATTTAAGCAAAAATGTTTCTGTGGCTAAATCCGTTATGTGTTATTTAAACAACTTATCCTATACAGACTGTGACAGATAGTTGGATAGAGAATGCTGCAAACGGTCTGATGGGAAAGCAGGTATCAGGATCATGTGATTGCAGTCATTACATTTTACTTTATATGCGCAATTGATATACTGCGTCACATCTTCAGTTTGTCATTTACAATGGTTGTTGCAGATCATCGGGAAAAATGGTCGAATAAAGTTTGTGGTTGACATCTTGCTTGGGCTTAAGTTCTCCATGACTGGAAATTTTGTGTGAGTTTCCAGTGTTTAAGGAATTTTATGTTGACCATTAAGATGGCCACAGATTTAGAAGCAAAGTTGTTCTTCATTAAAATCATTTGATAAGGAAGCGACATTGATGTGCTCTAACGTCTTGATTGCTCAAAATTTAACAGGAAAACTGGCACCAAAATGTATGATGTTACAATGGACGATGCAGCCATAATTGGTGGCCCATTTGGATATCCCATGCAGATGGAGAACAAGTTCACCTTGGAGCTTCTGTAAGAACACATAAATCCCAAAACTTAAATTGATGGATTTTGGATGCTGATGGTTTGAGTGTTCTTTTTCAGGTATAGTGATGAGAAGATCAGAATCACCCGGGGATACAATGAAATCCTGTTCGTTCATACGCGTACCGATGCATCGAGGATGAACTAACTCTGCCAAATATACAACACAAGGGCTTCCACTGCTTTTTTGTTTTGCTAAATGGCCTTTTTGGTCTTACTTTTTAGTACTCTGCCTCTGCGGGGAAGTTTATAGTTGGACTACTTATCACTTGGAAATTGAATTTTAGGGGTATTCACAGCTATTCCTCTAGAGATTTTTCTGACCCTTTTTTAGCAAACTATAAAGTAGAATAAACTATATTTACCTATTTAAAAAGATTAACTTAAAATAAAATAACATTTGATTGAAGTCAATTACCATTTTTATATGGTTGATTGAAAGACGATATGCTAATAGTTATAATGGAATTAAATAAAGTAATTTAAAAATCTATTACCAGATAAAACTGATCTAATACAAACTAAATTTGAAAGGAAAAAAATTAATGAATTTTGAACTATAGAAATGTTTAGATAATGTTTGGATAATGCCAATAATGTGATATTGGTATGCATAATTATGAGTTGTAGAATCTAGTTAAACCACATCCAATGACGGACATTGTGCGAGGGAATGCCCTGTAATAAGAGCTAAATTTATTATACTTTGGACATACCCACACTAATTCTACATTAGAATATCGAGATCGAGAAGTATTACAATTGACGTGATCATTACATTTTTTTCTCGAATTGCTATTATTCTATCGCATGAACAAACAATTAATGAATATGAAAATTTATACGTTCACACTAAACAAAAATTACAGATCAGGAAGAAGGAACTAAATAGGTGCTCCTCAAACCGTCTTGTGAAGGAATGATTCCATCTAGGCATTATCTTCTTTCCTAATCTCATCCTCTACTTTAAGGCCATTTCCTTCTTGGTGGTTCACTGCACTTTGTTCCTCAACAGTGGGCTTTCCCATACTCTGTTCCTCCACAATGGGCTGTTCCTTACTTTGTTCCTCCACCTTGGGCTTTCCCATACTTTGCTCCTCAACCTTGGGGTTTCCCATACATTGCTCCTCAACATTGGGCTTTCCATCAGCTGACTCTTCTTTCCCCTGTTGCAAGAATTCAGGTTAAGAACTATAAACTGCCTTGACCAAAAAATAAAAATTCTCATGCAATGGCTGTTACTAACCTTGTTTCGATCACGCCATCGAGAAAGCAAACTAACCCTCCTAGGTGGGATGTCGATTGTAGGCTCCTGATTGTTTCTTGATGCAGGAGATTCTGGTTGCAAAGATCTATTACAAAGCGAGGAGGAATGAAGTTAAAGCTAATCCAAAAAAGGTTGTATTTGTATGCATAAACAGGGATAAAGCAATCATGCTCATTTCATTTTCCAATATCCATCATTCCAAACTTTGGCATTACAGAGAAATCCTGGTCTACTAAAACATTCTGAAGAAAGACCAAGTTCAGAAGAGCAAAACAAACAGAAAGCATGTTAGCACACAGTAGTAAATTAAATAACACACCGTGGTGATGGTTGTGCTTTAGCCTGACCGGACTGATACTGCAATGTAGCCTCAAGCATAGATTCTGCCATAACTGCCCTCTTCTCCATTTCACCAAGTGCAGCAGTTGCTTCTTCATACTTTGACTGCCAAATCAAAATATAATTTAGCCCCGTCAAATAAATCCAAGTAATTATCCCAACTACTGGTTAAGGCAGATTTTACTATAACATGAGCAACAGGTTATCAAGATGAATAATTTACCATCTATTAACCCTTCTTTGTCAAAGACAACACCGAAATATATGGACAAGAAAGGACCAATGGGAAAAAAGGTAACCTGAAGCACTTGGACAGCATATCTTTGTGCTGCTGCATCTTGCTCCGCAAACCTGCGAGCATCCTCCGTCACCTTTTGCTCTTGCTCCACCCGCATCAAGACCTATCAGCAATAAATCTTAATGAGAAGAGAAGTCCTATTTTCCCCGGAAAGTAATGAAAAAATAAGGTCAAAATGAGACCTCAAGCATTGCAGTTTCCTGTTCTTGTTTATCAGAAAGTGCCTGCCGAAGCTCAGCAACCTCTTGCTCCAATTGCTCAACCTGGAGATATTATGAGCTGCATACATGAACTTCCCAAAAGAACTAGGAAATATGGTGAAAAACTGAAAGGGAAGAAAACTTGTAACCTCATTTTAATGGGTAAAGTATACTTTTTGTCCCTAAAGTTTGCAATTTTTTATAAAAATACCCCTAACGTTTTCTACTTATTCAATTTTGACTTTAACGTTTTTTATTTGTTTCAAAACTATCCCTAAACGTTTTTTATTTTGTCCCCAACATTTTAGATGGAATTAACATCAAGGGTAATTCTAATATAAACCGAAAACATAAGGGACAAAATTGAATACAATTAAACGTTAGGGGTATTTTTGAAGAAAATCACAAACATTAGGGACAAAAGACATACTTTACCCCCATTTTAATTTATGAGCCTAAATTTTACTTTCAAATATTTATACAAATATGTGAAAAGTTATTTTCACTAAAAAAGTCAGAACCAAACGCACCCCTATAGGTACTAATGAGAAAAAACATATTTAAATTCAAGCCTTGTACATTTTTATGTGCTTTACAAGGTGCAGAATAGTGACCATTGGTAACGCAACTAACTTGAGGTGGAAGTAACATTAGGTTCAACAGAGACATGAAAGCCTAATTTTATGCCTCTTTCCTTCTATTTTCTTTACTTTTTAATTTTCCTTTTTATTAGCAGTTTCAATATTCAGTCAGAACAATGTAAGATAATTAGTGATTGCTTGAGGCACAAGTATTTCTAGTTTGCTGTAATATCACTCGCTCACTCAAAAGTTGTGATTGGCAGCTAGAACTATCTACATGTTCTAACCCTTTTTTTTTTTTGCAAGAACATGCAATGCGGGTGTGCCTTATAGAAATAAAAGTAAACTAAAATACAATAATAATTAAAAAACACCACAGTAAGATGTGCCAACCTAGGGATATAGAATGTATACCATGCAAATAACATAGTTTATCTAAGAAGCAAATTCATATGGCCTCATGGGTCATGACTTACCTTGGCACTTAGTTGCCGCCTGTTATCCTGCTTGACCATCTCCATTAGTGCTATTTCAAGCTCCTCTGCTCTGTTAAAAAGAATAAAACAAATGTCACTAATGCTGAATGAAAAGGGTGAATTCCATAACTTTCTGTAAGAAGTTAAGAAACCTGAAGTAATTTAAGGAGAAAAAATGGCTGGGGTAGGTATGATAGCAAGGAATAGTGGATAGTCTTATTTATAAAGAAGAAACCATCAAATCATTTTGTGGTTGACCCTTTTATTAATTTGTTAATCATTAATCAAGTGGTTTGATTACTCTAGTAGTTAATGAATAATAGTAGGATCATCCATTTCCAATAAAAATTCCGAAATAAAAAAGAACCCTAATAACCATGCAATGCTTCAAACTTTCGGTATGAAAGTCACACACGGTAAGTATCGTTTAAGTATAAAAGTTCATATTTTAATTTCTCCCACAGACTAGTCAATATCAATTTTGACATTTTGAGTACCGAATAATAGCTGATCTTTTCTCCTCTAGTATTCTGCATAGTTCAACCTTCAGATAGGCAACCTGAACGAGTTCACAATGTAATGAGCAATGTAGAAGATAACAACAATAAAGCACCATTAGGATGAAGAAAGGGGGAAGATAACAGAAAGACAAAAGCAACCTGCTCATGGAGGTCTGGAACGGAATCTATCTCACCCTCTCCTGTCAGACTAATCAGAATCTCATCTGCATTTGTTGAGCCAGATTCTGATCGCGACAAACTCCCAATCACTTGCATATCACCTGACTGCTGTGATTTAGGATCGTGTTTAAAGCTAAATAGTTTTGATGCCAAACCATGTGAATCCCTCCAAGCTTTAAGCCCTTTCGATCTTTCTTCAATAGCAGCTATTACCGATGGCCGATGTTTATTCCTCAGCTCTTGCAATCTTGCTTCATTTATACTTTGGAAACCCATACAAGCTGTCAATACAAGCTGGCTGCTATCAAATGTGGAGCCAGCCAAGGACTGGAGTAAAGTGACTGCATCTCCAGCATCCTTAGTTGTTACCAACGCAGGACCTAAGAGAAAGAGAAATTAATAAGTCTAACGTAGATATGAATTGCCTAAGAGTTAATAGTCTACTTTCTCCAAATGCACAGTACATAGCTTGAAAGAACAAAATTTTCAAGCCAGTACCATATAGCTCCATTAAAGCAACAGCAGTTCTAAATAGCATGACTCGGTTTCCTTCAAAAAGAAGCACGTCCCACACTCGAAGAACTGGATTCCAAATAATAGTAAGAAATCAGAAGAACAGTGAAACAAATAAATGATTTAACATTGGGTGCTTTATGGAAAGAAAACTAAGCTATACTACTCAATAGAAAAGGATAAAACCTGACCACTTTCCCAAGGAAGCATGTTCACAAAAATGGAAAGGAACCACGGTCCAGTAACCCATGCTACTTGCACTCCCAGATAATCCAGATGATTGACTGCAAGAGAAGTGCGCACAAGATGAACAACTAAGAAGGGGACCTTAAATAAATCCACTTGTTGAGTTTACAGACATAAAAATGAATTAAAAAAATTACAAACCCAATTTCGGAAACCTCTCCCGTACCAACTCCTCAAAAACAAGTTGATCGACCTGATAAGTTGGAAAAAAAAAAGTACTTGAATAAACCTCAAAATATCCGACAATAATTATTCTTATGAATTACTGAATTTACTTGAGAATAGTTTTAGAAACTATGCCTGAGACTCTATCATTTCCTCTGAATAATAGCCATCAAAATAATCATCTAAAATGCCCATCAAGGTCCTGAGAAAAATCACAGTAAACATTTATCAAGTTGACATGATGAAAGTCAAAAGATGTAAAGATGCTGCATAAGCATGAAGATGCCAAGCATCCATTCCTTAAGGATGACAGCATTTCTGAACTACAGAAACAATTATGTTGATATGTCCCATCTAAATATATAATTTGAAAAGTACTATACAACACTTAGTCAAGCAGTAATCTCCAAACCTACCAGAAGGCATTTTCTTCAGGCATCAATAGCAGCAATAATCCCGCAAAAAAATTCATGGCCTGCAAAATAAATTATGTCATGAAAACACAGGCCATGTGTGTGTAACTGGGAATAGACATCGATTGAAGTGTAGCGGATTCACTGTCCATGTTATAGGTTAGATCGTACATATTAGTGAGCCGCAGATCAAAATATGAAGCACAGTACTGAGGAATTGGGATCTTCTTATAATCAATTAATAAACCACACACAATGCTTAGTGAGAGCACATGTGAGATACATGACCGGTTGCCGTTATCTTTATACACTACAAGTCCAAAAGTCTTCTACATGAATGGGTGTGTTTAATGCATACATTTTTAGACATCTCACTAGATTACTTGAGAGATAGGATTTTAAACAATCCATCAGAACAACAATGAAAAAAAAAATCAACCTGACAATAACCAACTGAAGGATTATGTCGAGCATATGCAGTAAGTAATCGCCTCAAAGCATTTCTACCGTCCTCATCAAGGGCAGGATGGCCAGGAAAGGTCCGAGGCAGATCCTGCAAAAACAACAACAGTGAACTTTTACTAAAGAAATATATTTTCCGGCAATGCTGTTGCAGCATTAGGAGCACCAAGGGTGCAATATCACAGGCAAAGACCTTCTCAATCTGTCCTTTCCATTTTTCTGGCACACGTATGCAATCAGCACTAGTGTTCCCATTATCCTCAGCTGACTGAATGCTTTGCTGATCAGTTTTACTTTCAGAGTCATTCTCTAGAGCCAGCAAATGCTGATAATACTTTTCCACCCGCCTTGCTTTCGCACCCACAAAAGCTTGCCAAAGCTAAACCACATGAACAAACTAAAGGGTAACTAACCAAATAGAGATTAACCTTATAACTCACAACTATCAAAGAATGTAGTTTCTACCTCTCCCCTCAGAGCCATTGGCACTCCCCCACGAACAAGAACTTCCAACTCTTCTTTCCATGGAGCCTCTAGTGATGCTGCATCAGCAGCAATACCATTAGATGGGGCACTTGTTGTGCCATCAACAGGAGGGGCATCTGAACTAGGGTCAGACCTCTCAACATCATAGAACTCCTCATCAGAGTCTTCCTCACATGCTCCCTTTACGGACTTAGAATCGTCAGTGTGAGATTGCGATTCATCTTTTGGCACACCTTTCTTGTTTCTTTCATCTTTTATTGGCACGGTTTTCTTCTTCACACGGATCCTCATCATATCTTCAATAGTGCGAAGAGATGGTCTTATCTCTGTCCATAATTGAACTTTATGAACTTTTGTGGATTCACATTCTGGTAAGCCCTCTTTTTGACTACCATTTTCAGCTGCATCATCAGAACCAGGCTTTTGGGTGCTCGACTCATTTCCATCACCATCTTTCTCTGAGCTAACATCAGATTCTTTCTCTGTGGCTTTAGCCCCGAAAGCTCCATCTTCATCCGCAGCCAATCCTTCCTTGGTCAAGTCAGAAGACTCGGCCTGCCGTTCTAGAAATGAGTTCCACCGATCTGACCTTTCCTCTTCTTCCTCCTGAAATCACAATCAAGACGGTTGATGCTTAGAATAACACTGAAATTGCGGAATTATTGTGTGAATACCAACACATAATGCCTATATCTAAAATTTGTTCTGGAGGATTTTAAACACGCCATGAGGTAAAATTTCCCCTAATTCTTCCTTAAAATAGTAGTTGTTGAGATCAAAACTTAAAAAAGTGGCAATACTACCTTGTATATGTTAGCATATTCTCGATATCTGTGCAGGTGCTGAGGCCGCACGGTGAACCCATACGCATCCCTGATCACACGAATTATATGCATTAAATTCCAATAACCCAAAGCTAAACAATGATCCAAGAGAATAGTAAAGTAAGAAGTATTTCAAACAATAGCGAAGTGAATGTACCAGCAATCATCCCCAGAATGGTAACAACACATGTCGCACAAAGCTCACAACTCATTCCCCACAACACTCGGCATTGCCTCATTGCAAACCCCAATTTTTCATCCAAAAGGAATAAAAGGAAGAAAATAACGACACACTTAGCTTTGCAGTGAGATCGGTCTTCGCAGTCCAGTAATTTTATTTTCATTTCCTTAAAGTGAAATGAAATAAAGACCGAAATGGAAAACGAAAAATGAAAAGTTGCATAGCTAAGTTGAGCAACAGAATTTTTTAAAAGAAAACCAACTGTGGTCCAACTCCAACCGAATTGTAGGATAACTGAATAATAATAACAATAATAATAAAAATAATAGTAAACTAAAACGAAAAAGATAAGAATGAAAACACGATTCTAAGGCAATGATGAAGTAAGGATTCAACGGATCTGAGAAACGCGCGGAGCGTTTAATTACTACCTCTTATGTTCGAATGTGATGAGCGGATTAGCAGCTTTGCCACCCTTCATTTTTGGATTGGATCCAAATGTTCGGCGAAGCGGTAAATCTGCGTCCGAAGAGGAAGACGAAGAAGAAGAAGATCTTCAACTTGAGAGAGTGCGAGAGAGAGAGAGAGAGAGGAGCATAAGCACATGCACACTAAGCGGGGATGAGAGAGCGAAAATGGCGTCACGTTATTATTACATGTGCAGCGTGGATTGCTTGACACAGAGTTCGAAAAGCTCAAAAGTTGCGCTTATTTTGCTTCCTCCTTTTTTTTTTTCTCCTTGCTTGCTTCCTTTTAGTCTTAGGTCACACCATCATCGACATTTCATTTCAGTGTTTTGACCACAGTACGCTCTGCTTTTCTCCATTATTGTCATTATTTTTTCCTTTTATTTTTTCTTTTTCGGTCTAATTAAAATTAAATTATCGCAACTTGAGCTTATCATTTGCAAATGTTTCCTACTTTCTTATTGGTAATTGGTATTTTACGCTGCCCAAAATCAGTCACCATTTATTTTGAGATACTGAAATTGATATTAAACTTTAAAAAATTAAAATTTAGTGTCATATTTATTAGTTTAAATATCGATATTAAAATTTTAATATTTTTAAAAAATGAAAATATAAAAGAGTGATATTTTTGAGAATATAAATTAAAATTTTAATAATATTTTATATTTAAAATATCTATTTTAATTAATTTTTAATTTATTTTTTATATAGATTAAATTAAAATTTTATTTTTATTTCAATCTCTATCTTTCACTTTATACCAACCGCAATATTAAAATTTGTTTTAGTCTTTATTTTTTCTATTTCTCAATTTTATCTTTCAGTTTCTATCTCTCTTTTAAATACGACCAAAAAAACTATATTCATATAGTTTTATTTGTAAAAATTAAAAATTAAATTTTTTGAGTAAAAATTAGTATTTTTCATCACTGATGTTATAAAACTAATAATAAAATTTAATTAAAAATACATTAAAAAAAAGAAAAAATATGAAATTAGTTTAATAATTTTTACTTTCTTCTTTCGAGATTTAACTTGTACTTTGGGAGTGAAATCCCTCTTTTTTAGCCTGGTCTGTCTGTGTTTTGGACACTTGTATTTCTTTTTTTCTGATTGAATGAAATGCACCTACTACCTTCGGCGAAAAAAAAAAATATAAAAAAATCAATTTCTTAACAAAAATGATGTACCATTTATTATATTTTTCGAATGTAAAAGTTTAGCCTTTTGCTATCCTTTATGATCAGCAAAAATTGGTATCTTATACTATAAAGAAAAAAAAAATACTAACTTAATATAAAATAAATATAAAAAAAATAGTGACCGTGTGTGTGGTCTGGTTCATTTGGACCCCAAGTACATTACCCATTATCATCATCACCGACACTACACTGCAGGCACCATCACAATAAATTTGAATCTACCTTTTCGGGCATAAATGATAAGAATTATAGATATAGATATATAAATATTTTCTTTACTAACTACTTGCTTTTTTGCGTTTTTTTTTTCTATTACAAGCCTTTGTCCTTCTTTTTTATTTATCCTTTATCGTATTCTTGTTGTCTATTTGTTCAATGCTTTACTTATTTTGGGATATGTAATGTTTATTTGTTCATTCAAAATTTTGATGAAACCAACATCCCCTAAAACTTTTTGAAGCAGTCAATTCTTGCATAAAAACGGTGAATAGTTCATGCATGCAAATGCATTGCTTTTTCTTTCTTTTTTTCTCGAAATGAAAATATTTATAAATAATTAACAGTATCCGAAATATCAAATTTTTAAATTGACCCTATCGTTTTTGGGGAGACAAAATGACCCTTTGCTCTCTTTAATAATCTCTCCTTCCTTTTCAACTTGAAAAATATTATTCTAGTAAACCCTTGAATTAATCACTAACAATATTCAAGATTAACACATATAGTTCCAAGTAAATAAGAATAACAAATTCATAATAATTAAACAATAATAGTAAAAAATAATAACTAGTGTTCCAATCCTTAATAATTGTTAAAAAATAAAAATACAAATTATAATCTTTTGCACTTAATAAATATTATTCACCTGTAATTCCTGACATTCGATTATACTCTGTTTCATAAGCAACACTTAAATAAACAATTTGCATGATTTTTTAAGACAGACAAACGTCACAAAATTACTACTTTATTTAAATGGTTAGGATTGAATCTGATATATTGAAAATGAATTATGTTATGTGTACACTAAAATTAGTCATTAAAATTAACTATTAATATAAAATATATGTTGAAATATAAATAAATATTAAAAATAAATTAAATCATATAAATATTTATGTACAAATATATTAGTGACTAATTTTTGTAACTGATTTTAATTTTAATGTACGAATAGCATTTTTTATTAAAAGTAGAGGTTTTTTTAAGTTAACTTTTCACGATAGGGAAAAATGAGTTTGTTGATTTAGAGCTACGAAAAAAAATATATTTGCATGTTATTATATTTTAATTGTATATTTTTTTGTATATTAAACGATTTTTGTGTGTGTTTTCTTTTTTTAACTTTCATTATTTTAAATGCTAACAATAAAATGATGCATTTCGTTGGTGGTTTGTTTTTTTTGAAGTTAGCTGCATGCATAGATATATTTGAGCAAAGTGGAGAATGGGAAGCCTCTGCTGTTTAAGAAAGTACAAGAAAAGTACAAGGAGAGCGTTTAATCTTTTTAAATGGTTGTAATTTTTGTCAAACATAAATTAAATTAACACCGAACTTATTTTTTATCAAAATCAAATTTGTAAAATCAATTTCATACAAAATCTCATTCAAACTCTAATCTAAACACACACATAGACTTTGTACTTTTTCATGGTTAGTGATTAGTAGCAAATGAGGTCTTGTTTCACAAATGATATATGTCAGTTAAAACTTGAAAGGCATATTATGACTTTGAATGTTGGTAGATTTTATGGTGTTTTTTTTTATTGTAGTGTTTAAATTGTCTAATTTATTTTTACAAATAACAAAATATATAAAATAAAAATAAAATATTTAAAATTTATTAAATATTATTTTTTTATTTATTTTTAGTAAGTTCATAAAGTTAGAGAAACAATAAAAATTAGTTTAATTTTATCTTAATTATGTTTATTTAAATTTAAATTATTTTTTATTATTAAATATTTTCTGTTTCTGGATATAATATTACGCAAAAAAAGGTGAATGAGCATTGATGCTAATTTAAGTTATTGAATGTTCTTTACAGTCACTTATTTCTTGGTTAATGAAAAATCTCTCAACTCATGCTCTCCATCAAGAAATTCCATGACCCTTGTTTAATTAGAGAACGAAGTGAATAAACTTGTTGACTTGGATCTTCATTCTTTAATATCATGAATGATTTTGTTGAAGTGATCATATTTCATTGCCTTCTCCTTAGAATTATAATCAATTTACCTATTAAAAATATCGTCAAAAACTAATTTGATAATTTTCCCTTTTTTTTTAATCTCAATAGTTATAAAATCTTATTAAATTAGTTCATAATGATACATGTTCGTCCTTAACAAAATAATTGATTCAATGCTTCTTTATAATCACAAAAGGTGAAAATCATAGAACCTAACTCATTTGTAACCAACTAAAAAAGTAGGGCCGTCAAACGGGTTATTCCGTCCATTTAGGCTCAGTTTATTAAGTTGGTGGATTAAATGGATTGATTCGTTTAAGTTTGTTTTATTCGTGGACCAAAATTTTTTAACCCGAACTATTTATTATCAGTTCGATGAGTTAAATGGGATAGCCCGTTTATCATTTAATTTTAACTTTTGAAAAATATTTTGACAAAAAATATCACATTTAAGTCAAAAAAATTTTAAAATATTTTTTTTAGTTGATAGGTCAGATTTTCGGGTCGGATCAGGAGAAATGTCGACTAAAAGTATTATTTTTTTAAATATAAAAAAAAATAAACGGACCACCTGTTTAACCTGTGGACTAGTCCGTTTAACCCGTCATTTTTTTCGGGTTAATCAGACTCAGTCCGTTTAACCCAAAATTTAAACGAATTTAATTTTAGAGGCAAAGTTTGTCTATTTAAATAGATAAATGAGTTGATCCAATAAATTTAGCCAATTTTAACGTCTTATAAAAAATAGTCTAATACAAAAGTAAAAATTAGTCAAAAATAATAAAATAAATTTTCCTAAAGTTAACTCACATAGCACCTTGTAAAAAGAAATGGATATGATTAATTGGTTTAAAATTGCATTTTTGGCGATTCGAGAAATTTCAAAAATTGTACAATCAGAAAAAAAATAAAAACAATAAAAATGATGACAATGATAATAAAGAAAAATAAAAAAAATGAAAAATTAAACAATTATAAAAAAAAATATAATAATAATGATAATGACGATGATAATGACGTTGAAAAAAGAAATATATACAAAAAAACAACGAAGGATAACAACAATGAAAGAAAAGGAAAAAAAAAGTAAAAAGAAGAATAAAGGGTAAAAAACCTAATTAAGCCACAATAAGAATGGTGTAACCTAATTACGCCAAACTGAAAATTGTTTCAGCAATAAGCCAGAGTCAATTTTTATGTAATTCGAACCAGGACGGTTCGAACTAGATATTAGAATAAATCGAACCAAAGTGGTTCGAATTAGGGAGGTGCAGATTTCAACGTAATTCGAACCAAGGTGGTTCGAACTTCAATCCAACGTAATTCGAACTAGGCTAGTTCGAACTACGGCCAAGTTTGCGTTGCATATAATTCGAACCAAGCTGGTTCGAATTACCCTTGGAGAGATCCTTCATAAATCGAACCAAGGTGGTTCGAATTACCATTGATTCGGCTATATAAGGAGTTCGAATCACCCTCATTCGAACTATTATTCCTCCCCCCTACCCCACAAAATCTCAGAGAAAACAACCGAGATTCTCTCCGAATAATAGCTGAACGGAATACTCTGCTCATGGGGGACGATCCGGCACGGTTATATCGCTTGGACGGAGTCGCTCATATAGCCGGGGTCATCAACGAGGAGGTTAGTACGGAAATAATTTTTATTCTAGCGGTATTTGTGGCTTAGTGGTTTTGCATGTGGGTTAGATGGTGTTTTATGTTAGTGGTTTATGTTAGTGGTTTATGTAGGTGGTTTATGTTAATGGTTTATGTTAGTGGTTTATGTTAGTGGTTTATGTTAGTGGTTTAAGTTAGCGGTTTAAGTTAGTGGATTATGCTAGTGGTTTACGTTAGTGGTTTCTGTTGGTGGTTTATGTAGGTGGTTTATGTTAGTGGTTTATGTTAGTGGTTTAAGTTAGCGGTTTAAGTTAGTGGTTTATGCTAGTGGTTTACGTTAGTGGTTTATGTTGGTGGTTTGTTTTAGCGGTTTTTGCGAGTGGTTTATGCAAACGGTTTATGTTAGTGGTTTAGGGTAGGTGATTTCCGTAAATCGGTTTAGTTAAGCTGTTTCTTGTTAGTAGATCTCGTTAGGCTGGTTTATTTTTGCGGTTTATTTGTGCGGTCTATGGATTTGTTTTCCATTTGCTTATCTTTCATGTAATGTTATGCGGTCTTATTTAGCAGAACGGTATGTTGATGATTTATCGTGCTGCTTAAGGTTGTGGTTGGTTTTTAAGCCGGTTCTAACTGTGCGGTTCATTTTGTGAGCAGCCCCAGCGATGCATTAGGAGCATGCGGCGGCAGCAGGGCATGCGACTTGATGACAGATACGTTCCGTACTTGCAGATGGCAGGTCTATACCATCTTGCAAGGCTGAACGACCGATGGTTCCGGCTAGACGAGGCCCTTGTCAGTGCATTCGTAGAGCGATGGCGTCCCGAGACACACACGTTCCATATGCCGTTCGGAGAGTGCACCATCACACTCCAGGACGTGGCATACCAGCTGGGTTTGCCAGTGGACGGCCGTTACGTGAGCGGGTGCTTGTCCGAGTTCCATATATACATCGAGGGTGGCCGTCCAGCCTGGGTCTGGTTCCAGGAGTTGCTCGGAGTTATACCTCCTCCCAGCCAAGTTCAGAAGTACGCAGTGAACTGCAGTTGGTTTCAGGAGACTTTTGGGGAGTGCCCTGAGGATGCAGATGATGAGACTGTGCGCCGTTATGCCCGTGCGTACATCATGATGTTGTTGGGCACGCAGCTGTTTGCGGACAAGTCAGGGAACCGGATTCACATCAGATGGCTTCCGTACGTAGCGAGGCTGGAGGAGCTGGGTACCTACAGCTGGGGTTCTGCCGCACTGGCTTGGTTGTACCGGTGCATGTGCCGAGTGGCGAACAGACATGTTGTCAAGTTAGCGGGCCCGCTTCAGCTACTCCAGTCTTGGATCTTTTGGCGCTTTCCTCGGTTTAGGCCTGCAGGATATGAGGAGTTGAGCTGGCCATTGGCATCGAGGTACTATACTATGCCTTCTCTATTTCAATTTGACATACATAACTGCGTAGTCATTAATATTCTATTGCATAGTTTGAACACATATTTCTGTTGATGTAACAAATGTGTATGGTGCAGATGGTCAGGTTACAACCCTTCCGGGAGCGAGAAGGGTCCTAGAGTGCAGATGTGGAGGCTCAGGATAGACCGGTTACAGGACGGGGAGGTGAGTATGCTAGTTAACAAGTGTCCTTTAGAATCTAGCATTTCTAGTTGTGTGCTACAGTTGCCCTGACAAGGGTGAGTTCCTTTTGCAGTTTCTATGGATGCCGTACAGTACTCCGGACGTACTTCAGGTAGTGCATCCAGAGGTTTTGGAGCCTAGGCATATGGCGTTGTGGCGCTCTGTGACGACGCTGATCTACTTTGCTGTGATAGAGTGGCATCAGATAGATCGTGTTCTTCCGCAGTTTGGTGGGGTTCAGCCCCCTCCGCATCCCGCCCTGAACATTGACTTTTTGATGTCCAAGGACGGTAGAGGCGGCGATCGATGGTTCCCATCTACTTTGCAGAAGTGGCATCTCCTTTGGGACTCTCGTCAGGACTGTGTGCTGAGGTTCGACGTTGTAGGCGACCCCGGACCTTCGCATGCGTTCCTTGACTGGTGGCGTCAGCATGGGAAGAGGTTCTTGTCTCCGGAGACGCAGTTGGGGGATCCTAGAGCAGTTCCTATTCCATTAGAGGCCTCACAGCGCGGTCCGGGGCGAGTTCCTGACATGGATCGTCCTGAGGACGTGCCGGACAGGCGTAGAAACTAAATTTAAAAAATGTCTAGACATCTAACTTTATTGCAATGTTTATAGAACTATGTAAAAATAATCCATTGATTATAATATTTCTTTTAGATGCCAGGTGTGTAGGGTTATTTTGATATTGCAAATAGAAATGGCTATTAGTCTATATTTGTTGCTGTCTATTCTATTTAGTATTTACAAAGGTTATTGTTATGACTTATGATGTCTATAATTAATAAGTTATTTAATAAAAATGTAAAAAAGTAATGTCTATTTATAATTTCTATCTCCTCATAAAAAATTAATCATGTTTAAGTTAGATAAAAATTTTAAAAGACACTTTAGAATTTTTCTATAAAAAAAGCTTAATAAAGTAGTTTTCTATGACCAAATATTTTATTATAGTCTAAAAATATTCTCAATTAACAAAAATAAAAAATGTAATTATTTGCTTTTTTTTTTATCTTCTAACTTCTACTATTATTTTTAATTTCATAATAGAATTAATTAAATAAAATAACATGAAATTTCAGAACTTACATTTTTTATTATTAAAAAAAGTGTTGAGTACATATCGATTCATCACTTATTAAATAATTAAATTTATAATTATTGCAAAAAAAATTCATTTTTATTTTTACCCAAGAAAACAAAAATATTAATTGAACATTAAAATGAAATTAAGTACTCTGTTAATCTGTTATTATCAAGATAACTATACTGGTGTGGGAGTGTGGTTTATAGACTGTGCTTTGTGAAAGTGTGTCTCGATGATGGGGATGTTTTTCTAAAGATTAATGAGTTGTTCTTTGGAATTGGAATGTGCAAATTTTGACGCTGCACTCACAACCTGTTGGTAAAACATAATTTAATTCAAAGGAAAAGGTTATTCAAATTTATAAGTAAGCTTTCCGAAGAAGAGTTAGTGTCGAAGAAGATGTATTTGGAGGCATTGAGTAAGAGATCGATATTGAAGATTATTCAAGAGTCGTTACAAGATCAGGCAAAAGAGCGAAAACAGTTACCCATACTTTTGCAAACGTGGAATTTTCACAAGGGTTGGAATTTTGTTTCAGAAATTACTCACGTACACTCATATTTCCAGCAACTTATTGAGTCTGCTTCGAGTTAATTTTCTGTAGGGTTCTTTTCACTTATTTTACTTTCTATTTACATTTTCTGCAAACTTTACTTTTCTTACAAATTTATCTTTCCAACAACATTTAATTTCCTTATTCAATTTACAATTCCCAGTATTTTTATTTTCGAAGTTTAAAAGTCATTTGATATAATCAAAGGCATTTTATTATTTTATTTAAATTCAATGCAAACCATTTCTATTTTAGTCAATTTTACGTTCAAAATCTTTATCTTCCAGTACTTCAGTCTTTTTCTTTAATTCTTGTCTAATTCGAGGAACTTTGATATACTTCTAGAAAACTGGTACTCGCAAAAAAAGAGGAGTAAGTTTCGCTCCCAGACCATTAGAATTGAACCACTATCGATTTACTAAAAATCGACAAAACAAATTGGCACGCCCAATGGGACAATTTTTAAAATGAAGTGTGTCAAATGATTTTGGTATCACTTGGTGTATGCAATTAAAAAGTGGAAGGATTGTTCACATGGCTGATGAAGTGTCGAATGTGAATGGTGGTTCGTCCACTAATGATAGTACACCAATAACTGTACAACCTTCAGACGTTACTTCACATTCCGAAGGGATGGTTATCAGTGAAAGTGTGGCAGTTACAAATGTGCAGGCTGGAAATAACGGATGTAATACTCGTCCACGTGGTAATCCACCGCCAATTTAGCCTCAAGTAACTGCTGGTTGGCCTCCTTATGGCCTTCCTCCTAGTTATACTCCACCAGTGAGTGGTTTTGTCCCTCTAATTCGATTTGGGGGCATAAATAGAGTAAGTAATGCCCAAAATCCACAACAACAATCTGAGTTTTCTCGAGATTATAATATGGGCTCTACATCGAATGTTTCTAATTCAATAGCAGCATTTCGGCAACATGAGAAAGAAAGTCATCATGATTTGGTCAATCTATTGACCCAGTAAATGACCACGATTCTGAATCCTATGATGGTTGATCACGAATCAAAATTCAATCGTCTTGCAAGGCTAATCGAGCAAATTGCTCGAATTGTTGATTATGATGAAGAAGAAAGGCAGAATGCTAGAGGAAATAACGAGGGTTTTGAACATTTATTTCAAAATGAGAATGATATTTTTAGAAACAGAAGAAATCATCAGTTAATTCTTTGAGGTCAAAATGCAGATGATGTTCTGGCTTGATTACACGCTAATCAAGTTGTGAACGTTATCAAGTTACTAAAATTGTGAAAGATGTTTTAAATAGGATTGGATTCAATATAGGATTCATCAATCGACCCCATTTTGTGCCAGCTTTTCCCCAGAATGTTCAAATGGCTGAAGTGCCAAGAGGAATGAAAAATCCTAAAATAATTACGATGTTTGCAAGAGAAGTTGGAGAGTCAACTACTAAACATGTTGCTCGATATTTGGTCGATATTGAAAATTTAGCCAATGATGAAAGTTTGAAAATGAAGTTTTTTCCTTCCTCGTTAATGAAGAATGCATTTACTTGGTTTTCGAATCTTAGATCAAACTCGATAACAACATGGGCTCAGTTAGAAACTACCTTTTACGCACAGTTTTATCGAGGAAAATTGAATGTGGCAGTTACTGACTTAGTGGCTTTGAAACAAGAAGATGGTGAAACCATTGATAATTATATGATTCGTTTCAAGAATGCTAAAAGTCGATGCTATGTATCGCTTCCTGAAAGTGAAGTAGTAATTAGTAAAGAAAGCAGTTATGGGGTTAGGATTTTATATGCGTCGAAAATTACTCAATGTGCATATTCCTGACTTAGCCCATTTGGCTGAGAGAGTTCGCCAAGTAGAAATTTTGAAGAAGGAAAAATAGAAGTATAAGAGCGAAAGGAGGTTGAAGAGTAAAATTTTTTCTCGAAAGGAAAAATTTGCTTTCGTGGCCATGGAATACTCTGAGGAGGAGTCTGATTTAGAGACGGAGGTTGATTTGGCTGAACTTAAGAAAGGTCCTCCTTATGTGTGCTCTTTACTTAAGAAACTCCCTAGCAATGAAAAGACGAATTATTTAAAACTGAAAAGTGGAAAGACATACAGTTTTGATATTTCAAAATCTGATTAGATTTTCAATGTGCTGCTTAAAGATAAATAGTTAATTTTACTAGAAGGAAGAACTTTATTTTCGGTGAAAGATTTAAAAGGGAAACCTTATTGTAAGTTTCACCAAGCAACTAGTCATTCGACTAACAATTGGGTTTTTTTCAGGAATTTAATACAAGAAACTATCATGGAAGGACGACTGAAGTTTGATGATGGTAAAAAAGAGATGAAAGTTGATTCTGATCCTTTCGATTCTGAAGCCAGTTTTATTGAGCCATATTTGGGAGTGAATATGGTTGGAATGTCTTATGACTTCGATGTGACCTTGGGGGACTTCGAATCGAATGTATGTGCTGTCTATCCCGGTGTAGAGGATGGGTTGTTGGAGTTTTTGATGCAGCAGAAACTCAAGGATCGGGATGTATCTCTGTGTCCCCGATGTAATGCATTATTCGATGCTGAGACTGCAGCAATTTTTGAAAAAGAAAGAATGAAGAATGAACTGGCTCATTGAGAGGAGTAGGCTCGTCAAAAATATCCTATTCGACGAGTAGAGGGTCAAAATTCTAGTGACCCTCAGAAAAGTACTATGGATCCTATAAGCCGTTCTCAAGCTGTAGGTGTGCAATGAATTTGAAATTGTCAGGAGTTCCAGAATAGAGATGCTCATTACAAGCGTAACCCACAGTTGGGGTATAGGGGGCCTCCTTGAGGTCGATATCCCTATTTCCGTGGTCGAGCCAGGGGAAATCCAAGGGGTAGAGGAAGAAGGGGGCAACAGCCGTCTAAAGTGGCTCATGCTGATAAGGGCAAAGGGGCAACTCCATCGGTGCATTCTCGAATAGTCTTTTCGGCTGATGGAGAGACATATCTGAAAGGAGTTCCTTCTCCCGTGAAATTAGACAAGGGCAAAGTAGTGGTTAGCATTCCAGTCGCTGATAAAGACAAGGGTGCTAATCTGGATGAAGAATACTTCAAAGAAGGAGACGAGAAAATAGTCAGTACCATTTCGATTATCCCAACTGAGTATTTGGGAGAATACGAAGGTGATCCTGAGGATGCTTATGACATGGACCATGAGGAAGCCTTCTCATTCATTCGACATGAGGATGAACCAGGTTATTTTCAAAGGCCTTCTGAGAAACAAAAATCCCATCTGCGCCTACTTCACATTACTGCAATTATGAGTAGGATTAAAGTAAATAAAGTTTTGATAGATGGAGGAGCAGCTATAAGCTTGTTGCCTGAGAGGATGCTGATGAAGGTAGACAAGCATCCTGATGATTTAATCCCAACCAATATTTCAATGACAGACTTTAGTGGTGCTTCGATCACTGCTAAAGGGTTAGTTACTCTGGGGGTAAAGGTTGGATCTTCTGATTGAAACACTGTTTTGTGGTGGTGTCTTCGAGGGCAAGTTATAATGCCTTGTTGGGTCAAGACTGGATTCATGGAGTTGAGGCTGTAC
Source organism: Arachis duranensis (assembly GCF_000817695.3). Taxonomy (NCBI): domain Eukaryota; kingdom Viridiplantae; phylum Streptophyta; class Magnoliopsida; order Fabales; family Fabaceae; genus Arachis; species Arachis duranensis. Next base: position 115,294,893 of record NC_029780.3, on the reverse strand, counting down.
TATCTACTATGCATCAGAGTATTCTTCTTTAGACAGATGATGGAAAACCTGAAGTAGTCAAGGCTGATTCGAATTTATATGTCGAATAGTTGCATGTCGATTTCAAGGTGTATAGTCCAAAACTAAAGCCTTTGAATGTTGACAGGGTACTTAATTCGTTCAACTGTGAAGGGTGCTATTTGACATCAAAGTGTTTAAATGTGAAGCTTCGCTATCCACAACTTAGCGTTCCTTCAACTGGGTGGAATTGTTCAACATAAGTGGTGATTCGAGGATTATCTGGTAACTTTAATTAAGTATCTAAGTAATTTCCTTTCTGTAGAAAATAAAGGTGATTCTTCTCATGAAGTTGGATCAGTTAGGAATATAATTTCTTTTTCTTCTCATGCTAAATATTCGATCTCTTCGATCAAATTTAGTCATGGTTTCAGCTCTTATTATTTACATAATTCTAATGATATTGTTAGTCAAACAGCTGTTGAAATAGCAGAAGTTCATTATACCGAAAATGAAGCTGTTGTTAATCTAGCAAATAATCAAGTTCGTTTTAATCCTAATAAATCAGTTGATTTATCTTTTGATTGCATCTATGATTTAGAACCTTTATATTTTAAAAAATACTCAGTAAAATATGATGAACATGCAAAAGGGTTTGAATCACAGGATCCCTTAGAAGAAATTAATTTGGGATCTATTGATGATGTTAGAATTACTTATATATGTAAAGGTCTTGCGGTCCCATTTCAAACTGAATTATACCATCTTCTACATGAGTTTAGAGATTGTTTTGCTTGAGATTATCATGAGATGCCTAGTCTCGATCGTTCTCTTGTGGAACATCGATTAGCGCTGAAACCAGACGCTCGACCTGTAAAGCAAAGGCCTCGACGATTTGCTCCTGAAACTTATCAAAAGATTAAAGAAGAGATTGAACGCTTGATTAAAGCAAAATTCATTTGAACAGCTCGTTATGTTGAATGGGTTTCAAATATTGTGCCTGTGATGAAAAAAAATGAAAAATTAAAAGTGTGTATTGATTTTAGAGATTTGAATAATGCCACTCCGAAAAATGAGTATTTTATGCCTATAGCAGATATGTTAATTGACTCTGCTGCAGGGAATGAAATTCTAAGTTTTATAAACAGTTATTCAGGATATAATCAGATCTTCATTACTGAAGATGATGTGTCTAAAACTGCATTTCGATGTCTCGGGGCGTTGGACACTTATGAGTAGGTAGTTATGCCATTCGGATTGAAAAATGTTGGTGCAACATACCAATGTGCTATGAATATCATTTTTCATGTGTACATTGAAAAATTTATGGAGATATATATTGATGATGTTATGATTAAGTCGAATTCGGCAACTCAATACATCGATCATTTGAGAAAAGCATTTATTACTATACGGAAGAAAGGATTAAAAATAAATCCTTTAAAATGTGCGTTTGGATATTTTAGTATATTATAATTTTTTATTATTATAATAAAAATTAATATTTATTTATTTATTAACTTAAAAATAACTTATAAAATTTGATAAGTTACGTACTCTTTTTTATAATAAAAGTTAATATTTATATATGTTGATTTTACATTAAATTTAATAGTTCAAATTCAATTTATATATAGAACTCAATTTGTTAGTAAATCGAATTGTACTGTATCGATTTACCCATGGACGACCAAATTCCATAATTTGAAGCAATCTAATTCAAATCATTGGTTGTCACAAACTATGTATAAATAGAATCATATTCATTCTATTTACTACTATAGACATCATGCATGCATAAATCGAATTGGCCTAACATTTTTATGTAATTCAAAACTTACCAATTCGATTTACTACTATAATGCGTAAATTGAATTGGTTAAATTCACATAAAAATATGGTTTGGAAGATCAATATAACACTTTTTAATTTTAGTGAATCATGTAATATTGGGTTAGTTTTGGTTTATTTATGTGTTTTGCCCATTCATTTAATTATAATTTATTTTATTGTCCACACTATCTTAGTATCTTTGAATCACAGATTAATTAGTTAATCTGTCGCAAATCTAAATTATATTTAAAGGTCTGTTAGCCAATAAATTATTCAAAAATACTATTTGTACACTAAAATTAGCCATTAAAATATCTATTTATGTATAAATACATACGTAATTTAATTTATTTTTAATATGTATTTATATTTTAATTTATATTTTATATTAATACCTGACTTTAATAATTAATTTTAATGTATATATAATATTACTCTAAATTATTATATATACAAAATAATATTTAAACTCCTAGTATTTATTTTGTAACAAATGAGTTGACTATTCAATTTAAATTAGTTTATTTATAATTTTTTTAATGAATGAATTATAAGAGGGTGCATGGGCCTTGTGAGAGAGACAGAGAGAAAGAGAAGAAAGGTAAAGTGAAGGAAAAGTGCATGAGATGATTTGATTCCATTGGATTGCAGTACTACGGTTCCTACCACAAAGTAGGAATTAAATTGAATTGAATTGAATTTGGAAAAAGAGGGGCAGCGATTCATGACACCCCTCAAACTCACCGCAACAGCTTCTTCTTTCTACGTCCGCACAACCGCATCCGCCCCCAAACCCAAACCCTTCTTCTTACGCACATGGCCCTCCACTACTTCTACTACTAAAACAACCACCGTTTTCTATCATCAACGCACTGGGCGCACGATAACACCCTGCGCCAACATCATGCTTCCCCCTTCCCAAGGCTCCACACGCAAATCCGTCACTTTCGCCCCTCACAACAACAACTCCTTCTCCCGATGCATCTCTTCCGACACCGCCAAGGATCCCGACACTCGTGGGCCTGGGCCCGGGCCCGGCCCATTACCATCGCACTCAGAGCCTTCCAAACTGCTCACCTTGCCAACAATGCTAACTCTAGGTCGCGTGGCTTCCGTGCCTGTTATTGTTGCTAGTAAGTTTGAAATTGGTAATGTTATGACCTAATTCTTTGTTCATATATAATTAATTATTTAATTAATGTGGTTATTGGTTCAGCTTTCTATGTTGATGCTCCGTGGGGACCAGCTGCCACCACGAGCATTTTCATTGCGGCAGCTGTCACCGATTGGCTCGATGGCTATCTCGCTCGCAAGGTAAACTACACTTCGCAACTCATTCAATTTTTTCGAGTTATATGTATTTTTTTTTTGGGCTTAATTTTATAAATTTGCAACGCAGATGAAGCTGAAATCTTCATTTGGTGCATTTTTGGATCCGGTAGCTGACAAGGTACTCCTGTTATTTTGGTTTAATTTGAGCTTGTTGATACATATAAATGCAATTTTATTTCTGTCGTTTGATATGTGACTGATTATTCTCTTCTGTTTTGTGAATGTTAATTTTCTGTTGAATGCAGCTTATGGTTGCTGCTACATTGCTCTTGTTATGTAGCAAACCTTTGGATGTTGCTGCGTTTAGTCAAGCGCCGTGGCTTCTCACGGTACCTTCAATTGCCATCATTGGCAGAGAGGTAATCCACACTTAATGTCCTGCTTCAGCTACTTCTGAGGCATTTGCAAGTGTTACTTGGAAATGTTTTGCTCTCATGGAAGTTACTGATTGCCGAACTTATGCATCTTAACAGTTTTTTATTTTACGATGTTAGTTTGCAAGATACATGTAAACAGTCTCACTGTAGACATAATACATGATAGGGTGCAATGGCGTTATTTGATCTATGTAGCCGATCCCATCTAGTGGGATAAGGCTTTGTTGTTGTTGACGTTAGTTTGCAAGATGTGATTCAGTGTTTTGTTTGCTGATAGTTTGTATGTAACTGGAGTTCTTATAACAATCATGGAATCTGGCCATATGTTCTGTTTATAGAATAAGTGAAAGTAAAGCTTAGGGTACATATAGTTCTCTTGAATCCGTTGGAAATCCAATGCATTGTTATATGTGACCATTGTGATCAAGTTTGTCTCTGAAGGGTGAGTTCAGATTTTCGATTCACCACAGTTAGACTTACCTATAACTCTGGTGGATGGAAGCAGTAATGGTGTCTGATCATGTCCATAATTTGTTGGTGGTGTGCAAAAACACGTAAATACTTTAGCAAGTTTATGATGTATGTTGTTGCTAATGAAAATCTTGTTTGTTTAACCAAGATTCAAATTACTCATACTTTAACCTGTCAACGCATTTCATTTTTTGAGGCATCATATCTTGCTTAATTTACTGGCTCTGTCTTGTCTTACCGTATACTCTTGCAACTTGTGAAACAGATAACCATGTCTGCAGTCAGGGAATGGGCTGCTTCCCAGGATACTAAGCTTTTAGAGGTTTGTTTTAACCCCTTCTTTAATTGAATGATTGTTTGATATTGGTTGAAGTTTTTGGCTTACATTATAAAACTTCAAAAATAATAGGCTGTTGCAGTAAATAATTTGGGGAAGTGGAAAACAGCCACACAGATGACAGCATTAACCATCCTACTTGCTACCCGAGGCTGGAGGTATTGATTCCTTTCAATTTTGAAGATGCTCTATTCTGATTAAATTTATCATGAAAAGGGGGGAAAATGATGCTAAAACTTATCCATAGATGTTAGATAGATTTATACTATTTTGAAAAATGTCTATAGGCTTTCATTTTGTATCCCCTCAAAATTTCAGTTCAAGCTCTCTCTCTTATTGGTTTGATTTTCTCTGCCTTTTCAGCGATGGAGGTGCTGCCCTTGTAGTTGGCTCTGGCGTTGGTTTGCTCTATACTTCAGCGGGCCTTGCTGTATGGTCGTTGGTTGTGTATATGCGGAAAATATGGAAGGTATTGATGAGGTAGTATGCTTGTTCCTCCATGAATCCACATTCAATCACTTCTTATTCGGATTTGGCTCTCTATAGAGTAATTTCTTGACTACTAATGTCTTGGAAGGAGGATACATCTTTAGTGGCATATATATGTAATTTGTCAACTCCACATGGCGCCATTTTTTCTATTCCTTATATTGTCTCTTATTGTCTCTTACCTTTAAACGGGGGTAAGAAAAGAGGGCCATAAGTATAAGTAGACGCTATCACACCCATTTTGAATCTCCTAACTAGAACTATGGAGTCTCCTAAAGTTTGTGACCAGGGGAATTTCACCACTAGGAATTTTGTATGATCATAGCTGACTTTAAATTTATTTGGGTTTATTGCTCAATGATATTTAAATAAAAGGTCTTATATTTTTTATTTTAACGCATGATTTTGTTCATGTGCATTGCCATTTTGCTTGTGCTCTTAATGTCATGCACCGCACTTGTTATTTATTCTTTCGCTTGCACTTGTTATTTATTCTTTCGCTTGAACAGATTCATCAGTATATGACTTGGTTGGGGGATGCTAGAAATGCTCGTAATTCACTTTGATTTATCTCAGAAACTCGTAATTTTACATTGAAGATAATGAAAAACGACCATGGAACTGATGGAAGTTACTACCATCTTCACCTTTCACGTATGATAGGTTCAAAAGTGGGCCATATTTAGTGAAAGAAACAACTTGATTACACAAGCAGTCTGTCTATAATGAACGCTTAGTCTGTAATCAATCTTGGTACTCAAGTCTTGAGACATATTCTGCCACCAAAGATTGGATTCATATATTGGCCTACAGATAAGAATGGATAAATGAAAGCATTTCAGTTTAAAAGCCTTGTGAATTCAGAATGTTAGGTTTTGAGTAGAGTTGAGTCTTATGGTACCAGGAAGCGTCTCTTGTAACTTTCAACAAGCTCCTTGGGATTAGAGCGAGTTATTTTGTAGCCATCAATGTTGTTCATTGCCTGAAACCAACATAGATTCAGATTTGCTGTGTCAAACATAATGTGATAAGACTCAGTTTTCTTAGTTAATTCAATGAACTGCATATGCTAAAACAAAAGTGAAATTAAGATATAGTTGGATCGCAGAATCATGACAAACATAACAGCGCAAAAGCACAATATCATAATTGAAAATGTAGGGATGCTCTACCTCCATCCATGCCGCTAGATTAGGCCTGCCAAAGCCAATATCATAATTCTTAACATCCATAAGAAATAGCTGAAATCTTTCAATGAAAGGAGCATATGCTATATCCACCTGAAGTTTATAGAAAATAATTTGATTAGTTCAAGTCAAATTGAAGATGGGAAGAATACAACAAAATCAAGGTAAACCATACTTACAAGACTGAATTGGCCAAGGAAGAAAGGTCCATCATCATATTTGGAGAGAACAGTTTCAATGTAATCAAATGCAGTGCCTAGAGCAATTTAACATGTTAGCATTATTTATTCAGCAAATCAGCATCATCAATAAACAAAGCAAATATCATCTTACATGCTTCTGTCACATCATCTCCTTTAAATGAAGAAACAACAGTCTTATAAAATGTGTCAGTGTAAGATAGCAACTCTTCAGCAAACTCCATATCAGGACCCTGTTTATCAATACGGGTTTATATTTTCAGATACATTTCAAGTATGCCCGGAACTAACATGTTTCATTAGTTTTGGCCGTTAATTTAATCATAAAATATATACATAGTTGATATCAACGGCAAAAACCACTGATGCACCTTAGTTCCTGACATACCTGAAATGCTTCCTATATTTTCGGACCTGAAAACAAACATCATGGTGGAAAAGCTTGTATCTTACACTACTAGGGGAAAGAGAGGGCCCTTCAAAGTGACTATCAATATATTTAATCAGATCAAGACTTTCTCCCCTGACTTCATTTTTGTGTTCCAAAGCTGGAACCTAGATTTCACTTGACATCAAAACATCACTATTAGAATGTGTTACACTTAGTTTGCAATTTGCACAACACATATAAATAAAGATGAGTATCCTATGACCTTGTTGGGTGGGTAGACTTTGTCCTTATACCAGGAAGGTCTATCTTTTAAATCAATAGGAACCAATTGTATCTTGTCCTGCAATCCCTGCTTCCAAACAAATATGAAAAACCAGACAACTATATTTATCTACTAGCATTGTAACAAAACACTAAACCTCTTCCAAATGTTTTGAGTTTGTCACATAACAATGGTAACAAGAATAATATGAAGATGGAGATCTTATTAGCAACCTTACAGTTACGAGTGATCCATACACGTTGTGCATACGGACAGGTGTAGGAGATATACAACCTTCAGCCACACATAAATAAATAAATAAACAAAAGCAAAATAGAAAGATGTCCTTTATCTCACTAATCAATCGTTAATTTAGCTATAAATATATGTGTTATTTTATATATTTTCAACATATATTTTATATTGTGACTAATTTTTGGTATACCCGTATCGTAGTTCATCACAGGAGCAATGAAACAAACAGATAGTGTGCATAAAGAGAATCCCATGAAAACAAAAACCCCAATAAAAAAAGTTTCAATTTTTATTTTATTTTCTGGTGGAGAAGATGAAAGAGAGCAAGAAACCTTGTAGCTCCATCAACCATGGAAGGTGGGGGCGAAGTTGAAGTAAGGGGTGTTGGAAGAACTTCTTGCACCCTTCAAAAACAGCAAGTTTAGAAATAAGTACTACACACCCATAAAAATTGAAAGCAGGAACACTGAGAATTAAGTACCCAGTTGCCACAGCACAAAAATTTCTTGTGGTGTTAAGTAGTGGCCGAAGCTGAAGTTTATTGGGTGAAAACCCAAAAGGGAAAGGAGTGCTTGTGCTTGAGAATTTGATTGCAATGCAAGTGAAGTGAGGCTCTGGTGTTATAGTGCCAAATCCAGAAAACACACGAGTGGGAATGGGTGTGGGTATAGCCATTCATGCAATGTTGAATTGAACTCAACTGAACTGAACTGAACTGAACTAAAATGGGGCAAGCTCAATTCTAGTTGTTAAAAACATGAACACGTGCCACTATCCAAAATTCTAAGCCACCCAAAAACTACCATTTATAAACATGAAAGTTCAAATGATGAACGAATGAAATTAGTTTTTGTGTGACAAAAGTAATTAAAACTTAAAAACAATAGTATTTTTCATTTATTATTATTCTTTGATTTTTTTTATTTCTTGGTCAACATTATTCCTTCTCCTTTTTATCTTTTATGAAATAATTGAACTTTCTTAATCAAAGATACAAAGTTACAAACAAAAAATAGTTAATTTAATATCCATTACGAAATAATACATATAACTCAAGTATATATGCATGTAAAATTGATACTACAAAATAAATACTATTTAAGGTAAAGTGGTTATTTACATAAAAATATTTATATACAAAGATAATAACTGAAAGTCGTATAATAATTTAATATATTTGATTAAATTTTTTAATACAATACATCATAATATCTTATTGATCATCTAACACATAATCTTGTACGGTATCTTTCTTCAAAACTCAGTTGTAATACTACTTCCAAACCTATTTCTATACTATACAAGTATACATTGATAGACCATGCTACCCTAATACTTAGAGATATCCACCTGTTTTTCTTTTTTTTTTTTCGGTATTATCCACTTATGGTTTTATTTTTGCACATCAATCTCTGTTGGTGGAACACCTATTATTCTGTGCTATATTAAATTCATAAATTAAATTTGGTCATATTTCAGGGCCAATTTAATGGACTTTTAAATGCATTTCTAAAACTATGTATCCAATTCCGACCTTAGCTCAGTTGGTAGAGCGGAGGACTGTAGTGGTTAATATCCGACAGGTGATCCTTAGGTCGCTGGTTCGAATCCGGCAGGTCGGACAATTATTATTTTTTCCCAAAAAGACAAAACTAACACTTAGGGGTGGCAAGCGGCAGGTCGGCCTGTCTAACGAGGCGATTTTAAAATCTCATCCAAATCTTTTTTTTTGTTTTTACTATTAAGTATTAAATAGCATAAATTACAAAAAAATATTAAATAATATATATAATTTCACAATTATTTTAATAAATTTATAATTTCAAAAGATATAAAAAATTATAATTTTTAAATTAATAAATATTAAAGTTTTTATAATTATAAATATATAATAAACATAATTATAAATCAAGTTTTTTGAAATAAAATAATAAAATTAACATTGTCCAAAATAAAATATTATCCAAAATATATAATTAAACATTTACAAGTTTAGAAAAAAATTAATCAAACGTAAAACATAATACAAAATACTAAATTAAAATATCTTTAAAAAAACCTTAAGCCCAGCGGAAAAACCCGCCCAGTCATGCCAAAGCTTACGGTTTAAGCGGTGTAGGTTAGGCTGGTTTAGCCCCATTCGTCATCCCTACTGTAACACTTTACCCACGCAAGATAAATTCCAGTTGACAAAATTAACCAAAACCTAAAATACTATTTATAATTTACAAATTACTCCTTCTTAAATTATTTTATCGAGTAAAGTATCATTTTTGTCGTCAACGTTTGGGGTCTCAAAGTTGTCCCTAACGTTTAAATCGTCCTATTTAAGGACCTAATGTTTCAAAATTGACTCAATGTTATCCTGCCGTTAGGGATATGTTAATAGAATGGACGGCGGGACAAGATTGAGACGATTTTAAAACGTTAGGGATTTAAATAGGACGAATATGTTAGGGACAAAAACGATACATATAAATAAATATTAATTTTATTTTTCAATAATATTAATTTTTTTACGGTATATAGTTATTCAATTATTTTTTAATCACATTTAAGTAAATTACACTTAATCACATTACTTTCATTTTAAATAATTTTTTTTATAATTTTGCTCTTAAAGATATTTACTCATCATGAAATGTTTGTAGAATGACTAATACATAAACTTGCGGAAAAAAAGATACATATACAATAAAATAATGTGATTCTAGTAATTTTGCAAACATTTCATGACGAGTAAAATTTTTTAAGAGCAAAATTATAAAAAAATAAATTTATTTAAAATAAAAGTAACGTGATTAAGTGTAATTTACTTAAATATGATTAAAAAATAATTAAATAACTATATACCGTAAAAAATTGATATTATTGAAGGATAAAATTAAAATTTAATTCTATTTTTGTCCCCCAACGTTTTCGTCCTATTTAAGTTCCTAATGTTTCAAAATCATTTCAATTTTTTTCCGCTGTCAATTCTGTTAACAGATTCCTAAAGGCAAGACCATATTGAGTCAATTTTAAAACGTTAGAGACTTAAATAGGACTATTTAAACATTAAGGATAACTTTGGAACTTATCCCGAACGTTGAGGACAAAAACGATACTTTATTCTTATTTTATTACTCTTATTTATTATACAACTTTAAAATAAGTACTTTTATGATAATTTTTCAAATACAAACTAATTTATTTATAAGTTACTTTTAACTTAAATCCTTATGTTTTAAGTTTTTTTTGGGTGCACAAAACTTCCTTTTATACTAGCAGATTATGATTGTATATTTGTATGCAGTTTTATTTTTATTCTTACAAAAGATGTTCATAATATATAATCATATTCTGCAGAAGTCTGCATTAAGCCAAATTAGTTTGATACTTGAATCACATTAATCAGTTTTCCATCATCATAGTTTAACAATTATACCTAAAGGAACCCTGCAAGTGGTGCAACACTTAGTTTCTGACTCTCAAGACAAATCAAAGTTCTAGTTATAATAATGACAATGGTGCCATGTGTTCATGGATAAGAAATTCTAAACGGAAAAGGGAAAAAATGAATGAGAAGAATCTCTTTGTTGGATTGAATCTATAATCCCAGACAGGGAAGGAACAAAGAGAAGGAAAAAATTAGCCTTTTGCACACAAGTATATATATTGATAGATGGTGGCTCCAATTGACATAAACATCATTTGAAAAAAAAATTTCATGAACTAGCCATCTACAAGACCAAGACCAATAAGACCACTACCACTATAACCACCACCTCTGACTGAAACCATAGGGCTGCTCCAATTATCACGGCTGATTAAATGGGAATCAAGGAACAAAACTATGACTGTGATGTCGTCGTGGAAATGTCTCCTCACCCCTCTCTCAATCTTCTGCAAGTCTGAGTATCTCATTTCTCTCTTCTTTGCAGCTTCACAAAGTGCTGTTTTGATGAGTCTCCTTGCTACTCCCTGTAGTCATGGACAGCATTAGAGTCATATTTACAAGATTGGAATCACTCAACCATGAAAAATAATTACACAACTGAAATTAGAAAATCCTACATTGCGCGGACAGCTCTGGACAATGTTAACTGCTTCTTGATTGCTCATATGCTCCCATAATCCGTCCGATGCAAATATAAGAAACTGATCTCCCGGTTCGAGTTTTTGCACTGTTACTGCTGGTTCGGCTTTAAGGATTGGCTCCTCAAAGGGTTGAGCAAGCCTAAATTTCGGCAACAATGGTGGTTTGTTAAACTCTGCCTTTTTTAGATAGGCGTCGCCAATGGATCTTGAAATCTATAATACACAAATAATCTGTCAATTCTATATTAAGCAAAAGAAGCTTTTGCTAACTCAGAAATCATTAATTGATAAAGATTTCAAACCATAATGACTACTATAAACGATTAAGCAAATTGAGTTACAATGGACTTTAAGCAATAGTATGATTCATGTCATCATCAATGGATTGGATCATCCACTGACCCTTGAACATGATAATCCATTAATCCTCAAACTAAATTCTGGCTGTTTCCTAGCCTTGATGTCATAATCTGCTACAATGCCTACTTAAGAATTTAAGAAATTTAGGAGCATTATGCAACTATAGACATCAGAACCATTATCAATGAACACCAATTAAGAACAAAGTAGAAATATGAAAAAGGTCAACTACATGGAGTGGAAATGCCATGGTTAAATTTTTATTTCGGAAACTGCACATTTGAAATGTGTATAGGATGCTGAAAAACAGAATGAAACTCACCTGAATCAGGCCCTTCACACGCCAGACCTGGTGCTTCATAACTACAATCTGTGGATCATCAGGATGCAACGAGCGCAACTCGTCTCTGACAGATTCGCAGCTAGCATTGTGCTCAGAGGATAACTGAATAGCTTTAGTCTCTTTGGTAGCCTCATCCACCCTAGCTAACACTGCTCTAGAGTCTCCTGCATTTGCAACATAGAGCACCCCGCTACATATTATGCCAATCAAACAACAGGATCCAACAGAGGCTAGCTGCGGCTTGATTTGCCACTGCTTCCTTACAACAGACAGAAATTCCTCTTCTGTTGCCAAGAATGCTTTATTGATAACGTCAGCCGACATTCCATGATTTTCTGAAGTAAATTCTGCAAATTAAGAACAACCACTAAGTTGGTAGAATGAATTGTCTTGCAAGAAAAGTCACTATAGATAAGTTTTTTGATATTCTAATGCCTCTAGGCCCCTTAGCTGCAAATTAAAAAAAGCACCATCCCCATCCAAAAGAGTGGAGAACAACTTACTCTTGACATTTTTAAACAGACGTTCGTTCACGAACTGGGCAGCTTCTGGACCTCCATGGCCATCATAGATACCAACAAAAGTTCCATGAGGATTCGTTGTGAGCGAGCTTATGGGGCCTGATTCAAGTTGGCTTTGATCCTCCAACAAATTGTTTGCCTGAATAACTGCCATGGAGAATTCCCCATTGGCATGTCTTCCTGAATCTTTGTACCAAAGCAAACCATCGTATTCACCATTTGCATCCCCATTCCCATTCTGAACATCAGATGGCCTCCAACAAGGGGCGACAATTCGCCTAAACGTAGCTGATACAACCATCCCTTACATAATCTCAACCATACAACTGAGCAACAAATTGTTCATCAAAGAAAAGTCAATGATAGAATGGCAAAGTCCTAGTTTCCTATCTATAACTGAACCCAAGTTACAAGCTCCAGAAATCAAATGCCTACTAATGAATGAACACTGACACCATAAGACATTAAAGTGGAAACTATCAAGGACGTTATTTCCAATGTCCAAAACCTGCGCAAGGATTTGAGATCAGAATCAATACAAGGACCCCTAATCTATATGACTATATCAGATAAATCCATAATGTGGGTTTTCATCATTCACTTTGAAATTTAACAACTATCAACCATTTTTCTGCTATAAAGGATCAAATTGAAACATGGGCGGCTCTTGAAATTTCACAAACAAGATTCCAACCCAAAAAAAATGTTTAAAAGAAAATGTGATTTAGTTTCGAGATCGAGAGAACTCAATAGAAACATGTGAAAGAAACAAAAACATGACTTTTAGCATATCATTTCATGGTACCTTAGACAGAAAATTTAGTACTTTGCCAAGTCCTGACGCATTAGAAAAACATCAACTGCTAACAGCCCAATATCATTATCATCGTACCGAAGGTTATTAAGGTTTGGAGAGTTTTGATGAAAGAGGGTGTCAGAAAGTTGATGCCTTGATCTGTGGATTTGAGAAATAGTGTGGTTCTTTTTTTTCCTTTTCCTTTTTTTCTTTGTTGTGTAATTAGGTGCGGGTTGAAGCCATAAAAAGAGAATTAGAAAAGAAAGAAAAATGGACTCGGTTTGAAATCCATGGTGGTGGGGGAATTTCCTAAGGGGAATTTGGATTTTGGGGTTGGTTGGCAGTTTTTGGTTTTCTAATTTTTAATGTCTTCGTTGGAATGGGATTTTGACTTTGACTCTCAACTAACTAACCACCATTTTAGGCAACTTTCCCTCTTCTTCCTTAAATTAGTGTGTAAGTTGAAACTTCCTCTCCTCTACAACGTAACTGACTCAGCTTTGTCCCCAAAAATCTCACTCTCCTTTCTGCTGCTTTCTATTTTTGAACATGTCTTGTGTTGCAAACAGAAACACCCCATGTCTTCACGAGGAGCAAGGGTTGCTTTTATTCTTTTCTGTACAGCTCTATTTTTAGTATATGTATTCTGTAATACTTATAGAATAGAAATAAAAGTTTAAATAACTTATCACGTATGATCTGAAACGACATACATATCATTGTATCTGATAACCTTTTCTGATAAATGAATCAAAATATAAGTGCTATTAAATGTAGGGTGATATTTAAGTGGTATGTGTAAAACACGTAATTTTCGGAAATATATGAAATTTAGATATTCTAAAGTGAGAAAATTGGCAAAGTGGTAAAGTGAGGAGTTAAGTATCAATAATTTTGTAACTTTCATAAACACTATCTTAATTTTTTGGTGAACAACTAAGAGGAAAAACAAAAGAGCAGAAAAGAAAAAGAAAAAAAATTAAGTTCTTAACAATAAGAGAGGACAAACCACCTCTGGTGGCTGGTGCCAAAGGTGAACCTCATCAGTTCCGCTACCTCCAGATCCCATCTTAACACTATCTTAATTAAAGAGTGATTAACTCTTCGCTATACTACTTTACTAACTTTTTCACCTTAGATGATGTTGATCTAAATGTATATATGATAAGCAATAAAACGGATATTATTACACAGCATGCACAATACAATTGCAATTGCAATGGCAGCATTCATTCATGAATCACAAGGCAGTTGACAGTTGTGGTGCATAACAAAATTAGTTAGGAAGACCTTCTTTCTACTATGTAATGCGAGAATATGGCGGCTACAATGCACATAAGGAATTAAGGAAACAAGTAACTTCGTAATGAATGAGGTTGTATCTAGTGAGTAACACCTGCTGTCAAATTAGACCATTTTGATATGGTGGTTGTTAAATTAGTTTTTGTCATGAGATGCCAAGTTCAGCTTCGATACTTCCAATAAAAATTTATTGATTGATTCCTTGGACCACCTAAGACGGCCTTAATTAGTTGCACTCTCAGCATCCGTTTTCATGCTAACAAAAGCAAATAGTTGGACACTAGCTGTAGCAAACCAAGCAGAGGTCAACAGCACGTGTTCAACCTAACCGACACTACTCAATGTAACAGTATATCATGCCCCCGGATATATCGATAACGCACGACTAGTATACTAAATATCAACCTCAGCGAACCAACATCGCGGTAACATCATGATAATAGTATTTCTCATTTCATCCTGAGAATTTCTATCCCAGTAAATAAGTGACAAGAGGAAACGAAAACCTAATCCTTTCAAAGCAATACAGAAAAATATGGAGCTACAAAGGTCGGTTCGGATCAAGCTTTCACTAAATTAGGCACCACTTTTTGTTTTCCTTTTATATATTTTTTTATGGGAAGACATGATCTAGCATCACACTAAGACAACTCTCAAATATATATGCTTGATGGGAACTTTGGAGAAGCTCATACAAAGCACTAAATCACATCACGATTACATAATCTTACATAAAAACAGGCTCATTCAATCAATCACTAAGAAGCTAAATATTCAAAATACACAGTAAAATACAGGAGCAGATTGCAAATACAAAAAGCTGATATGATGTTTTAAAATCTGAAACCCAAATGAATTGTTGAGCAATTACAAGAGAAGAACAAAAAAGAATTGCATCAGAACCAACCTCCAAGAAGATGTTAGATTCCGAGCCTTCCTGTCCAAATGAAGATTTTCCAGTGCACTTGAGGCTTGAATTACACCCTCAGGAAGTTCATCACTGTCATATCGCCAATTGTACTCATCCATCCTATATGCAGATGTGGAGGATCCTCCTCTTCTATCTGAAAGCCAGAATTTAAATTATAGAAAATTTCAAGCACCCAAATGATGGTAAAAGTCAATCAGAGAAATAGTCACCGGATGCCTGCGATGAAGGAACAGCCCTGAAACAAACATTTTTATTACTTAATAATTCACTTGAGAATAAAAACAAGGCAAGGTAGGAGCACCAAACAAAACAATGACAATAGAAGGTAATGTTTAACCAACTCGTATAGAAACATGGTCAATTATGCACCTTCCCAGCGGTGGCAAGCCACCGGCAACAGATGATGAAGAAGGCCTTCGCATGTTTCGGGAGTCTGAGTTTGGCAAAGCCCGTGCTTGGGATAGATTCTGTAAAGAAAAATTAATATTGCTATTTATATCAAAAGCCAGTACAATCTTGCAAGCAACAATACAAGTAAAAAGTAAAGGTCTACTGGTTTGAAATCACTTGTTTTTAAAATGGCACATGAAAAATGAAAATTTCACAAACATTCAATAGAAAGCAGCAACAACCATGTGAACCATTTTAGGCAAATATCGGATTTATAATGACATGGGTGCAAGCACACTAGATTCAGGGGTTTATTACACCACCAAAAGATTCGGTGATTTAATCCAGAAAGCCCTTTATCCCATCCCATCCAATCTATACTCTCAAATGCCAAGGACATTTCTGAAAATTGTGAAAAATACTTAGCCAAATTTAACTTACAGCCTATATGCCATCATCTCCTCAATCTACAAATATCAAGTTCCATAACCCTAAATTTCATGTTTACCATTCATAACTAAAACCATTAACCCAACCTAAGGAACCTAAGACATTTCAGCAAAACATTTATTGGATTGGGGTTTGGGGTCCTCCAATTTAGAGTTATCGCACTACAAGCAGCATATAACAGAGTACCAAAAACGGATTCTTAGCTCAATCAGGACAAACAAATACAAGACTTCAGCGTCCAAGGCCTAAATTAATTAAAGGAGACATCATCTACAAACTTAAGCTGAAAAGTAAGAATCAAGCAAAAACAAAGAACAATATCATGGATGCAACTAATTGAAAGACCTCAAATCTCAAGAATCCTTCAAGCACATCCAAGAGTAGAGGGCTATCTCCATTTCTGTTGAGGTCGTATCCATTTTTGCTACTAAATTCTTTCAGCTCAGCCTTCCAAAAATCCTTTTCCTGCAAAGATATATGCAGCCAACCAAAATGGATCACAATGGGACTTTAACAAGAAACAACATGAGAAACAATGCGGATGAATTAGGATAGTGTGATTACCAAATTACATTCTGGAAGGTAAACCTTCAACGTGTGATTGAGTTGCGCCCAGTCTAGGTATTCACAAATGAGCGCAGTAAGGAGTCTACCTGCACGGCACCGCACGGCGGGGTTCCGGTGAGTTGTAAATAGGTAGGAGTTTGATGTCAGAAAATGAAAATCAAATCTGGTTCTGGTAACAGCGGAATTGACGCCAATTTTGAATAATACGTAGAATAGAATGGTGAAAAGCATGAACCAAACCGAACCTGAGGGAGAAGCGTGAAGCTGTTTGGCTCGATCGTTGCAGCTACCAAGCAATGCAGGAGGCAATGCAGGTTCCTTCTCGATTACCCGATCCTCCTCTTCGATAGCCTCGAAAACGCTTGCTCTGAGTTCAGCCTGAAATTGAAACAGACGTAATTAACCCTAAGTAAGAGTCTAGTGAAGGAAATGCAATTGGATTTGGATGGATCTATGTCCACGAACAAAATTACGAAACCCTAGTGAAGGAAGTGGCGGTAATAGAATTGGGAAAGGGAAGAAAGAAAGAGAGAGAGGAAACCCTAGAAAGGGAAAATAGAAAAATACGCGGATCCTGGCGAGGACGCCTTTCTTCTCGAGGGTGCGCGTGACGAGTGTCTTCAGGTCCATCATTTCGCGAGTATAGTCATCCATTTTCTCTCTTCCTTCTTGCGCCCCCTCCCTCTGCACCAATTTCAAGTGCTTCTGTTTCTTCTTCTTCCGCTTCTTCTCCTTCCTTTTTTCTTTGGTTCCCCCTTTCAAGTTTCTTCTTCTCAGCCTCAACTACATGTTCTGTCGAGTGCACCAGACAAACAGAATTGGAGCTCAAGCTCATTATCTTTTGGGCTATTATTAACTATGGCCCATTTCCTATTATCATATAATTGGGCCTTTCATTGCGTTTTGGTGTTCAGGCCTTTTCTCAGCCCAGAAACAGATAAAAAGGCTC
>NC_029780.3:115247402-115277009 GCF_000817695.3 Arachis duranensis | reverse complement strand
TTATAAATATTTTTTTAAAAATATAAATTATAACTTATAAAAATATTTTTTTTAAAATTAGATAAATTTAAAAAAAAAAATTTAACAATTTAACAGATCCAAACAAATTTCAAACTACTAAGAAACCTGTTCAAGTATTCAACAAATTTTTTTTTTTTGTTTTTTTCTTTCCTTTGGACAGTTTCAAGTTTAAATTGAATATATTATTCGAGGGGAATAAAATCCTAATTTTGCTTTATTCGAACATAAAAATATAAAATCATGAAAATACACGTAATAATGTCTACTAAAAAAGTGTAAGTAGTTGATAGGTTTCTTTATTCCCCTAATAAAGAACCATAAGCAGAGCATTTAATATTTGAAGAACCTAACATGAAGCATCGGAAAACGTTAAAAAGATAATAAAGCTGGGGAGCCGCATCGTTCTTCTTCTTCTTCTGTGAGTCTCCTATTTAAGGAAGCACAACACAACAGCCCTTTGCCACTTTCACTAACAATGGCACCTGTTGATCCTCACTCGTTCACTGAGTCAACTCAGCCAGCCACCACTCACATAGCATTAACTCTGTACTTCGACTTCCCCTCCTCCACCATCCACGCCTCCGCACTCTTCACTCTCCAAACCCCCCACTCCGGCCCCTTCTTCCTCGACACTCGCTCCCTCACCATCCACTCCGCCCTTCACGCCGACCAAGCCATCCCCTTCTCCCTCTCCGCCACCTCTGACCCCATCAAAGGCACCCTCCTCACCCTCACGCTTTCCAACCACTCTTCCTTCATCCTCACCTTCTCCACCTCCCCTTCCTCCTCCGCACTCCAATGGCTCCTCCCTCCACAAACCTGCAACAAAACCCACCCTTACGTCTACACTCAGTGCCAAGCCATCCACGCGCGCTCTATCTTCCCCTCCCACGACACTCCTGCCCGAAGGATTCGCTACTCTGCCATCCTCAACATCCCTTCCGAGCTCTCCGCAGTCATGGCTGCAAACCACGTCACGCGCCGCCCTCCGCGTGACGACGACGCCCCCGCTCTCGCCTCATTGAACTTGAACTGGTGCAGCCAAGACCGCGTGGTGGAGGAGTTCGTGATGGAGCAGCCGGTGCCTCCTTACCTCTTTGCCTTCGCGGTTGGGCAGCTCGGGAACAGGGAGGTGGGACCCAGGACTAGGGTTTACGCGGAGGAGGGTTCGGCGGTGCTGGACTCGGCGGCGAAGGAGTTCGAAGGAACAGAGGATATGATTAGGGAAGGAGAGAAGCTCTTCGGAGAATACGACTGGGAAAGGTTTGATCTTTTAGTGCTGCCGCCGAGTTTCCCTTACGGCGGAATGGAGAATCCAAAGATGGTGTTCTTAACTCCAACTGTGATCAAAGGAGATGGCAGTGGTGCTCAGGTTGTGGCTCATGAACTTGCTCACAGCTGGACTGGTAACTTGATCACCAACAAGACCAACGAACATTTCTGGCTCAATGAGGTATTAATTATTATTATTATTAGTTATTTATTATTATTATTATTAATTGATTGATTGTAATGGGGTTTTACTGATTGTGGTTTTAGGGTTTTACTACATATGCTGAGAGGAGGATTGTGGAGGCTGTGCAAGGAGAGAAAAGAGCTACACTGAATGTTGGAATTGGTTGGAGAGGTTTGAATGAGGAAGTAGAGAGGTTCAAGGACAACTTGGAGTTCACAAAGCTTAAGAACAATCAACAAGGAATCGATCCTGATGATGTTTATTCTCAAGTTCCATATGAGAAAGGTTTCCAGTTCTTGTTTCGAATCGAACGGCAGGTATTAGCTATTCATCTTCTCTGTTGTGTTGTGTGTTATTGCTTCATAGCTCTGTTTTCAAATAGATTCTGAATTTAATTTACTATATAGGTTGGGAGATCTGCTTTTGATGAGTTTCTGAAGAAGTACATTGCCAAGTTTAAGTTCCAATCGATTGATACCGACACATTCCTGGATTTCCTGAAGGAAAACATTCCTGGTATAGAGAAACAGATTGATCTGGTGCTGTGGACTGAAGGTACTGGGATCCCTTCTGATGCTTACGAACCCGAATTGATTGTATATAAAACGATTGTGTCGCTGGCGAATGAGGCTGCTACTGGGAGGATGCCGGGTGAGGATGAAGTTGCTGACTGGCAAGGTCAAGAGTGGGAGCTCTACTTGGACAACTTGCCCAAATCCATTGAAGCTTCTCAGGTACATACTCAGTCATTTCTCTGGTTTTATCCCATTGTTTAAATGCTTGAGATGAACTGGTAATTCTTGTTTTGACAATGCAGATCGTAGCCTTGGATTCGCGCCACAAGCTATCCGAATCGAAAGATTATGAGGTGAAGGTGTCGTTTCTACAACGGGCTATCTTGTGTGGATGCAAAGAATACTACGGCGAGGTGGAGAAGACATTGAAGGAAGTAGGGAGGATGAAGTATCTTCGGCCACTTTACACTGCCCTTGTGAAAGGAAGTGAAGAAGATAAAGTATTTGCAAAGAGGGTATTTTCAGAGGCGCGTGAGTGTTACCATCCAATTGCTCAAAGTGTTGTTGTGTCTATATTTAGCAAGCATATGTAGGACGAGCATTTCTCAGTGTTTTCTACTTTTGTGTTACTGTTAACATTGCAAACAGGGAACTGAATCTTGTTGTGTTTTTAGTAATAGTGAAGGTATCTTCAAATTACCTCACTGTTTATCAGTCCTGGAAGAGAAGAAAATGAATTCCAGTTTACCCTTCAAACTATCAAGGACTCTTTGTTTTTCCTACTCTTTTTTCCCCAAAAAACTGGTTTTCTGCCACCACTTTCTTGTTTTAATAGTGTTTTTATCAATTATCTTTGATGTCACAGTATCAGTAATATTTTCGTTTTCTAATATTTCCATTTCAGATCAATTTTCAGTAAAAAGTAAAAATGATAAAATAAAATGTTAAGTCTACTGTGACCAGTAAAAACCTTTCATTGACACTTAGGAATAGTGTGTATACTTTTTACATTTGTTATACAACTTTGCATTCTCACGCCAAATACTGTAGTTAACCTTATTTTTTATCTACTACCCAAATGATTATTCAAACTTCTAAATTTGATAGTTATGAATGAATCCAATGAAGTGTGAAATAAAATGTAGTTTGCAATCATAGATTTTGAATCGTAAATTATTTGTAAGAGTAATTACTTTCAAATTTTGAAGTATAAAAATACTTCAAAAATGTTTTAAAATATAATAAAAAGTATACAATCAATATAATTTTTTTTAAAATATTTAGAGATGAAATTTTAATACTATTTTTTCAAACATAATTAAAAAATATTTTTTAAAATTTGGTAATTTTAGTCATAATGTCCCAAAAAAGTTCTAAAAAAATAAAACAAGAGATGAAATTTTTATTTTTTTTGAGTAAAGTATCGTTTTTGTCCTTCATGTTTGGAGTAAGTCCCAAAGTTGTTTCTGATGTTTTAATCGTCCTATTTAAGTCCCTAACGTTTTAAAATTTACTCAATGTTATCCTGTTGTTAGGGATTAACGTTAGGGACAAAAACGATACATAAAAATAAATTTTAATTTAATTTTATCTTTTAATAATATTAATTTTTTACTGTACATAATATTCAATTATTTTTTAATTACATCTAAATAAATTACATTTAATCACATTACTTTCATTTTAAATAAATTTATTTTTTATTATTTAATCTTAATTAAATTAGGTTGAATACCATGTATAGTAAAAAATTAATATTATTAAAGAATAAAATTAAAATTTATTTTATGTATATTTTTATCCTCAATGTTTTCGTTCTATTTAAGTCCCTAACATTTCAAAATCGTCTCAATTTTGTCCCGCCGTCAATTCTGTTTTGAAATGTTAAAGACTTCAATAGAACGACTAAAACAATTCTGTTTCGAAATGTTTGCAAACGCATCTAGCTTATCATAATTGTTAAATTACAAAGCATTGATTCCCACATAAACACAATATACGTAGAAAGCATATTCTTCCTTATTGGATATTAGATGTATGTATGCCATTGCCATGTGGATAATGTTAAATTTTAATGGACACACCCTATTGATCAGAAAACCAGCAGCATAGCATATACATAGTTACATAATGTAGAAACACATAAAACTAAACTGCATATTACATTGCTCAGCAACATCCCCTCCACCAAAGTCGAGCTTTAGAATAGAAGGGAAGAAACGAAACAATAATCTATATAACTCATAAAAATATGGTCTTCTGCCACCACAAGATTCTACAAAACGATCATATACGATCGGGCAGAAGAAAATTCACAAATTCCAGTGTCATTAAAATGCTTTGACTTTTAACTCAAATCAGCATACAGTACGCCCATAGCACAAACAAGCAAGATAAAGATTCTTTGACCATTTCTCCTGAAAACAAGGACACAAGATGAGAAAACAAAAGTCAGTCTTACATGTCGACTTAGAAAATCAACTAGTTGTCGGTGTTCGTTCCGTTACCTTAACATGTGTGCTGGGAAATTGAGATGTACGTAGAGTTTCCTGAGTTTCATCTCCTGGCTTGCGTCTCGGAATACTTAATATTAGAGCAGATTGGTCCAACGTAGCAGCAGTTGCGGTAATTCTATAACCACCGTCCCAACGTCGATGGATACCCTCACTTGGATAGAGAAAATCAAGTTCAACCACCTACATTAAAAAGGTTGTCGATAAAAGGCAGGAAGTCAGTCTCATATTGATAGAAGGATATATCAAATACTAGATCGGATAAAACTGTTACAACGAAATTGCACATTCATAGAATACAAATTATCAGCAAACCTGATCACTGAATCCAGCATTGCGAGACATAACAACACCCCAGCGACTTCCAGCAGTAGCCATTGATGTGACATGAAAACCTTCTTTCCACTTCTTGTTTATCCATTTGAAGGGGAAAGAATCACTTACTTTGTATGATTGTTGAGTATACTGTGTACCTGCAGAAATTAGATCACAAATGACACCTCCCAACAAAACTTAAGGTAGCAAGGCAGATTAATTATATGTAGACTGTAGAGAACCACAGAACTCGTTTATTAACAATAATGAAAATAATTTGTCGGGGAAAAGGTTGCAAACCCTGTAAGGCTTCCCATGATATTGAAGAAAATAATTTCATAATCATCAACCAGGAAGAAAACAAAAAACAAATAATTCTTCATTAAAAAATGTTACAGGTTGCAATCTACCTTTTGACATCACCACAAGAGAGGTTCCATTATTTCCCCCTGCAATAGAAGTGATGTAATAATTCTTATCCCACTGCTCCATGATCCATTCCTGCAATAAAATGGAGTCACAGTGATAAGTTTCATGGTGTGAAATTATATTCTTAAACAAGCCAAGTAATACCGTGTTTTCACCTTGTGCAAGAAAAAAGGTGACAACTTATAGACTTGATTTGTAAATCCAGTTCCAGCATCCATAATAAGTGCCCAGAGATTGGAACATGATGATACACAACTAATAAGAAGGCCATCTGCAATTCCTCTCTCAACATGCTGTGCTAGTCTTGCATCAGCCACATTGTAATGATACCTAAAAAACCAACCAATTTATAAGTCCCAAACAATATCATAGGCAACCACATATTAGATTGCAAGAGTAAAGGAAAATGCCACAATGAGTAATTGCGTTTCTACCTTTGTTTCATGGGCAGTCTTGCATTGTAAACTGAAATCCATTGTGTAGCAGGAACCCCTAATCGAACCTTCTTCTTTGGCTGTGAATCATCCTCTTCCTCCATATTCAGTCTACCCCGCTTTTGTCCAACCTAAGAATAAATTTTGGTTTTGTCAGATAAACAGATAAACTTATTCACAAAAGCCCAACCAGAAGATGGCTGGAGGGGATAAACCCAGAAAAATAAGATACGCAATAACCATAATTTTAGTCCTTACCTTCTGAGCACCGTCAGTATTAAGTGGCCGCAATGCTGGATTCGGGTCAAGTATTCCATTAAACAGTGATATTAACTTGGAATAGTTGGGTTCTTCATCAAATTTCATGTTCACTACAACCTCAAGAAAATGCCTAAATGGAGCAGGGCAAAAGCAGCACAGCATCTCAGGCGATGTCCCCATCTTCTTTTTGCAAACGAGGAAGGACTTGGTATCACCCTATGAGATAAGGTAAAACAAGATTGAAAAGTGATATATATAGTAATATAATCAGCATGATTACTTCATAGACATAAAATTAATGTATTTTACCTGATAACCTTGCCATGGTAACCGGCCTTTATGAAGGAAGATGAGTGTGTATGCAAGAGATTCAAGATCATCCCTTCTACTTGCAGTTCTTCCCAAATGAGCATGAACACTAGCATATCGAACAGTCCCTCTACATAACCCAACACAAAGGCACTCAAACCAAGTACATGAACAAGAGTTACTTAAAAAAACTTTTTTTTGCCGCCCAGAACCATCAAAAAAGAAAGAAAGAAAGAAGAGGAGGGTAAAAATTGAACCTAAACATGTCAGGACGCTGATCATAATCAACATGCATCCCACTTGAGGTGTCTCGCCACTTTGTTGCTGTGAACATGTAACTATATCATAAAGTGGTTTGCCAAAACGGAATTAAGAAACAGTTTTACCCTTGAATTGCATCTACTAACCTAATCCAAGGTCTACCAGAAACAGTTTCTTCTCTTGTGCTGTAGATGGCTGACCTAGTAAGAAGTTCTCTGGTTTTACATCTCCATGTACATAGCTTCAACAAACAGAAAGAATGAAAACTTCATTATTACTTTAGAGTTCTAAACAATCAAGACTTAATCAACTTATAAACATCAATCTAGGAAAGTACAAAGAACGAAACAAGGTGCTTAACAGAAAAACTCGTGAAGAATAACATACCCCTTCGAGTGCATCTTCTCGAGTATTGATAAGGATTCAACAGCTATGCATGAAACCATTTCAGCAGACATCCTAAACAATTATTAACAAAAAGGGGAGAAAAAGTTAAAAAGTTAGCAAGTTACTGCAGCATTTCTAACATGATACATTCAAATAATCCACATCTGTAAAATGAGTGTTGCAACAGACAGTGGGACACATCACGTCAAGATTTACGAATGCTTATACTCACGTCTGGCTTGAGGAATTCCAGACATCCCACAAACTCGGACCAAGCATGTCCATAACCTGCATAAGTGATAGAAACATTTTGTAATTGTTGAACCAACAAAGGGATGGTACAATGGACGTTGTCCAAAATAGATCATACCATTATGTAATATTCTCCTTGTCTTCCTTTGTAGTGTACCCTAGGTATTCCATGACTACCACCAAGGATGCTTTGGAAAGAACACAAAAGTCAAACCACAACTCAGTATACCTTATCACAAAGTGTCAAACATGAATGTGAATCAATCCATAAAAAACAATATGAAAAACAAAACACCTACTTGTAAACTTGCCACTCATATGGAGGGCCATAGTTACAGCCTTTACTGTTCCTATGTTCGAATTTCAGAGCCACCTGAGAAATTAAAGGCAGAAATCAACTTCAACCCAAATCAATCTCAAACCAAAAGTATCAATTAACTTGGAAAACCCGGAGGCTGCAATAGAAGCTCACCTCGGCAGCTCCAGGACCTGTTGCACGCTCACGACGGCCAACAAAAACCTGACCAAATCCACCTTTACCCAGTTTCCTGTCAACCTTGTACATAGGTGATCCTCCAACTTGAACCTTTAGAACCAAAAACACAAATAAATTAACAAACCAATGAAAAGAAAATCAGTCATAAGTCATAACATCACCAACATGTTAGCATCAACATAGTTTGTAAACAATAAACAAATAACATTCATGAAGAAAAAAATGCAACCTATAGAAACATGGGTAGCTTTAAAAAAGGACATAACATTATTTGCGACATACCCTCTCAGGAAAAGGGGGAGTGTTATCTTCGGGTGCAGCACCCTTGTTGGCGCTCAAGCCACCACTATCATCACCCATCACGCCGAAAACCTTTTCTTTAACCTCTTTCGCCTTCGCTTCCGATGTCACGATCACCGGCTTCTTCGCCGCTGCCGCCGCCGCCGCCTTTGTCTTGGGCCTACCCTTAACCCCCGCCGCCGCAGCAGGAGCGCGTGTCTTCACGTTCTTCCTTGCCGGTGCCGGTGGTTCCGAGCCCTTTTGGCCTACCGCAGCGCGACCACGTCGCACTCCACTACGAAGCTCCGGCATTCTCCAAACCCATGCAATCGATTCGCAGCGTCGATAATCTTTATCATCATATGCCTTATCAGAGCTTCGAGACCCGATTCATCGCTGAAATTTGCAATGAATTTTGAAGAATTAAAGGGGAAAGGGGGGAATTTTGTTGAAATTTTGAGCTGGGAATTAAAGGAATCGAAACCAATTAGTAGGGTTAGGGTTTGATGGTTAAGTAAGGTTTTCAATAGCAGATGTAAGAAAGAAGAAAGTAAAAGGAAGCAAGAGGAGCCTTACAAACAAGAAACAAACGAAAGGTTGAAGATGAAAAGCAACTTAAAATCTTTCAATTTATTTTCCTCTCAAGTAAGAGGGTTTTATTTTTATTTTTATTTTTTTCTCGCATAAAAATGAAAACTGAAAAAAGAAAATAGATGACGAAAACACAAAGAAAAATATTTTCTTTTAACCAAATTTGTGCAGGTCAATCTCTAGAGGACCAATGTTACCAAATCAATACTTCATCAAAAACTTTTATATTTTATTTTATATTATTATTGATTATTGGTGACCAAAATCATTTTGCCTTCTCCTGGAGTTGTTTGGCTGATGGGAAAATTTAAATATCAAATATGCGATTTTACAATTTTACCACAAAATATATCTTAGATTTTCTCCCTTATTTAAAACAAATGTAAGCCTAAAAAATTTGGTCGGCAACAACCTAACATAGTTCAACTCACTCAATTTATGCTAATTATTTGATTTTAAAGTCCTAATTCATCAGCACTGGTTCAAGTCTATCAACATGTATTTTTTTGAAAAAAAAAAACGTGTTTTACCAGTCATATTCTTATTTTTAGGGTAAATTTTAAATTAATCTATGATTAAGAAAGACCAAAAGATGGGTCAGTGAATATTTATTGGATTGGATAGTTGTAGCTGTTAATTATTTAAAATTTAAATAAATATGATTTAGAGAGTTTGCAAAGATAAATTTCTTTATATGTGTACGAGAAAATTGATAGTTAGTTTAAATTTATCTTACATAACAGTTGTAATGGATAGCATACAATAGGTTTAAATTTAATATAAATTTTACTTATGCATAAAAAAATTTTAGTTTAATCTTATTTTATTTGTGGGTTAAGAAGTTTTTAACTCTAATTTTATTTGTACTCTAAAGTTTTACATTTTCGATTTGATCCGCAATAAATTAAGTTTTTCAATCAAACACACTATTTAATTATTTTATACTTCATAAACACTAATAAATCAGGAACTACAAAATTAAGTACATATTAAAATTAAAAACAACAAAATAATAATAAATTTATGTTAAAATTACAAAAAAAATGTAGATTTGATCTCTATCAATTTCACTGTATATATAATAATTTTTAAATTTTTAACCACATACGATAATATAACAAGAATGTAGAGTAACCGTTGGTATTCTTCACAAACTACATACATTTTATGTCCCATCGGCTATAAAAGGATGTGTAATCTTTGGTATTCTTCACAAACTTTTCGTATCATATTTCTCACAAATACAAGACATGGCCAGTAATAATCTGTATATAGTTGTACTTGTGTATCCCAATTGTCGTATGAGAAACGGCGACAACAGGGTGACATTTGAGTGCAAGGATCCGATATTATTTCGCACTCAACGTGTGAATACGTTGTCGGATTTGAGGAGTTTGATATTGAGCAAGCTCGGTGGTACAGTAGAGGGAAATAGGAAGGGTGGCGTATAGGTTACTGGCCCCGATGGGTAATGGAGTCTTCTGATTTTGACTATTCCGACTCCAAGGAAATGAGCATGAGCAAGTGATGTTCGACATCCATGGGAGGATCATGGCGAAGCAAGTAATGGAGCTGTCTGCAGAGGTCGGACAAAATGGTGGTGGTCCTTCCATACACTCGACCTATGTGCAGGACGATTGACCTCTCGCACCACCGCCCATTCATGTTGCCGTTCCAGTGGATGAGGCGGAGGAGGGCAAGGAGGAGTCGGACGAGGATTACGTGGCGGACAGTGGTGAAAGCGGATCATCCGATAGTGGGGATGAGAATGAGTGTGTTTCGGAGACACCCGTTCCGACTGCGGCCCGCCATGTCCTGCCTCCACCTCTTTCGATACCAGCACTTTTGGCAGTTCCCTCTCACTATCACAATCTGGATTTGGATGCCATGCACGAGAGGACTCTATTTCTTGACACGGGTGAAGAGGATTACAACCTAGACGGCAGTGTAGAGTTTTGGGTGGGCTACAAGTTTAGAAGCCGAGAGGCAGTGCTTCAGAGTGTGAAGAACTACAGTATTTAGAGGAGTGCGGAGTACCGAGTGATAGAATCAGACCGATTAAAGTATAATGTGCAGTGCCGTCAAGCTGATAATGGGTGTCAACGGAACTTCCATGTGGCCCTTTCGACAGAACCTTAGATACTGGTAATATTAAGTTTATCTGTGCCTTTCAATAATTCATTACGATATGCTAAGTAGTTGTACGAAGTGCCTAAAGCAATCGTGTGTTGTTGTGTTCAGGGAGGTTCGGAGGGTGGGTGGAGTGCATAGTTGTCTAGCACCCACCGTGTCTCAAGACCATCGTCAGCTAGACAGTAGTCTGATATGCCGGGTCATCTTGCCTTTTGATTCAATCCAACCCCTCTGTCAGCATTATGGTTTTGCAAGGTGCGGTCCAAGCGAGCTATCACTTCAAACTGTCCTACAAAAAGATGTGGACAACCAAGCAGATGGCAATTGCACAAATATATGGAGATTAGGAGGAGTCGTACAATAAGGTTCCCAAGTTGCTTCAAGCACTGCAGAGCTGTTTTTCTGGTACCATTTGTGACCTCCGCGTCAAACCATTCTATGATGGGCACATCCTTGTACGTTACTACAGCATGTTCGACAAGGTATTTTGGTCTTTCCCGTCATGTGTAAAAGCCTTCAAGCATTGCAAGCCCTTTGTCTCTGTAGATGGTACGCATCTGTATGGCAGGTATGGTGGTGTGTTGCTTATTGCGGTGGCGCAAGATGGAAATAGCAACATCCTGCCTATTGCCTTTGCCATTGTGGAGTCCGAGAGCACCGAGTCATGGTCGTTCTTCCTAACTAATCTGAGACACCACATCACCCCCACAAGACGGCCTGCTGGTTATCTTCGACAGATCTCAGGCTATCAAGGCAGCGCTTAGCTCCAATGACAGCGGTTGGCATCCCCCTAGAGCCTACCATGCTTACTGCATAAGACACATGGTTGCGAACTTCATGACACGGTTCAAGTCCGTCGAGGGCAAGAGGTACCTCATTAACGCTGCGTATAGTCCAAGCAAGGCCGGTTACGAGTGGTATATGGATGCGTTGAGAGGAGTCTCGCCCACCATGGTTGAGTGGGCTAGTCGTTTCAGGAAGGAGATTTGGCTGCAACATTGCAACGGTGGGCGTCGGTTTGGCCACATGACGACAAACACCCTCCATGCAAACTGAATAAAAAAAATGTTTAACAGAATAACAAGTATTACAACACAGCAAGCAGAAGGAAATATCAAAATATTTAATTCCATGACTTACCTCATCGAACCGTAACCGGTCGATGGATACCCTATAGTGCAAGGCCCTGGACTGGTACTGGTATTTACTCTGTTGCTGCAATCCAACCAATATGAAAGTAACAAAGACATATACAACTTCTTAAGTTACAAACAATGCGAATTAACAGCAAAGTTTAACACGAAACGAAAAAGTAAGATTTCGATACCTGGCAGTTAGCGGGTACTGATAGACTCCTTTATTTGGTGGACACCACTAAGAAAATCTCTAGTAAATCCAACTCATCAGCAGCGGTGTGCAACCGGCGACATCCGTGACTCCCCACTGTGCCGCCAAACAGAGTGACTGGTAAGTCCAGGCCAGCACAGCAGAGCCCCATGATAACGCCATGCACTCTGCAAAGTCTGTAGAAGTGGTAGCCACCGTACGTGTACCAGGTTGTTGGACTTGTCTGTCAGCAAATATCCTCCAATCAGTAACATAATGTAGCAATTGACATACTGTCGGAGGATCTCAGGATCGTCGGTGGGGGCATCTGTCGGACACGATCACGCAACCAGACTAGCTTCAGCGTAAACGACTCATTCTTCTGCGCCGCCTGCTGTGCCACCACAGGAAGCCTGGCACCAAGCAGCTGCAACATCATTGCCCACGTCTCAGTGTTGTACCACCGACCAAAGTCACGAAGGCACCCCCCAACGGGATTTCCGTGTGCACGTAGGCCCAGGTGGTACGCCACCTCCTGCAGGGTGATAGTGACCTCACCCCACGGAAGATGAAACGTGTGCGTCTCCGGACGCCATCGCTCCACGTGTGCCGAAATCAGGGAATTGTCAAATGTGAAGTCCCTGAGCGGCACCGTGTCACTGAATCTGGCCTCAGCCAGATACGGGACGATGGCGTCGAGTGGAGGAAAGGTATGTCTAACTCGCCGGGGCAATAGAAGGCGAGGCCTCTGCGGAATGAAAAATAAAATTTTAACCTATAAATAGATAATAATACATTTTTCTACTCTACTTAAGAACAAAGTACTACTCCTACTTAGGAACATACTACCATGTGTCTACTCTACAATTGTCTCTAACTTAGTTATGTCGGTAAGCAAATCGTAATTAAGTCATACAAAATCTTACACAAGCAAATATTGTTCTAAATTCATCATACAGTCAAACCCCTAAAGCATCTTACTTAGTTCTTGTCACTACGAGACTACCCTAACAATGTCCACATACTTAGATTAACTGAACATAACGCAACTAACCTCAAAGTCGGTTGTCCCAGCGTAATGCGAAGTCTCGTTTAGTTTGTTGATGTCACCGTCGTTGCCCGCCTGGCGTGCCATCACCGTATCGGACTCAAATATGGAAGGAAACGGTTAAAAGATGGGAGAAAGAGTTTGACTAGGTCAAGGTGGGGTCCAGAAACACTGTGTAAACGACTTATACTTATAGGCGCCGTTCAGCCTCATCTTGTTTACAGTGTAAACGAGATAGACACGACGCAGCTGATGTGTCATATCTCGTTTATACCGTAAACGATATATGACTGGGAACGCAAAACGATAAATATTTTTAAAATTATTTATTTCAATAATTAATGCATTATTTTATTTTTTTAAATAAAAAATCCTTTTTTATTAGTCTGATAAAATAATAGAAAAAGGCTTTTATTTATAAATATTTAAGGTTTTAATTATTTTATTAAAAAAATTTATATTTTAAATAATGAGTTAATATTTAAATTAATCTCTAAAATTATATTTGCGTTTGAATTTGACTTTTAAATTTTCGATTTATTCAATTTATTTTTAAATTTAGTATTTGTGACTTGTATTATCCTAATCTTATTTTCGTCACATAATTGCTAACGAAATAATGAAATGATAATTGAAATATTTTTATTTCAGCTTTTTAGTAATAAAACTTTAAAATTCTAATTTTAATTTTACTAAAGAATTTTAAAGGTTTTTTAAGGCTAAGCTAAATGACTATGCATAATTTCTTAAGGATTCTTTAGGGTATTTATTATTTGTTACATTAAAAAAAACTTTTTAAAAAGTAAATTGAGATAAAATATTTTAATTGTCATATCAAATTATTTTTAAGGAGTCCAATATTCTAGTCACAAATTTATTTTAGTACGTTAATAATGATAATAATTCTGTGATAAAAATAAAATCAGAAATTAACATGAATTATAAATACTAAATTAAAAAATTAAATTAAATAAATTAAAATTTTAAAAAGGTGTCATGTTAATAACAATGTTTAGTTAAGCTTAGTGTAATGGGCCTACAGATTTCAGCCCACTTGTTATTAAAGCCCATTTCAAGTCCATTTGTTGATCAGGAAAAGTAAGAAAAAATGGTAAACTGCCAATTAACCCTAGTTCACATGGCATATCTCTTCCTACTTATTTTAAAGGTCTAGAGTTTAAACTCTACAAATTGTAATTGAGAAAAAAAATATGTTAAAAGTGTGAAGAATACGTAGATGTGTTATGTACTTAAAATTAAAAGTTGTCTAATCCATTGAGATACCTAAAATTGGAGTTCTCCAATTCACTTAAAAAAAAAAAGGTAAACCTTATAGGATTTCATTCCAGGGAAGTAGGGATAATTCAAACTATTATTCATGTAGCAACTGAAGTCTAGTTGAGATAACACATTAGTATATCTCTTAATATATTATACTTGGTTTCGAATTTTGACAATATTAAATAGCGAATAAAAATATTAGATGTGTGAGTAAATAATATGTATGACTTTATAATATAATGTCTAAAATTAGAGATTATCTAATACATTTGAAAAAAAATATTATTTATGGTAGAGAAAAAATATGAATCTTTTTACTGAACTGACTTAAAAAAATTAATTGTTAATTTTATTTATATATAAAAAATACAACGCACGTAATTGTGAATGACATTAAAATATAAATTAAAAAGTATTGTCATATAGATCCATTTAATTAATGATATGTAACTTTGATTTATTATATGGGCGATTCAATTTTTTTATGATAAAAGAATGAAACTTCTAAATTAAACTGAACTTAAATGAAGTTTAAAAAGTAAACATTATGCGTGTACAAATAATGAGAAGGTCTCAAACAATATATACACAACAAAAATATTCTTCTCTTTATTTATATATATGTACACTGCAATATATATAATATATATGAATTATCTTTATTATGTTAAGATAATAGTATTGGTAAATATTTATAGTAAAGTTTTTTATTTATATTTTTTATTTTATATTTGTTTTCTCTTCCTTATTTATTTATTTTACAATACGTTATTAGCACGAGACTCTAATCAAAATTTAAGAAGATTTAAATAATAATTTTTTATTATGCCAAAACTCTTTCATCTTAAATTTAATGCTCTTGATATATCTGAAAACAACTACTTATCATGGATATTAAGGGTGTGTTTGTTTGCAGTGAAAATGAGAGGAAGAAAAAAAAAGAAAA
The DNA here is from genome assembly GCF_000817695.3 of Arachis duranensis. Classification (NCBI taxonomy): domain Eukaryota; kingdom Viridiplantae; phylum Streptophyta; class Magnoliopsida; order Fabales; family Fabaceae; genus Arachis; species Arachis duranensis. Next base: position 115,261,756 of record NC_029780.3, on the reverse strand, counting down.
TAAATAGGAAGAAAAATGGATGAAAAAATATTGGTAGGACCCACCAAACTTTTTTCCTCCAACAATACAAAGAAAATGAAGAGAAAACTAAATCTCTCTCTACTTCCAATATTATCCCTTTATTTTTTTCTACGTAATTTATAATATAAGGATAAAGTTATCTTTTTATAACATTTTTTTTTATTTTCCTTCCATTCAAACACATATAAGGAAAATAAAAATCCACTCAATTTCTTTCCTTTCTTTCCTTTCTTTCCTTTCGTTGCTTTATATTTCCTTCCAACCAAACATAGCCTAAATGTCAAAATTCATCTTTATTCAATGGATCTTTAGAGATATTATTAAGGCTGAAAATATGCATCCCAAAAGGATAAAGCCAAAGCCATGATCTTGCTTCATCGTCATCTTGACGAATGATTGAAAAATGAATATCTCACACTAAAAGATCCTACAAATAGAAAGGTATAATCATCAAAAGATAATGATACTTCCACAAATAATATCAGTTAACACACTTGCATTTACAGGATTTTAAATCCATAAATGAATACAATTCAATAATGTTCCAAATTATCTCACGAAAGAAATTACGTGGGAAAAAGATAACCGATAATAATATGTTACAAAAAATTTTCTCGACCTTCCATGTCTTGAATGTGCTCCTACAGCAGCAGGAGTATCGAGAAAAAGAATTTAAAAAATATTATGAGCTAATTTCTTGCCTTCTTGTTGCTAAACATAATAATGAATTACTCTTAAGAAATCATGAAGCACGCCCATCTAGTGTCATCCCATTTTCTGAAATAAATGTGGCAAATCATAATCGCAAAAGAGGTAAATAGCAAAGTTTTGGTAACAAAAAAATTATGAAAGGAAGAAAAAATATGTTCACAAGAAAGGATCTCACCAGAAGTGAGATAAAAAAAATGAAAATATAGAAAAAATAAATTAAGAAAAGATAAATATTTTCGTTATGGTGAAAAAGGTCATTGGTCACGTACCTATTGTATCCCAAGGCACTTAGTTGATATTTATCAAGTATTTTTTAAAAAGAATGACAAAAGAAAGGAGACAAATTTTGTTTCAAAGGATGTTGTTGAAAATTACACCACTCATTATGAAATATCTAATTTCTTTAAGGATCTTGAAGGAAATATTGGTCATTTGATCAATGATGAAAAAGTTTAATATTTGAGTTCTTTAAGTACTTATATAAATAAATAATATAAAAAAAACTTCTTATTAAGTTTTATCTCTTATGTATTTTAGGTATTCCAATTAGGAATACAATTTTATTGCATATGAATTTTTACTCATTTTACTATTATTTGTCTTTGAAGAAAATGGCAAAGACATATAATAAAGATGTTTGCCTTGCGGATAGTGCAAGTTTGCATACAATTCTCAAAAGTAATATATGTTTTACTCATCTTGTATCAAAAAAAGAATATGTTAATACTATTATTGGCTCAGACAATGTGATAAAAGACTGCAAAAGAGCTATAATTTTGTTTACTGGAGGAACAAAATTCATAATAAATAATGCACTATTGTCTACCAACAAGTCTCTAAGGAACTTGTTGAGTTTTAAAAATATTCGTCGAAATAGATATCATATTAAAACATTGAAGGAGGAAAATCATAAGTACTTATATATCACAACCCATATAAAATAGAAGTTTATTAACCCAAATGAATTTATAATTTAGTATGATCGATTGGGTCATCATGGAACAACAATGATGCGGAGAATTATTGAAAACTCCCATGAACATTCATTAAAGAACCAGAAGATTCTTAAATCTAGTGAATTTTGTTGTGCTATATGTTCTCACGAAAAACTAATTTTGTCCTAATAGATATATCTTCGAGATGGTCACATGTGTACTTATTGTCTTCTTGCAACCTGTAGTTTGCGATATTACTTGCTCAAATTATTCGATTAAATCCAATCAAAGCAATTCGTCTTGACAATGCTGATGAATTCACTTTTTAAGCCTTTGATGCTTATTGTATGGCTAACAGATTAAGCGTTGAACATCCAGTAGCTCATGTTCATACACAAAATGAGTTAATAGAATCACTTATCCTTACTTATGATGACAAATCTCCCAACTTCTGTTTGGGGAATGCAATTTTACAGGCTGCAACACTTATTCGTTTGAGACCAACAAATTACCATCAATTCTCTTTTCTGCAATTAACTTTCGGCCAACAGCCAAATATTTCCCATTTGAGGATATTTGGGTGTGTGATATATGTTCCAATTGCCCCACCTTCTCGCACAAAAATAGAACCCCAAAGAAAATAAAAAATTTATGTGGGATATAATTCTCTCTCTATAGTAAGGTATCTTAAGATACAAATAGGAGATGTGTTTAAAGTTTGATTTGCAGATTGTCATTTTGAAGAATCAAAATTTTTAATATTAGGGGAAAAGAATAAGTTTCTTGAAAAAAGAACTTAATTAGAATGCATCATCCTTAATGCATTTAGATCATCGATTAAGGCAATGTGAACTAGAAGTTCAAAAGATTATACATTTGTAAAGAATAGCAAATGAATTGTCTAATGCATTTTTTGATACGAAAAGGATTACTAAATCCTATATACCATCTGAAAATGCTGCAATTTGAATTGATGTTTCGGTCGAAAAATGGCCACCGAAATAAATTCACATCAGAAGCATGGTAGGCTGTCGGTTCTAACGACAAAAATTCTCGAAAAAGAAAAGAGGTAAAATTTATTCATGTTGAAAAGGATAAAACCATAGTAAAGACACCTGCAAATGCCAAAAATTCCGATATAGTTTTGACGCTAAAAGACGTTCAGGTACTTGAAAATATTGAAAATTGTGAAAATAATGAGATCTCGATAAATTATGTCTTTACAAGAGAAAAATAGAACTGAAATAAAATAATTATCAATAAAATATTTGCATATAATATGGTGTTGCACATCATGCATGAAAGTAGGATCTTTAACCAAGAACAGTCGAAGAATGTCAACAAATGAATGATTGGCCGAAATGGAAAGAAGCTAGCTATGAAGGTTGAGTTAGACTCACTTGCAAAATGTGTAGTCTTTGGACCTGTAGTCTGTACACCAGAAGATGTAAAACCTGTTGGATATAGATGGGTATTTGTGAGAAAACGAAATGAGAAAAATGAAGTTGTACGCTACAAAGCTCGACTTGTGGTGCAAAGTTTTTCACAAAGGCCCAATATAGGTTATGAAAAAAACATATTCCCCTGTAGTAGATGCAATAACAATGCGTTATTTGGTCAGTTTATCCGGATACCATAAACTACATATGCATCTAATGGATGTAGTAACAGCCTATTTATATGGATCATTAGATCGTAATATCTATATGAAAGTCTATGGGGATTAAAGATATCTAAATCATCCCATGAATATTCGCACGAGTTATACTCAGTAAAATTGCAAAGATTTTTATATGGTTTCAAGTAATCTGGACAAATATGGTAGAATCGTATTGCTGAGTATCTGATAAAAAACGGATTTAACAATGATGATATATGCCCATGTGTTTTCATAAAGAAATATGCGTCTAGATTCATTATAATTGCTGTGTACGTTGATGATTTAAATATCGTTGAAACCTCTGAAGATATCCCAACAATTATAAAAGCTCTAAAAGAATATTTTAAGATGAAAGATCTTGGAAAGACTAACTTTTGTCCAGCCTATAGATCGAACATACCAAAAATGAGATCTTTATTCATCAAACAGCATACACAAAAAAGATCTTGAAGATATTTTATATGGATAAGTCACATCCATTAAGTACCCCAATGATTGTAAGGTCTTTAGATGTGAAAAATCACCAATTCTGTCTTAAAGAAGAAAATAAAGATAGCCTTGGTCTTGAAGTATCATATCTCAGTGCCATTGGAGCACTAATATATCTTGCTAATAATATACGACCTGACATATCATTTGTGATGAATTTACTAGTAAGGTATAGTTCTTCTCCAACCAGAAGACATTGGAATAGAATCAAACAAATTTTTTGATATCTTCATGGAACAGTTAATATGGGTTTGTTTTTCCGTATGAATCCAAGTCATAATTAGTTGGTTATGCAGATGTTGGATACTTGTCTGATCCACATAAAAGAAGATCTCAAACAGGATACCTATTCACATATGGTGATACAGCTATATAATGGAGGTCCACGAAACAGAAGATAACAACAACATCCTCTAACCATGCTGAAATAATAACGATACATAAAGCAAGTCGTGAGTGTTTTTAGTTTAAGAGTTTGATCCAATATATTCTATCATCATGTGGACTGATTGATCATAACATAGCTCCAACTGTTCTGTTTGAAGATAATACAGCATGCATTGTGCAACTTAAAGGTGGATACTTCAAAGATGATAGACAAAACATATTTCTCCAAAATGTTTCTTTACTCGTGATCTTCAAAATTAAGGAATAATTGATGTCCAACAGATTCGTTCAAATAATAATCTGGCAGATTTATTTACAAAATCACTTCCAAAAATCCTCATTTGAAAGGTTGGTACACCAGATTGGGATGTGCCGATTTCGAGATATTAAATAATATCAACAAGAGGGGGGATGTTGTACTCTTTTTTCTTTGATAAGGTTTTTATCCCTATTGGATTTTTCTTGACTAGGTTTTTAATGAGACAGTCATCATCACAAAGGATATTATACTTTTTTTTCTTCACTAAAGTTTTTCCTATTGGATTTTTCTTTAGTAAGATTTTAATGAGGCATAATCCTAAATAGACATCCAAGAGGAGTATTGTGATATGGATGTGGATGCCTATTTAATTAATAATATGTGACTTTGATTCATTATATGGGCAGCTCAGTTTTTCTATGATAAAAAAATGAAGCTCCCAAGTTAAACTGAACTTAAATGAAGTTTGAAAAAACAAACATTGTGTGTTATAAATAGTGAAGAGGTCTCATACAATATATACACAACAAAAATACTCTTCTCTCTTTCATATATATGTACACTGTAATATATATAATATATGAATCATCTCTATCATGTTAAAATAATAATATTGGTGAATATTAGTAATAGATTTTTTTATCTATATTTTTTATTTTATATTTATTTCCTCTTCTTTACTTATTTATTTTAAAACAAAAGGATTATAAGTAAGATGCCTTGGGAAATTATAGAGTTAATGGTCAAATTGGCCCTTAAAAGATTGCACGATCGTCATTTTTGTCTTCGAAATAATTTTTTAATCAAATTAGTTCTTGAAAAATTTAACATCAATCACGTTTGTCCTTTTGTTAATGGGCTAATAGTTTCCGTTAACGGGGTCACGTGGGCTGTTAATTGACAACTCAATAGGACCAAAATGATGATGTTTTGCACAAATGGCTCATTACTAAAGTACCTCTCCCATTAATCTACCATTGTTCTCCTTTTTATTTACACTTTTTTCCTTTTCACCCAAGACCAACGAAGAGTCACCCAAGTAGAGTGATAAGACAAAGCTAGTCTGATCAGCCGTGGAAGCAATAATTGGCGACGCCGTTCGCAGTGCAACCGCTCCTCCTCATCGTGGTCTGAAGGCCACCATTCTTTTGCGATGGTAGGTGCGTCTCCAGTGAAAGATAAGTTCCCTTGCGTCGTAAATTTCTTCTCCATTTTTTTCTTTTTTTTTGTATGAATGTGTCGTGGTATGATATTCGTTGATTTTGAATGTTGATTGATTTTGGGTTAGGGTTTTTGTGCTAGGGGTAGTTGTTGCTAGGGTTTTGCATTGGTTCACACGTTTTGTATGTTGAAAAAATCTGAATGTTTTGATTTTATATGGTTGAATGCAATATGTGTGGATAAATAAAATGTTTTGTTTAGTTTAGTTCATGTAAAATGCAAGGTTTGGTGAGATGGTGTTCATTTTAGATTAAATCAGCGATTGAAATTTTGTTGCTGACATAAATAAATTTTATACAAAAATTAAAATAATGAAAAATAGAGTGTATTGTTTGATTCACTATTGCTATTTTTAATTTATAGATAGAGAATTATCTAGACATTTGCTTTCCATCATGATGGAAAGTTTAAAAATAACGAAAGTGGATAAAAAATTCATAAACCAAACAATACAAAGGTGTTAGCAGGAGTTGGAGGGGATGCTCTAGATGTTTTCTTCATAAAGGGATATTATAAGGAGTTATGATATTCAGAGGTAGACGGTTGTTGCTGGAAAAAACCCGGAATGTCGCTTGAAGTCAGGTTGAGAAAGTTAGAAGTAGATGCCGATTTATTGGAAATGGTGAAGAATTGTAAAAGGAATCATAATTCGATCAATATTTATTTTGTACATAGAGTCTCAGAGCCACACATGGTGGAGTGTATGACTGAGGATCATGATGAACTAGTTATATTAGAGACCAACAACACCTGTAATCCAAGTCAAAAATACTTTCTGGTTGAATAAGAGATATTGTTTAAGGCACAAATCACAACCACTATCCCAACCCATGTGTTAGCCCAAATCACAACCCAAATCATAGTTCATGTCTCATTCCAAATCACAATCTGAAACATAATTAAGTCTTCACAATCAGCCCCTAAATTTCTCATCTCAGCCATCAAAATCTTCTAGCAAACCCTTGAAAGCTCATTCCTAACCATCAAAGACTCATAGCCAACCCTCAAAATCTCATTCCCAAAGAAATATGGAATCAAGGAGAGGTTTAGTCCTGCATCTAGCAGAGCCACTAATAAGGCAATTGATACGGATGAATTTAGTTATGAGGATATTGAAGATGATGAGATATCAGATTCAAATGATATGCAATGAACTTTGTTATATTGTTTATGGTGTTGTGTTACAAATTTTATTTATGAAACCGATTAAAAAATACCTTTTGTTATCAATTTTTAAGGATCAAAAAGTAATGTAGAGTCTGATAATGCATCTAATTGTGGGTCCTGGAAGTCAGAAGACATGAATCAAGAGTTAGATTCTGACGAGGAAGATTGTGCGATTTATCCACTGTATAACGAGAAAGCCAAGTTTGGAGAGTTAAAGCTTGAGGTAGGTATGATCTTTAAGACAAATCGTGAATTTAGGAATGCTACTAGGGACTATACTATACAATGAAGTAGGAATATTATTTTGAAGAAGAATGATAATGTGCGTGTTAGGGTTGTTTGTAAGGGAGAAAATTGTCCTTGGATAGTTTATTGTGCTTTGGAGAAGTCTGATATATCTTGGCAGATTAAGACTTTAGTGGATTGTAACACCCCAACTTTTGACACGTCATGACCAATGTCAATTGTTTAGGTGTTACATGTTGTAAGGACCTACTTGGCTCTAGACTCGGATTTCATAAGCAAATGGTAATATAAGCCTTTTATCGGTTCAGCGTAATTAACTTACTTATCATAAAAAATCATTTAGTTGCTCGCTAGGTTAATACTTAAAGCCATATCATAGATAAATATATGGTAACAGCCAATATTATATATACATATATACAAATATGCACATGAGTTAAGTTTGGAGATACATGTCATTCTTCATAAACCAAGAAATACACCAAGATATATATACATATACAAAAGAGGAAGTCAGGCCCAACTCTCATACGGGTTTCCTAAACTGGAACCAAACTAATAAGAGGCCCTACCCCTCTAAAAGTACTACAAAAGCGAGGAAAAAGTAATACTACTGATCATCAAAAGGAGTAAAAAGTCAGCTAGATCAATCTCTGGAATGGTCTTCAGCTAGAATGAACACGTACGACATGCCGGGATTGAAACGTAGGCGATGTACCGAAACCCAAAACTCAACGGACTCCTCTGCCAATCCCATCTGGGGAGGGGACAAAAGAAAAAGAAGAAGGGTGAGAACCTAGAGTTCTCAACAAGGTAAAAAGGGGAACCTAAGGTCTTTGTCTCTAAGTTGTCGCGAAATAGAAAAAATAGAACAAACACAGAAACACAAGGCACAAAATATGTACAATAAGTAAATAGAATAAACAATCAAGAAATAACACTAAATAATTCACAAAAAAATCATATGCACAAACAAGATGCTGCATGCCTATTTCTAGCGTAAGCCATTAGCTCATGCGTCGGTTGTCTACCCGCAACCCAACGTTACTTGGGGCGAACCCAAATATAGCCTCTTTACCATGTCAGTTAGGCACAATTATCATCATGGACGAATCCATGTCAATTAGGATATCTTAGCATCATGGTAAGAGACAAGCTATCATTTAGGCAAACATTCCCGCATTAGCAATCTCAGGCTATCAGTTAGGCGGGCACTTCCACTTTAGCAATTTAGCACAAGGCCCATTCAATATACAATTCTCAACTTTCGTTTCATTCATTGTTTATCGTTTTCTTTTCTTTTCTTTATGCCTCCACATCACCATTTACTTATACATACCTCTGCATCACCGTTTTATCATACGTACCTCTGCATCACCATTTAATTACACAACCCTCTACATCACCTTTTAACATCAACTCTTTTAATATAAAACATATCCTTTTCTTTTCCTTTAACTAAGGACATGTATGCTGTGAAATATGGACATAATCCCTTGGATTGAAATTAAAGTTTTATCGTATTTGGATTTTAATTAGATTTGGTGGCAAACTTAATGAAAATCTGCTGCTGCCCTAAGAAGATTTAGAAAAAATACAACAGGCAACTCTGTTTTGAAAATTTTATGATAAAACTAATTCTAATCTAATACTTCCAGATTTTGGTGAGAATACACTTAACATCCCAAAGTTTTATGACAAACAAATTCCAAATCCATAGCACCTCGTTTGGTTAATTAAATGTTAGTTGGAAGTGCTGTCCTGTTTCTTTAAATTGGTTCTGAATTTCCTGGGAATAGCCAAGCTTCCAAGAGACATAACTAACTCTACAAAATAACAATGGATATAAAATTTGTACTCACTTAAAATATACTGGTAGGTCTTTAAAATACTGTTGGAAGCAACTCAAAATTCAAAATAAATCAAAAGTTATAGCAGCTGAAAGTTGGTATGGTAGAACCAGAAAACCAGAAAATTCTGCGGCAACCATTAAACTTCAAAAATTCATTTCTTCCAAACCACTTGGCCAAATTCTATGAAATTTTTATGGAGTAATCTTTCTTGAAATTTGATAGAAAAATGGGTTGATTCGAAAATCATGTCTAGATTGCTCCCAGTTTTTATTTTAAGTTGTTGTCCAGTCTGTTTAAAATTTTTTGCAGCAATACTTCTTGATTTTCACTAATCAAATCTGACTCCCTAAGTTCCTAACTCATACCAATCAACAATTCTCATTATTTATTACCATTTCTACAAGAATTATGCTCTAATTTCTCCCAAGAGCATAAGATCCATAAACATCAAGAATTTATAGGATTGACATAACATGATCATATTTTCACAACATTAAAAATATGCACTACATTCAGCAATACTAATTCAGCCACTTAACAGAATTTTCAGTAGCATCAATAAAGTTAACTCGTCATCATCAATCAAGATAACATCTAATAATTACCCATAACTAATTTACATTCCTAACCCTTACCTCTTTTTGAAGTTAAAAATTCCATTTCTGCTTTTTCCCTTAATCAAAACCCTACCCACATAGAATTTGAGCTTCGGCCTCTCCTCAAAAGATAAACGATTGGCCTCAGCTTGAGCAAGAAAAGAGTTCTTATTTACAATTACTACCATTCTAGCAAGAATTGATATTAGAACGGCAGTGATGGAACAAGGGAAAGAATAGAATTTCTTTCTGAATTTTAAAGAAGAGGAAAAAAGAAAATTGCTGGTTCTCATCCAGTAAGGATGCTTCGAAGATTCAGAGTGATGAGAGGTGGTGCGCCTATCTTCTTGCTGTGGATTACTCTTCCTTCCTTTCCAGCTTTGTTTTGCTCTCTTCTCTATTTTTTCCTTCGTTTTGTGTGTGTCTTCGATTTGAAGAGAATGAAGAGCATTAGATTCATTAGGTGGAAGAAAAGGAAGTGGGGGTGAGGTGGTGCAGAGGATTCGTGTCTTCTCTTCATTTCAACACAGCATCAACGCAAGTCTTGAGGAGGTGTAACCAGAGTTCCAAACGGTGCTGAGAGGGAAGGCAATCAAGGTTGGGCTTAATTAAGGGAAGCTTGGTTCGGTTGAACCAGAGAAAGTAAAAAAACTGTGACTTTGAAAGAGAGGAAGAAAAAATCAGGTTAATAGTTGGTAATTCATTTAGGATAATTTCTCTACTAATTCATCACTGGGAAGCACTAAAAAAAGTTTTAGCGCTACGTGCTTTAATTTTAATTCGTTAAATAATGAAGAATCACATACCTCGTGGGGTAGGGTGGTTACATGGATAAACATACATGTCCTGATGTCCTAAGAGTAGGAATAATAGGGCTACTACTCAGGAGTGGACTTTGAAGAAGCTTGTTCCTAAACTAAGAAAACACCCGACAATGAAGCACAAAGAGGTGTATGCATGGTTTATGAGAAAATGTAGCATACGAATGAATAGTACATGTATCACTAGGGCATTAAGGAAAGCTAGGAAGGTTGTTGAAGGAGACAAGATTGACAATACGGCCTGATTTGGGATTATGCCCATCAATTGTACACCACTAGCCCAGGTTCAACAATTTAGGTTGGTGTGATTCCGATGCCTGAGAGTCCTCCATAATTTCAAAGATTCTATGTGTGCCTCGACGCTTGTAAGAAATGGTTTAAAGCCGGGTGTAGACCGTTGAACGGATTAGATGGAGCATTTTTGAAGAATTTACATGGGGACATATTTTGGCTGCATGTGGACAAGATGCTAACAATCACGTATATGTGATTGCTTATGCAATAGTGGAAATTGAGAACAAAGACAATTGGAGTTGGTTCTTGGAACTTCTTCACAATGACCTTGGAGACACACAGCATGGCTAGGCATTTATCTCAGACAGGCAAAAGGTGTGGAGCATTTTGAATTTTGAAAAGTGTTTTAAGGACTTTTTTAACTTCATGAATAAGATTTTAAGAACTAATATGATTTAATGATGATCATTTGAGGATTGTTTTAACTCATTAACATTTAAGGGTTAATCTGTTTTAACTCATCTTGACAAGAGGCTTGGGGAGTATTGTCATGAGTGGTTAACAATGGATGCATATAGAAGAACATACTGCTTCAATATAAATCCAATAAAGGGGCAAGATCTATGAAAAAAACAGAGCACCAGTTCTGCCTCCAGTTAAACCCAAGTCGGGTAGGCCCACAATGAATAGGAAAAAGGATAAAGATGAAAAACCTGTTGGATCAAAGACACAAGTGAACAGAAAGTATAACTCAATACAGTGCTTGTATTGTAGTGAAGTTGGACACAACAGAAGATGGTGCAAAGTGAAGAAACAAGAGGAAATTGCTGAACAAGCAAGGCTTATGCTTATGCAACTTCAACTTGCAGTAATTGCTGCCCCTACTGATGCTAATGCTCAACATACACACAATGGAACCCCGATTGATCCTACTGCTCAAGATTATACCAATCCATCAGCAGCACACTCAAATGTACCAACTGAGATTATCTTTGGCCAATTCGAAGGGATTCCGGTTACATAAGAGTCTCAACCTTTATCTGTTCCCAACCAAGTTGATACTTTATTTGTAACATATCTTTTGTTATAAATTATAATGTTCCATAATGTGAATATGATTAGTGAATTGAATTTATCCATTATGATGATAAAATGCAGGACAAAGTAAGATCAAGGCCTCCAAAGCTTCATGTTGTCAAAGGAAAAGCAACAACCTCTACCTCACCATAATCGGCTACAGCTGCAACAATTCCGGTTTCGGCTAAAACAATCAAGGGCACCAGTTCTATTACTGCAAAGAAACTAGCTAACTTAATGACTTTTGTGCCAACTCCCAGGTTCAAATGTTTGAGGAAGAAAGACAAATATGTTTGAGATGTGTTATCTATTAGGGGCTGAATTATGTATTTTGTAAAAGGCTAAGAATTAGAAGCTTCATGCATTATAGACATATTGCTAAGTATTTTGTACAACCTTATTTATATTTTTGTATAGCCCAAAATTAGATAACATATGCTTGATATTATAAAGACTTGGTTAATAGGATTGCTATTATTTTAAAGACTATGTTAGCATGCTTATATGGACATGCAAATGCTTTGATTTCAATACATATGATTAGACTTAATTTATCCTATGAGTGATTAAGTATTTATTTTTATTTACTTATTTCTAGAGTTGTGTAAAAATTGGTTAAAATAATGTCTTGCATGATTGTTAATGGATAGAAAAAAATGTCCAACCTCATTTACTAATTTTCACCAATACTCTTAACAAGATCCAATAAAATAATAAGATCACCAATACTTTTATAATGTTTTACTTTCTCATAGATGACATACAAAGTGCCCTAACTACTAACATAAGCACTATTACTAGGGCAAACATGAAAATAAGCAACATGTTAACTACTCTGACTTCAGCTTCCAAACTACCCATTCTCCAACCTAGTTTCACTTTCCAATTTTTATAGTCACTCTCAACTTCAAACTTTGCTTCTGTCCCACCATTTGTAATTTTAAAAACTTCATATTCATTATCATCTACCCAACTAAAGTAGTTACAGTGACGGTCTTTCTGGAATTTTAAGTGAAAAAATTGAATCTCACATTAATGGTGAAGGGGGTTCAAGAAACTATAGTTCCTACCAATTTAAACTCACCCGATATCTTGGACAAGTGTGAAACAACCTTCCTGGATTTTCTGGTGTTCCAGATTTCTTAATCATAGTTTTCAGCCCATAAAACAGGTTCTGTCCATGTTCATTCTCCTTCTTCACATGGAGGAGCTAGAACCAAAGCTACCCAGCGATTGTGGTGACAACCCACCACTCCATCCTCTTCCGCATCGTGGCTTCTAAATCTGGATAATACCTTTGCACTACTGCAACATCACTCATCAAGATGGATTAATGTCTCCATCCATTTAAGGGATTAGGGTTTATAAATTGGGGATATGAACTATTTTGACATAATATAGTGAACATATCTTGTCAGCTTCCAACTGGATACACAGCTATTAACATACATGTCAGTTAACGATGTGTACCACCATTAATGAAAACTGTTAGCCCATAAACAGAAGGACAAATATAATTAATGTTAATTTTTTTTAGAATTAATTTGATTAAAAAAAATTTCGAAAACAAAAATAACGATGGTGCAATCTTTCAATGACCAATTTAACCATTAATTCAAAAATTATATCACCACTCTCCATCATATTCCCTTTTACACAATTCCCCATCATGCATAATAGAGTTCAAAACCAAACTACACATGAAAATTTATCCTAAATAACCAACCAATAGAAAGAAACATACTCAATGGTTGGAGTTGACATTCAATTATTTTCAATAATGCTTGATCACATGACTATTCTATAGTGGAGTAGAATGCTATAAATTGGGCTTAATTCCGTGGTAAAGAAAGTAACAACAATAAAAAGTTTTAAAGTTTTATGAGTTTTAATTTCCTTGACAACCCCTTTCCTATGGCAATTAATTTATTAATGGAAGCGAAAATGGTAATCTTTTGGTATATTATTGTATGGCGTGTAATTTATATATGTGGATCTGCTATATTCAGTAACTCGCAAAATGCAGGTTACGTTTTGACTGGAATAGAAAAGGCAAAAGCTGCATGCAGCTGCAAAACACGGCTTGCATTTGGCAGGGAAGGACAATGAAGTCTCGAAATGTGTCCCAACTACCTGCATGCAAACATGCCCTACTACTTTGACCAGTTTAGAAATCCCCCAAACGTAGATTCGTTGGGTAGGCGGGACAGGCAAATCGCAGGTTGCGATTGACAGCCTCCCCCCTTGCATGCATGACACGTGTTGAGGGGAGTGATGCAGCTCTATAAAAGCAAAATACAGGCTGGGAAGATGTTGCAATTTCACTTATACGGTGACGGTATTTTGATAGTGAAAGGGTTGGTGTTGAGGGGTGAAAGGAGATAGGTGTGGGAGGAAGAATAACACAATGAAGGTTTAGGGCTTCAATGAGGGAGGAAGAAAAAATGATTCGTGATTTTATCTTACCTTAAGAACACACTATTGAATATTTGGATCATCCTCTATAGGTAAGTAGTTTTTTTTTTTAATTTTATGATGAATAAATATATTTATTTCTATGTTCTTTATTTATGTTTTAACTAATAATTTTATTGTTAATTTTTTTTATTATTATTATTATTATTATTATTATTATTATTATTATTATTAGGATTAGTATATTATTAATTTTTTTATA
>NC_029780.3:115237850-115247393 GCF_000817695.3 Arachis duranensis | reverse complement strand
TTGTTATTATTATTTTTTGAATATATTGTTAACTGTTATTATTAAAAATTTATTATTATCATTATTATTGTGATAGATATAGTTGTTGCTAGTTATTAAGAAAAGTATTAATACTTTTATTAATATTATTGTTAACACTAATTATAATTATGAAGTAATATTAATAATTATTATTTTTCTGTTTGCAGGCTATCAGGAATTTGTTGCCAAGAAAATTAGATCCGCTAGAGACCTTTAACAAGATAGCTGCAACGTTACTGGTATTTAATGGGTTTCAACACGTTTCACGAATTGGTAAAATGAGAGACCATTCGGCACTTCTAATTGTCTTAGTGGAACGATGGAGGTTGAAAACCCACATGTTTCATTTTTCGTCAGCAAAGTGATTATGATGCTGGAAGACGTGACACTTATTCTTGGTCTCTCGGTTAATGGGGAGCTCGTCACGGGTAGAACAGACAATAGAAACCAGTTTTTCATAGAGAACTGCATTGCTTGCTTTGGTTGGGAGCCTGGTCTGCACGATCACGTCTTGGATAAGGTAAATCTTGGATAGGTCCGGCGGTGCAAAGACATCGAACTGTGTGACATGCAGGAGTCCATTGAGCGGTACGTCCAGGCCCACATTTTCTGCATGCTCAGAACGGTTGTGTTTACGAATAAGTATACCACTTTATTGAACTCGAAATTTCTGCCTCTACTTCGAGATTTTCGCCGGATTCTACTATACAGTTGGAGGGTAGCCAGTCTGGTACATCTATATGTGTCGTGCATTACGATACAACTGTAAAGAGATGGATGGGCCACTCATACTAGTTTTTGTTTTGGCGTGGGAGCGTATGTCGTTCCTGGCGCCTATTCTCCGCGATCAGCTCATTGATGTTGGAGTTCCACTTGCGCGATGGTATTGTTTTTTACTATTATTATTATTATTATTATTATTAGCGCTGGCATACAAGATATACACGGAAGTCTACTGCACATTTTAGGTGAGGACTTGATGACATGGGAGTCGACGATGTAAGTTTTAACTATTTATGTTAGGCTGCTTATTTAGAATAATAATTTTACTAATTGGCCTCGTGGTTACTAATGTGCAGTTTATATGACAGCGGTATATGGGATTGGGGGTTCCGGAGTACCTCATTGTAAATTTGCTTATGTGATCCACAAAGTCGTCATTAGTGTCATTCATGTGTATAGAGTGGCACCCGACAAATCGAGTTAGACGACAGTTCGGGCTACAATAGCTTCCACTAGACCCGGCATTCGAGATTGGTCGTGATCATTGCAGGCAGTTGACTGGCCCACAGAACTATGACTGGAGAGACAAGAACAGTCAATGGGTTAACTTGTAGATATTTGGCCATTATAACACACTGTAATTAGAGGACGAGATTGTCGACTTTCATCCTCTCCTGGTGTACTACAAGTGGTATACACAGCCGTATGGGCATCACCTACAACTGTCAGATAGAGTTGCAGGTGTGAAAATGCTGGCGAAAATGAACTACAGAAATAACAGGAAGAACCACCTGGACCTCAGCAGCAAGTTTCCCCATCACGAGTAGCAATTTCAGGTATTATTATTATTTTTACCGTATTTAATTATTATTAGTTGTAATTATTTAGGTTTATTAATTGTTATTAATTATTATTAATAGTAATTAATTATTAACTAGGTTCCAGCATATGAGTACCACTTTCATGCCTCGGCATATGAGCACCAGTATCAGATGCTGGCACATAAGCAGCAATTTCAAGAGCTGGCATATGCCCAGCAGTTTCAGGCACCCGCCTACAGCAAATAGCAACAGTTTTCAGTATATGAGCAACATCAGCAATGGCCGGCATATGAGCAACAAGAATCGTACATACCGGAACCACAACTACATCAGGCAGTTGGACCCTATAGATCACAATTGGTAATTCCAGCAGATGGTCAGTTTAGTCCATTGGGTGGATCTGACACCATCAGCTTGTCTCATGTCCTGAGAGATACAAATTATCTATTTCTGTTGCCAGAGCAGCAAGGGCTTGCTGTTTCTCAGCAGTCTGCTGGTCATCACGTCACATCAGTGACTTCGACATGGATCGATCGTCGGGTCATGTAAATCATCCTTGTCCTTCTGCACTACCGTGTACTAAGTTGTTCGATTTGAATGAATACCCACAACAGGAAAAGAGATTTTTGGGACATGACCTTCAGCACTGGTATGATTATAGTGCAATGAATGCTCCGGGGATGAGTGGTTTTTGGTTTGTACGACACTAGCGGTGCGAGCATGCCAGATGTCAGTGCTTCTGACGTTGGCGGTGGTTTGGATGTCGATGTGTCTCAGGGTCATCCATATAATTTATGGACACAAACTGCGCCACCGAATAACTACACCCACTTTGTATTCGAAGAAGGCGCTGAGGAAGTAGTCTGTTATAGTTTATCTTGTATTGCTTGATTTTAGCTTTGTTTTAAGTGTTGTATCTCGTATTGTATATTTAGATATTTTTGTTTGTTCTCATATTCTTATTCTATATTTAGCTTTGTTCTCGTGTAACTCTGTTTGAGATTAGTCAATTGCACTTTTAATCTAAATATTTATTTATTATTCAGTGTTTAACGCATACATAAATAAACTGCGCAATAACATAAAAGACTTAAACACTAGTTTAAAATATATAACAAAGTTACATAAAAAGTTACATATAATTGTTAAGTAGGTCATAAAAAGTTACATAAAAAGCTTAACCACTATTGACCTCCGACAGAGCTTTGGACCTCGCAAATCCATCTCATTCAAGTAGTGAGTCGACTTCGGTCTTCCTTTTGTCGTGCACCTCAATGTCCAATTGGCGATCACTTTCGCTCCTTCATATCTATCCCACGTAGATGGGTCACCCATCGGAACAAACTCGCCTCTTTACACCTTACAAATTTCAGACATCTTGTACACGTCATGCACATATACTTGCCAATCAAGATGCTGGTTAGCGCAACATGCAAGAACGTGGCGATATGGGAGTCGCTCGACCTGGAAATGGTCATAATCGCAGTGTTGTTGTGCAAGGTTAACAGTGTAAATGGAACAATCTTGCATTTCGTGAACCTCAAATAGTTCGTTGCGCCTGTCGAACTGATTGACGACAATGTTTCCTGAACGTCGAAAGTTTTCTTAAACTCTTTGGTAGCAAATTCTAAAGACGTGAATCCGTTGCGGACACGCTCATGAGCCTCTGCACTCTTCCGAGTAAACAATTCGTTTAGCCGATAGAAAGTAGACCTAACAATGGCAGTCACAAGAAGGTTGCGTGCACCCTTCAGGACAGAATTTATGCACTCTACCAAGTTTGTCATCATATGTCCCCAACGATGACCTGCGTCGAATGCAACACCCATCTCTGAACACCGATCTCATCGTGCTATTGAGTATATCTCTCACCCCATGCTTTCATCCTTTAGTAGTTTTTGTTGTACTTCTATTCCATCCTAGAATAGCCTGTTAAACAAACCATTTAATCATAAGCAGATGCCACAAAATTACTATTAATAGGACCATAACAGCGAATTCAAATACTTGTGTTAACCACGAGTTTATGCAAATACGGAGTCTTAAACCTCCTTAAGAAGTTGGACCCGATGTGTCTGATGCAAAACATGTGTCACGCTCTTGGTGGCGACCATGCATCGTTACTGCGAGCTATTGCTGCATGGATGGAGTTATGGCGATCAGAAATAATGCCCACGCCATCAATGGTAACAACATATCTCCGCAAATTGGTTTGGAAAATCTCCCACGCGTCTGCCGTCTCACCCTCGACTATTGCAAATGCAATAGGTACAATGTTTTGGTTCTCATCTTATGCAACCACAACTAGAAGTCCACATTTATATTTTCCGTACAGGTGTGTGCCATCAACTTGCACTAGTGGCTTTCTGTGCCTGAATGCTACAATACACGGTAGAAGCTCCAAAAACGAAATGGAGAACTCTTACACCTTGAACCTCCTTACTTTCACGGTAAACGGCGAGCGTTTTTATTTGAACACGAGACCTTGACATCTTTGCAGTCATTGCTTTCAACCATACTGGCAGAGTCTGTTAAGAAACTTCCTAATCACCGAAAACTTTTGCGACAGATTTCTACTTTGCCAATCAAGCTTTGCAGTAACTTACAGTGTAGTTGAATCTGGACTGAACTGCTGCAATAATAGACTTTACCTTTATCAATGGGTCTGCTTCAACCAACAGCCTAATGGCAACTGCAATTGTGTCTGAGTCCAAATTGGCATAATCTTGTGAAATCGTGCCCATGGTATACGTGTGTTTGCCATTGTATCTCTTGATCTCCCAACACCCCTTCTTTTGAATCAAGCTAGCTCGGATAAGCCAATCGCACCCTGCACCATAACCCTTCTATTTTGCATAGAATGTATGTGGCTCAAACTCATAAACAGTGTAATCAACTCCTCTAGAGATAGTGTAGCTTTTTTATTGCAGATATCACCGACTCTCTAGAACCAAATTCCATTCTGACACTAAACTCACCATCTTCCGACGCAATGTTGCCTTCACCTGCAACATGCGAACCACCGTTAGTTGGACAAGGCAAATAAAATTAATGGTAGTGGTAACTTTAATTAATAACCATAAGATAACTTACTGATATTCACATACTCAGAAAATTTCGGGGCATGCATTGCTTTGAGATCCAGAGTCTACATAAAAAACGGAACGCCAAAGCGGTGCTGACTTACAATCGCATGCGCCTCATTTTATACCGCCGAATTGCCTGCCAAGTCTCTGTTATCATTTTCATCATTGACTTCATAGTTG
Organism: Arachis duranensis; assembly: GCF_000817695.3. Classification (NCBI taxonomy): domain Eukaryota; kingdom Viridiplantae; phylum Streptophyta; class Magnoliopsida; order Fabales; family Fabaceae; genus Arachis; species Arachis duranensis. Next base: position 115,242,562 of record NC_029780.3, on the reverse strand, counting down.
GCTTCAAACTCCTCTTCATTGTCGTTGTTATCTTCTTCCCATTCTATATCCCTGAGTTCATCAATGCTGACATCATCGCCAACCTCATCCATCCCCGTATGCTATTCAAACTCAACGTACAACTCTATCATCGGCATGTGAAATCGGGTTTGTTGATAAATATAGAACATCCGTTGCATGCATACGTCGTCAGTGATGGACATTAGTTGAAACTATATCAGCTCACCAAATACTTGTACATGATTTATGTACAAAATATTGCTCACCCTTTTTGAAATGTGACTTTGTATGTTTACACAAAGACCATTTTGCAACTCTACAAAACTCATGGTATATGGAATAATAGCAAATGAAAACGGACATTCACATACAAAAATCACTCATTTGTGTGTGTTTGGTATAATCTCACCGTTATAATACACTCGCATATTTGCAATACCTTCCATAATTTCAAGCTCACCTAATATGACTTTTTTGCAAGGTTCTGAAAATCGGACCGGACCGGCCGGTCCGACCGATTTAACCGCGAACCGATATCTTTTACGGTTTGGTTCAACATAAAAAATTGCTAGAATCAAAACCATTTTCAAACTGCTGAACTGGCCGAGAACCAGTCGGTCGGACCGAACCGGAACCGGGCCGATTTTCTTATTTTGCTCAAAAACGCCAAAACGCAGGCGTTTAGCATTCAGTAGAATACCCCAACCCTACTAACCTAACTCTCTCCAATTCTCCAACGGCGCAGCACACACTCCCTCTCTCGTCCCTCCCATCACCCTCGGCCGTTCCTCTCAACACCGGCGAGCTCAATCCCTCCCTTTCGTTCAGCCGCCGAACTGCTCCTGACGCCGTCGCCGGTTGGAGCTTTGAAGCTCACTCGGTCCCTCACTCAGCTAATGTCTCAGACTCTCAGCAGTGGAAGCACAGTCGTTGAGCTCGCCTCCTGCCTCTGTCGTGTAGCTCATTCCTCCATCGCAAGCTCTGCTCTTCCGTCGCAAGCTCTGTTTCTGCCTCCGTCGCCAGTTCTGTTCATGCCTCCGTCGCCAGCTCTGTTCTTCTAGGTATTTTACTATTTTTTTCACTGCTTGTTCGGTCTTCTTCTTGGTTTGAACTTTGAAGTTCTGAAATTGTTGTTCTTTGGTCTTCTTCTTCGGTCTTCTTCTTCAATTTTTGTTCCATTTTTAGTGGTGACTGTTTTCAATTTTTGGTCTTCTTCTTCTTTACTGATGGCTCGTTCCCTCTGTTAGTTTGTTACTCTGTTTTAGTGTGACTGTTTTCTAATTGCTCAATGGTTCGATTGCTCTGTTAGTTTACTGATGGCTATGTTAGTTTGTTATCTGGTTTACTAGTTGCTGATGGCTCCTAATTTTTTTGTTCAAATTTGCTAATGGCTTTATTTTGTAGTTGCTAGTTTTGCTGGGTGAAGATTTAGTGTTTTGGAATGTTTCATAATGTGCTAAATGCTTAATGCTATAGGCATATTTTAGTGTTTTGTAGTTGCTAATTTTGCTGGTTTTGGAATGTTGAATGCTAGTTTTGCTGAAATATTTTGGCCACTAGAGCTTCTTTGATCAACTTCTATTGAGAATATCCTATACACAGGTCTATGATCAACTTCTGAATGTCTTCCATCTCCTGCATACCTGCCTGAGTTGTTTGAATACTTGTATGTGGGAGGGAAGTATATTTTTCCTTTGTTCCATCCTTTGAATACTCGACCTTGCCTCTGCTCTATTCGCAGCTGAAAGCAACAGATATCAAATGGTGAGTAAGGTAAGATTTGAGAAAGGAGCAAAGGGGAAAAAGAAAGTAACATACTTGGTCATTCTCTAACAAGTTCTTCCAGTTATCCGTCTCAACAAGAGCTTTCGCCGCACGATAAGAAAGGGCTACCCGATAATTTAAATCCCCCAGCCAAATTATTCGGCTACACAAGTTAAACCAAAAGTTAAATTTAGATTCAGAATTCCAAAGACTAATGATAGGATCATTGAGGTGAAAAGCATACTCATGTTCTAGAATTGTGAATACTGGTCGCTGGTGCCTTGGACAAGGGGAAACCTTGTCTTTCTCAGAAAAAAAAGAAACTCACAAGAACATCTTGAGGTTTTGATGATTGATAAATCTTTATATTGACATTTAATATTTGATATTTCTTTATACTATTTAACTTGAGTTTGTATATTAATAAGAGTATATGAATTTGGTTGATGACATTTAATGTAGTTTTTTAAATTTGAAAATTATTTTAATATTTATATTACACTATAATTGTATTTTAGGATGTTTATTTATAATTTATTTATTATTTTATTTTAAAACGGTTTTTTCGATTGAACTACCGGTTAAACCGGTTGGACCAGTAAACCAGTAAACCAATAACTAGAACGGTTTGATGATCGGTTCGATTTTCCGAACCTTGCTTTTTTGACACTACTAAATGCCCAAAAAAAAGTTTTTGACATATTAAAAATGTAGCTACATTTTGGAGTTTAAAAAAAATTAAAATATTGTCTATCCATAAACGCATGCTGCGTTTGGGCCTAAAGAAAATAACAAAAAAAAATTGAAAATTCTAAAAAAAAACAAAACGTAAGCTGTATTTGGTTATTTTGATTAAAAAAAAATAATAAAAAAGGATAAAACACGGGTTGTAATTTATACTGATACTATAGCAACGAAAATTTTTTACACACCTCTATTTCATTGCACTGTACTATTAAGTTTTTTCGTATAGAAAAAAATGAACCCCCTCTTAATTTCAAATATTAGAAAGTAATATTTTGGACGGTGAATAAAGAAATATTTTTGTTCGTTCTTTAATAATTTTATTCCATTCTTTAACTTTTCTGAAAATGTTAGAGTAGGTTTATTTTTTATTTTATTTTGATAGTTTGTTATTAAAACTTTGCGGAAAAAATCATAAAAACAATGAAATTTTGTTTTGTTCTAATTTTTTTTAACAAAAATTTGAAAATAAAAAAATGAAAATAGAAATAAAAAAATACAAACTAAATACGATTTTAATTTTATATAATCATTATTCTAAAAATGAATTTGAATTTATCTATCCAATTGAAAATAAAAAAAGTGTGTGATTCGAATTACATTAAAAATCTTCTATAATAAAAATTATTGACAAACCACAAAATTAATTGGTTGAGCCGAATCGAAAATCAACTATTTCTGTAAAATCTAAAAAAAAAGCGTTATTGCTTTAGGGTTACCAAATAAAAAAAATTATAAAAAAATATATTTCAAATAAATCCTAATCTCTCTTCATCCTTCGTTAATTGTTTTTTTTTTTAATGTTCTTTCCAAAGCCTAGCCCATATATAATTCTCCTTGCGTTTGCTCAGTCTACTACTGGAGCAGCTATTGTATTCATTTTATTACATTTTTTATTAGATTAAGTATGATTTTAGTAATCGATTTCGTTTTCAATTTTTTTTCTGTTACAAAATAATTTTTAAAATTTTAATTTATTTTAAAATCGTAGACGAAAATATTCTTCTCCCTTCATTCTCAAAATCAACCAAATTCAATAGAACAAAAATAAAAATTCAAGTCGAACCAGAATCCACCACCACCACTATTATTATCATGGTCATCGTCATCATCATCATTCTATCACTTCTAAAGCAACTAACAAACAATATCACACATACAATTAGGCCATCACAATAAAACTACAAACCTTAGTTAAAGAGATCCTAGACAAAAAGGAAATATAACACTCCCTGTTCATATACAACACTCCCTGACCATCGGCATCGATCAAAACCAAACTGTCCAATGTCATATGCTCCGAGGATCACGCAATTGTCAATGGTTGAGGCGAAATCTGCCCTTCACTTAAGGAGTACTCCGTCTTCGATCCCTAATTCACCGCTTGGGAGCTGGAACCGAAGGAGGCGAATCTCGTTGAAGTTCTTGAGAACTTGTGTCGGTGAGTGGTGGGTAACGCCTTCCTGATCGGCGTCGCCGTCGTCCTCGTTGCCCACCAGATTCTCTTTCTCTCCCTCCCTTCTCTTGTTCGTTCCCCCTTCCTTGATTCTCATTCTATTTCTCTTTTTTTTTTAATTTTTTATGTTAAAGATCAAAATCATACTTAACTCTTTTTTAATGATTGTGACATTGTGTGTTTAATTATAATGTTATATTTTATTTTATTATAAAATTGAAATTTTTTTTTTGTTGAACCACAATTCAATTAGTCGAACAAATTAATCAATAAATAGAATGATTGGATCGGACGTAATCTTATCTTTATTTATAACAGAAAGTTTAAACACTTAAGCAGAAAAACAAATTCAAAAGAAATTAAATAAAATTACAATCTATAAATTTAAATTTAAAGATGTATGTTATGAATAAAGATAAGGTTAATCTGAAAGAAGTGCAAGCACTTTAGATTAGGTTGGAAATTAAAATAGATAAATAATAAAAAAATATGTATCTATTTAAGATGACATTATTATTTTGAGCTTTTAAAAGAAAGAGAATGTTCTTAAAAGTTGTTTAAAATAAATTACTTGTTCATTAGTATTTTTTATTGAGTTTATCTATTATATATTTTTTGTATCTTAAAAATATATGTTAAAATTATAAAATAAATTTTTTTTATTAAAAATATAAAAAATTAAATTTTTAATATATTTATTTTATATTCATTAAATTAAAATATTTAAAAAATTTTACTAAAAATAACT
>NC_029780.3:115221342-115237787 GCF_000817695.3 Arachis duranensis | reverse complement strand
TTAGTTAAACTCTTTTTTATTTATATTGTAATTTTTTTTTTGAGCTTTCAAAAAGAAAAAAAGTTTTTAAAATTTTCTCGATGACATTATTTTTTTAAAAGATAAAATATTGGTACAATCTTATATTTTTAAATTTTACAAATTTTAATCGTAATTTTATTTAATTTTTTTTCGCACTTTTCATAATTTAATCTACATAATTAACTCCGTCTAGTGAAATAGAGTATTATTGTTGTTTTTATTTATCATCGTGATATAATTAAAAAAAAAATAGTAGATTTATTTAAAATGGAATATAGTGGTATTATAAAGTCGATTTTGTACTTATGCGGCCATGTTTTTGTCGCATTGAAAATAGTAAAACTGTTAAATATTTCAAACCAAATCAACTAAAGCAATCGAATAAATGGCATATTGATTGGTACCATCGTTTCGAAAAAGCTTTATTATCTACCCAAATCCAACTAAATGATTATAACCATTTTTAGTGGCGCAAGTGCGTGAATTTTTTTTATTTTCTCCGAATGCGTTTTTTTTTATTTTTTATTTATATATTCTTACTTCTTTTTTTTTATTCTTTTTCATATTATTATATTATTTATTTATTTTTTTCTGCTCCTTTAACGATAAAAAATTATATCATATTCTTATTTCATAGTTAATTGTTAAAATAAAAAAAATTGTATCACAATAAAATAATTTTGATATTATTTTTTTGATAAATTTTACACAATTTAAAATTCTCTTTCTCTTTCTTTCACATTTTTTTAATATTATTTCACTCTATTCACAAAAACTTATATTACGGCTATAAAACTTTAATGTTAAAATAAAAAATTATTGTGTTACAACTAAAAAATTTTGGTATTAATTTTTTACAAATTCTACATAACTGACGATCAAGAATGGATCTATTATCATTATTGTGGGACAAATCCTCCCACTGCAATTTGAATTTTTTTATATAGTAATATTTATTTGCCTCATTAAATATTGAATTTGATTTCATAATAATTTTTTATTTAATTTTTAGTACTTAATAGTTAATTTAAGAATTTTATATTAGATATCTATTAAAATTATCAATTCGCAATTTAAAGAGATTGATGTTTTTTTTTCAGAAATTGATTCGAAAAAGTATTATTTATCCTCTTTTAAAATTACTGTATTTTTTTTCGCAGCAACTCCATTAATTGAAATAACTTTTTTAACTATAAATATTAATAAAAGTTGGCTTCTAATTGTATAAGAAGTAAATTTCTAAATAATTGTTATTGATATATATACAAAGAGAGATATTTTAATTGTATTATTAAAAAAAATTATTCAATTTTTTTAAAATATAAAACCTAAAAAATAGACTTCTATATTATATGTTATTATTTAAATTATTATTTTAGTGTTTTAGTTTGTAAATTAGATATTTTGAAAACTAATCATATTTTACAATAATAAAATATAATTATAACAATAATTATGCTATATGTATATAAAAATAACCACCTGTATAGAATATATATTAAAATATAAAATACATATTAAAAATAAATTAAACAACACATGTATTTATACACAAATATATAATAATTAATGGATAGTCTGATAATTGATTTTTATATACACATAATATTTTTATAAAAAAATTATTATTATATTATATATATTGCTCCCATTATCAAAATTTTTTAAATCTGTTACTATATCAAAATACTTCCTCCTTTTTTTTCTTCCTCTTCTTTAGTTTAATACTACAATTTAGTAATGACAAAACATATCATTTAATTAGAAATGACATATAAATATTTGATAAATGACACACAAAATTTTAAAGAATTACAAATTCAAAATCTTAACTCACTCAATTAACAAAATACATTTAAATATATTTTAGAATAAAAAAATACATCAATTTGTTATAAATGACACATAAATGATTGAACCTCTTATATGAATTTAATATTATCCAACTGATAAGAAAGTTACATCATTTAGTTAAAAAATGATACGATTAAAAAATATTCATGTCAAAATAAAAATTTTTTTATGTTACAATTAAAAAATTTTAGTATTATTTTCTGATAAATTCTACAATAATTAATTCTTCTTATTTTACCCTATTAACAGAAACAAAAACACAAAAAATCAAATAAAAAAAGAGGAAGAAATATATAATGGTACAAAATCATTCGAAAGAAAATAAAAAGTTGGAACGTATTAGATATGCTATCACTAATGAACTTGAATTTTGTAGATTGAATCTGGGGGGCAAGCGGGGAAGTTTTTTACTTTTAACTATTATAATTTCTAAAAGTATAAACAAATTATAATTTTTATATTCACAAACATTAAAGTCTTTGTAATTATAAATATCTAATAAATATAATTATAAACCAAGTTTTCATCCAAAACATAATTATAAATATTGTTCCCAAAACAAAATAAATATAATTCAAAACATAATTATAAATATTGTTTCTAAAAAAATAAATATAATCCAAAACACTCAATTTTCATCTTCATTCTCTTGTAAGTTAGGTTGGAAAAAGTTGAATTTTGGCAAAAAAATTGTAAAAATATCCATTGCTAAAAAATATTAAACCCGGCGGGGAAGCCCGTCCCAGCCCGCCAAAGCCTGCCAAAGCCCGCCGTTTAAGCAGTACGGGTTAGGCGGTCCCAATTTTTCAATCCAGTCCGCCTTTATTGGCGAGTTACGTGGGCCGGCCTGGCGGGTTTAGATCCGTTTACCACCCCTAATTGAACCTAAAAATTTAGATGTATAACAAGATTACAATCATTTTAACTTTTACTTGTAAAAATAGTATTTTCCAGTACAAAATTAGCAGTATCTTTGATACAAAATTAATTTATAATTTTAATATGGTTTATCTAACTTGTATGTTAAACGTCCATGTTAAATTTATAAATTAATTTTTTATTAAAAATATAAAAAAATTAAAATTTTAATGCATTTATTTTATATTTATTAAATAAAAATATTTAAATATATAAATATTTAAACATGTTATCATGTATCCTTAAAAATATTAAAATTAAATTCAGATTTTATATTTTAAAATTTAATTTATTGAGATATATCTAATTGGTGAGATTGGGAATTTGAGATATACAAATATTGAAAATTGAATCTTAACAATATACCAAAATTAATTTTTTAATAATATATTAAAATTAAATTCAGATTTTATATTTCAAAATTTAATTTCTTGAGATATATCTAATTGGTAAGATTGAGAAATTGAGATATACAAATATTGAAAATTGAATCTCAAAATCCACACAGAAAGGCAGAATCACCCTCGTGTAGTTTGCATGAATTGAAAACCGAAGCAGGACATGATTGTCATTTTGAAAAAGTGATTATGGAATTTGATAGGGTTAAATTTTTCTTCTTCGCCAATCCATTCGCATCTTCCGAAGCTTTTTATTAATAACAGCGCCTTTATTCGTCTTTAAAGCTTCTCTTCCTTTTTGTCATTTCATTTTAGATAGATGATGATTCTGATGCTCCATTCTCTGTTACTGTTGGTAAGTATAATTTAATAATATCATTATCATTATTATTTTTCTAATTTAGATTTATTCTTTCATAATAATAATAATAATCATACTATAATATTAACAAGAAGAAGATAATGATAATAGAAAGAAACACTTTTTGCTTCTCTGCCTCTGGATTTGATTCTCGTCATATGCTGCTTCTTTTTATATATATTAATTATTCATGTACGCATGCATTACTTACTCTATTTTTGTTTATTCTTTAATTCCTTAATGCGCATGGAGAAATAAAGTAGTAATAATGAACAGTGCGTGCCTTTTCTTATTCTTTAGTATTATTTATTTATAATTCATTATTATTATTGTGGTTGATAAGCTATTAATCTTTGATTTATCAACGTTTTGTTTTGTGATTTTGTCTTCATTGGCCACCATTACAGAGTGCAAGGACAAGAAATCTTATTTGAATTTTTCTTTGGAGGAAAAAAGGTATTTACTTAGGCACCTTCCCCACAAACCCCTCTTTTCAACCCTGAAACAGTGTCAGATTATAGAGAAAGATGAATAAAAGTATTGACTTGCTTTTATGTTGTTGCATGACATTAAGTTAATATCATTATTATATTCATATTCATATTTATGTCAAAAGAATATGGTTGTTAAGTCGTGTATTTATCCCCTATGGTAGTAATGTCAGGGTTCAGTTATAGGACCCGTCAAAACAAAAAAGGGTTCAGTTATAGGCTCATGTAGGTTCTGTGAACAGTGGTTGAAGAGTGTTAAGGAGAGAGTAGAAACAGAAAGGGTCCTTTTTGGGTGCGTCTTTATTACCAAAGACCAAAAGGGTGTTACTTGGTTTGGCCTCTGTTTGTTTTTCAGAGGCTTCTTTTCTTTTCTGAGAAGCTTTGAATGGTTTCTTTTGCTGTAACATCCTCGGTAATCTGGAGGAATTCATGGCTATGACACTGCTTTTCTGTCCCATTGGTTCCTTTTCTTGGGCTTTGTATCTCCCTTGTCACTACAAGTTACTTCATCATCACCACCCCATTGAGCATGTGTTGTGTATCTTATCACTGTCGTGGATTGTTTCAGTCCTGAATCTCCAGCTTAATGGTGATGTTGATGGTGATTTTTATTTCTCTCTCTCTATCTTCTCTCTCTTGTTTTTATATATTCTTTTCATGGTACAGTTCTCCTCTTCTCTTATCCAGTGAACTTGTCTGTTTCTCTTCAGTTTTTGTCTTTTCTCATTTTTATGTTGCCTGCATGTAAGTGGTTATTTCTACTTTCTACTTTCATATCTTTTACTTTTTGTTTTCTTTTTAATATCCAGTGAACAGTCTTTGACGTTTTCTTCTTTTACTTCTTCCCCTTCTTATTGCAGTTTCAGTTTTCACATCCTAATCCACTTTTTTTTCCCAACTATGTACTTAACACCAAGGTTGTTTTGTCTTTGTTGATGTTGGGGCAGGAAAATAGTGAAAGCTGAAAATAGAACAACAACTTGTTAATGGCATCAGCTTCTTGTGCCAGTAAGAGCCCGTTACCAATGAAAGATGCTGGAGTAGCTTCAGCTTCGGGGTATTATGTGTATCCTCCACCGCAAGCAAGCTACGAGGAGGTTGCAAACAATCCCAAGCTCTTCATGGAAACCTTGGAGAAGCTCCACTCTTCTATGGGCACCAAGTTCATGTAAGCTCTCCTCATATACATGTCTTGTTTTCTTTATTTTACTACTTCTATTCTATACTCTTGGAGTGTGTCTTGGTTTCTTTCTTGAATTCCTGCATCACATTCTTTAGTAATTTGTATATATATTGCTGCTTTTTCTTCCCTATTGATGTTGGCATTACTTGCCTTCTAATAACTCTCTAATAGTAAAGGGCATTCTGATGTTATAGATCTATTTGGTTTTCTAGTTGGTTCCTGATTGTGGATCAGTAGTGTGGTCTCTGCTTATAGTTTTCTGTGGATTTTGGAAATGTTGCACCTTACTAATGCCTTGCTGATTTGCATAGCTTTGTGACTACTTAACATTTTTTTCCCACCTTTTGAGTTCCTTTTCCGACATTTGAAATTATGTCCCAGGATTCCCATTATTGGGGGAAGAGAATTAGATTTGCATCGACTCTTTGTTGAAGTAACTTCTAGAGGAGGTATTGAGAAGGTAAGCTGTGATTATTTATATTTGGTTGCGCAGTTTCCCTTACTATTATTTTTTTCCGGAATCACTGAATATTCTGTTCCACCATGACCACAGTCCAGAGGTTCTGTTGAACCTATACTACTTTTTTAAACATTTGTATGCTGTTTGAATTTGGGCATGAAAGTAATGATCCGTATGTTGATTAAAGAAGTTTTTATTGATTATCACCAACCTCAAATGTTCTGAGTTTGGTTCAATGGAGTTAAAGATGTTCTATTTTTTCTGATCTGCATTTTCATGTCCTATAATTGTCGTCCAAATCCAATGCTGGGATAAGTTTTTCCCCTCCTTTCTCTACATGTTTATCGAAGACATGCAGCATGCTGTTGTTGAAGCATTATAAAATTTTATGCCTTGTCTGTCATAATTTTATTAAGCACTTGATAAAACTGGTTGGAAAAGGTGATGCTACGAATAAGTTTTATTCGCATGTATCAGGGAGCCATTTTGAAATGTCTTTTTTCATTGATGTTTCGTTTATCATGGTAGCTTCAACTCTTTCAAGCTTGGTCAACAATGTGTTTTATGCTTGTAAAGTCGTTGTATTGTATGTGATTCAGAAATGGTTACCCTTTTTTATGCTGTCATTAGTTATAATATAGTTGAATATTATATTGTCTGTGAATTTTCTTTGGAAGTTTTGTTCATTTGGATCCTTGTCTTTATACTTTTAATCCAAATACTTCACATGTCTTTTGTACATTGTAATTGATTCAGGATATTGCCTTGAATAGAAAGATGATTGCATTTTGTCTGAGAAGTTGGTCACTAAAACTAAATATTTTTAACTGTTCTCATGAACAATATTTTTGTTTTGTTTTGTTTGATGTAGTGATAGTAATTGCATTTATCACTCTGTCTTGCAGATAATCAAAGAGAGAAAATGGAAGGAAGTAACTGCAACTTTCAATTTTCCATCAACAGCTACAAATGCCTCTTTTGTTCTGCGGAAATACTATGCTTCATTGCTTTACCATTATGAACAAATCTACTATTTCAAAGCCCCTGGATGGAGTCCAGCTGCTTCCAGTATGCCATTTACACCACATAGCTTGTTTGTTATAATCTCATTTTTCATACTCGGAACCCAATCTAATGCACCAATAGGCTTTTTCTCTTCGGCAGGTGGTCTGCAGTGTCAATCATCCATTCCAGTTCCAGTGCAAAAGGCACAGTTTATGCTGCCGTCATCAGGATTTCAATCGCCGGTCTTTCAACAGTCGAGCGCTAATGCTGCTGAATTGCCTGAAGGTCTCTTCTTTCCCAATGCAAAATAAGATTAGTTGCTAGCCACAAAGAAATGAGCTTTTTTTTTTTGGGGTCTCTACAACTAATATTAATTTACATGTGATAGCCATTCATTTTTTAGTCATACAGTATTAGGAGTAGATACTTAAAAGTTAAACAGGGTTAACTGCCTAAGTTGAAAGGTCAATCTAAGACCTAAATATTCATTTACAATTTTACATGCCACTGGACAAGTAAATATGTTGGTTAACAAGTATATCTAGTGTGTTATCAATTGCATATTTCACACTTTATGTACCTAAACACCAAAGACCTCTGAACCACTTAATCTTATTTATAAGATCTAAGGAATTGCTCATATTTTGTTCAGGATGGCTGGAAATTGTTTTCCATACTTATTGCATATAGTTGATAACACTAGTACTGTTTGTTCTATTGTGGTCTCAGCCATGAGAAAATCTTCAGGAGGGTCTCAGGTGATTGGGGTCATTGATGGAAAGTTCGAAAGTGGCTATCTAGTTACTGTAACAATAGGTTCAGAGAAACTTAAAGGCGTCCTCTATCAGGCTCCACAAAAACCTGGATTGTCTACTTCTCATCACGGAGTTTTGGCCAACAACAGTGGCGCCTCTGCTCCGTTAGGTGTCCGTCGGCGCCGGCGCAGAAAGAAATCAGAAATAAAGCGGAGAGATCCTGCTCATCCAAAACCCAACAGAAGTGGTTACAATTTCTTTTTTGCGGAACAGCATGCAAGGCTAAAAGCACACCATCATGGGAAGGACAGGGAGATTAGTAGGATCATTGGCGAACTCTGGAACAAGTTGAATGAATCAGAAAGAGTAGTAAGTAACTTGTGTTTAATGGTGCACAAGCTCATGCATGAGTCTTTCATTTCTTGTATCTTAAGTTATTGTAACATGTTGAGTTTCATTGAACTTTTTAGGTTTATCAAGAGAAGGCTATGAAGGATAAAGAGAGGTATAGAGTGGAAATGGAGGATTATCGTGAGAAGCAGAAGATGGGCCAAGTTATTAGTGATGCTGTGCCTCTGCAGCAGCGGCTTCCTGAGGACATGAAATTGGATGAAACGGAGGGCGATTCTTTCCAAACACCAGAGGAAAGCAGTACTGGTGGAAGCGACTATGACGATGATAGAGCTATGGAAAAAGATTTTGATGAGGATGCATCACCGGTTGCCGGCATGGGTGCTGAATCTAGCTGCTTGGGCTCGGAGAAGTCACCCAATGGAGGTTTATGAGGTGCTTGATTCTTTCTGCATAGATAAGGGCATCAATTAAGAAACAAGTACAGAATGACTAATCTTAGAGCAGAGAACAAAAATACTATGTGCACCCCAAAAATTAGCCACCAAATCAGTTACCATGAATTTGTGTATAAATACATGTGGTGATTAGCTTATTTTCAATGTGTATTTTATATTTCAATATGTACTTTATATGGGTGGTTGTTTTGGTGGCTGATTTTTTGTGTGCACGTAGTATGGTTAATCAGAGAAATAGATTTTTTTTTTTGAAGATTTCAATTTAAATGAAGTTTTGACTTTTTTGCTCAAGACGGAGTTGTTAGTGGTTAGATGCTTGGCTCACAATCACAGTGCTTAACTGTGGGTTTTGCCATGTCAAGATTAATTTCAGTTGTTTGATTTATTGCTAGTTTCATGATATTGTACATTTGACATGCTGACATAGTAGTTTATGGTAACTTTACTTAGAAGCAGTGGCGATTCTTATCTCTCCCATAGTTTATTGCTTATTCTGTTGACCATGACCTTGGAATAAAATGCTTTCGAATGCCAAAGTGATGGTTCTTGTTATTGTTAAAGGGCGCATGGAAAATAAAATAAGATAACAATCTATCTTATATCAAATTAGATAATATGCTTGAAAGTTGAAACATGCTGAGAAAGTAAGGCGGGCTTAAAAACAAAACTGTGGAAATCCCTCTCCTTTTTCTGCTAATGTTCTTGGGTTAGCTCTTTTTAATAGGTGTTGGGAATAGAGAGAGCATTTTGGGAGAATGACTGATATTTGCATCATTTTTGTGATTATAAACAAGAAAGGTGTAAAAATAATACTACAAAATTTTTCCTTTGAAAATTGGTCACTAAATAAATTTGTATATTTTGTATCAATCCTTCAAGACAAAAATTGAGTGAATATCTAATTCAAATTTGATCTATATATTATGTATGTGATTGGAACATTTTGAGAATAGAATTCTCACAAAAAGAAAGAATATTTTTTAGTTTGAAATATAATAAAATTATAATTTTTAATTCTCAAAAAAGAATTTTAATTTTTGCATTAAAGTTTAAACTAAATGAGACTAAAATAAATCTTATTTGTAATTTTATTACTACTAAAGATTGAAATATCAAAATTATCTTTATTAAACATATTTTAACTCCATCATAAGAAAATAAGAAAAGACAAATAAAAGAATTACACGAATAACATAGGAAAAAACACAATTCATTTTATTAGTGTAATTAATTGTTCTAAACTATGAATTTGAAATAGAATTAGATTTTACCTTTTAATAGAAATACATTTTTTTGTTTTGAAAGTTTTTCAAACACACTCTATGTTAACAAAGAAATATTAGAGGATTAATAATTTTTATGAATATTAGTTAATATTTTATTTTATACTATTAAAATTTAAGATTTATAGTTTAAGATTTAAAATTTAATATAAAAATACATTGGTCAAATATTAGTTAAAAAAATAAAATTTATTGGTTATGTACCATTATTTGTTAAGAAATATCTTGAGACTTAGTTTGTATTTGAATTAAAGTTTGTAAATATGAGTTTTTATAAAATTGATTTTACAAATTTTGACTGTGATAAGACGTAAGTTAGTGTTGAAGTGATTTATGTTTAAAATTTTGTTTCAAAATAAATTATAATAAAATAAATGTTGTTTGGATTTTATTATTTAAAATTATGTTTAGACAAAAATTATTAAAAAAATACATAAATTTATATCATTTAAAATTATATTATTTTAATACTCTTTGACTATAATTTCTTTTAAAAAATTTTAAATTTATATATTGAAATAATATATATCAATAAACATAAAAAAACTTTAAATAACAATATCTATACTATTAACAAGAAAAACAAATAAAAAATCAAAATTAAACAAAGAATACTAACAATCATATTAAAAAAAAGATTGAGATTGTAGAGATGTTACGTGGCGGGCATTGAATCCATTGATTTGATTCTCTTTCTCTCTCAAAGGATATTTGCTACCTTTGGATAAGAGAGAAAGAAAGAGGAGTAAAACAATGGCAATGGCAATGGCAATGGCGAGTTCTACTTCTGCTAATATCACTGTTATTCATCGATGCCTTCCTCCTCCAAACAGAGTAAAAACACTGCGGCTTCGTGTTGTTAACTCAACTCAACACAATCAAGAACACAATACCTCACAGTCACAGGTAATTGAAATTCTCTGTTACTCAATTTTCTCTGTTTGTTTATTGCTACTGATAATTGAATGCAGGAAGAAGCATCAGTGAAGGTTTCAAGGCGCGTGTGTCTAACGTGCATGTGTTCGAGTGCAGCTCTGTCTCTAATTGCAGCTGCACCAAATTCAACTGCTGCGGCGGGAATGGAGAAAGCAGTGTGCAGAAACTGCGGCGGAAGTGGTGCCATCATCTGTGACATGTGCGGTGGTACCGGAAAATGGAAAGCTCTCAACAGGAAACGCGCCAAAGATGTTTATGAATTCACTGAGTGTCCTAATTGTTACGGTAACCCTGCTCCTACCCTTATATATTGTTGTTGGGGGAAATTAAATACAATTGTCATGTTTTGATGAATGATGATATGCTTTTCAATCATGCATTTATTGAGTCTAGGGTTTTGAAGGAGAAAGAAGGGGATTTAGGAAACTAGTAGGGTGATTCTCTTTTTCTTTTTAGGGCGTAGTATAGTGTTTGTTTGGTTACTGTCTTCAGATAGAAGTGAAACTTTTCGGATCAGACTCAAAGTTGGTAAAGTAAAGAAGTGATTCAAGATAGTGGGATTCACATATGATAGAGGTTATAATATACATATTCAATGGATTAATCCCTTATTTTATTACTTTACAAATTTCCTTACTATGATTTTTTTCAGACCTTTAGAAGGAGCTCTCATGAAACTAACCAAATCAATCCAATAACAACCCCAAACATATTTTCTTTGGGAGTGAAATGTAGAGGGCGTTGTGTTTGGTTACTATCTTGGGAAAGAAAAGATAGACGAGTTTTGAATGAAAACATAGTTGGAGAAGAAAACAAAGAAAAAAACTTCAAATTTATTGGATGAATTTTGTAATGTCTATAGTAGAGACGCATGAGACATGTCTATGGGACAATATTTAAGCAAATTCCAGTACTTTCAAAAAGAAGAGACACTAGAACCCATCTATGCTGTGTTATTCTTTTCATCCTTTCTATCCTATTACAGGAATCAAATGACATATGTATTGGACTAACTTGCGGGATTGATATTTACAGGTCGAGGAAAGCTTGTGTGTCCAGTTTGCTTAGGAACTGGGTTGCCAAACAATAAAGGTCTCCTAAGGAGGCCTGATGCGCGAAAACTACTTGATAAGATGTATAATGGACGCCTACTTCCAAACTCTTAAGAAAAATGTGAGTCTTTTTTGTTTATGTTGTTACTAGTGTCCAGTTTTGTTTCATGTCACATTTTGATTGGAATATTATTCTCCACCTTGTTAACACAAATCAGTGAGTTCTTTGGTATTCAGCTCCTTGTATAGAAGATTAGGGAGGAATTTTTGCTTGTATTTTAGGTGTGGATGCATCCCAAAACAAAACTACCCATTGGCCCTGATTTTCACCTATATATATGAGATGTCAGTTTTTCAGTGCTACAATTATCATATTTACGCGTACTCCTCATTGTAAAATCCCATGTATATTGTAAACACTTGGCAAATACTTCCAGTAAAAGCAGCTACTCATGTTCTGATTTTGTTAGGAATCAAATCTGTAGATGTTCACACTTCATACCTTTCTTGTCCATTCAAGGTATTGACTTCTTTGTTATTGTTAATCGTTGTTGTTTTTGGGTGATAATGGTGGCAGTAAGGGTTAAGTCTATTGAATTAAGAGAATTGTATGCATTACAAGCATCACTGGTATGATCATTATATCCTTCCGAGGAGTGCTAGGGGGCCAGTAGATTATGTGATTTGTAGTCATCAATTAGCCATCAATAATGTTTTTAATGGTGTGAGATTACATCTAATGGTATAAGATTGCTCAATTTCCTTTTGATGGTTAAGTGCTGGCCGAAATTTAATAAAAGTGCTGGCCCCTAGACTTTCTCTATCCGCTTTATTGATTTAGTTAAAAATGTAGGAGGAATATTCAAGGTAATTCATGCTTGAATGATTGGGAATTGGCCAATTGGGAAATAGTAATTAAGCCCACCTTCAAACAAACCAAAAGAAAGGCATATTGGATGGCTATTTGTAACTTGTAAGTCTGTTTTCTTCTTCTTTTTCTAGTGTTATTGCGAGATCTGAATTCATGACAATATCTTGATAACTTATTTTACCAAGTGCATGCTATTAATATTAAGATAAAAGATAAGAGCATGACCATTCAAGGACGTAAAAATACATGTATAGGACAACAAACCATTCATAGTAGAAATCTAATTAAGGTGTCTTACACCATAAAAAAAGATATAAAATAGTTGATGGGAACAAGCTTCTTAATGAAAATCCATATCCCGGACCAATTTGTGATTAGGACATAAGTGAACTAGAGGTAGATGAGGAGCACTTAGATTTTCGAAGCTTCTTTTCAACGGTGCTCAACTTATCTTCACTGTTCTTAAGCTCGCGCCCCATTTGTTTGAGCATTTTGCGTGTGGATCGTATCATCCCTCGTTTCTCTTTTACAATCATTGTGAGTATATCCAATGTATCTTCTTCAGGTTGGAGGCGACATGGAAAATATGATGTTTTCTCATAGTGTTTGTTAAGGAACTCATCTTCTGAGTACATTTGTAACTTATCAATGTCATATGTTACCATCTTTTTCTTACCTTTGATTTGTCGTTGTTGATCATCCATTTCCTTTAGCTTATGAGCTTCATCTTCTTCTTCATTAACCTGTTCAACATGGTTTTGTTTAAAATCAACATTAAAGTGCTAAAGGAATTGATTATGTAATAGGAAGATTCATGAACGTCTTACTTCAGGTACAAATTGTGCATATAAAAACATGTTTTTAAAAAGATTTTGCTGACAATTGTCCTAATTAACCTTAGTTATTCGAAATTTTGAGCATGCTCAAGGATATGGAATCTAAAAAAAATAATAGATTCTACCTCGAGAGATTCAGATTGTTTTCTTTCGATTGATTCTAGACCTTCTTCATCTTCAGTGTCTGTACTTGTAGTGGCTTCTTGTGGTGCTTCCATTTGGAAAACAAACCTAGATACATCATCTTCAAAGATGAAGGATGGTGATGGGGGGCTTTGTGTTTCATGAGTTGGTACTAGATCGTTGTTTTTCTTCCAAGTGTGCAAGATTCTCACCATTGTGCTTTAGAATTGAGATATCTTTGGAAGTGACTCAAGGTTTAGGATATGTTCTATATCTATATTTAATGATTAATGATATATCAATAATTCATGGTACAAACAAAGGAATGGGGGAAAACGTATCCAAACTAATTAAATGTCATTTATATGCATGGATCTTTTGATTTCTAATTCCTTATTTGTTCGACTAGATGAATAATGAAGAGATAAGTTTAAAAAAAAAATAGAAAAAAAAATGTCCCTCATATCTAATTAAGGACTAACAGCAATGTTAACCTGAATATGGTAAGATGACTAATAAAGTAATAATATACATGAAGTTCCTTTTTTTTTATATGTAACGGGGCCTAAGGCCCAACATGAAATTTATTTTAGTGCATGAAATGCTTCACATAGAATCGTGCTAGCTGATCAACATAATTTTTTTTGGGTCTTGCTGAATAATTTTTTAGGCTTGCCCATCAACATAATTTCAGGTAGAGAATCCATCTGTGTTGGTCATGATTAAAAGCAATTGATCGTATAGAGTACAAATTTAAATATATTTGTCATTTTTTGAAATATAAAAGATAAAAAAATTAAAATTTTTATATAAAATTAAGAGAATAATTTAAAAAATAAAATATGGTTTTCAACAATTTTTCTAACTCTAATCCCATGACCGAAATTCCTTTAGGTAGCATTTGGTGGAGAGACAGAGATGGAAAGACTGAGATTGACAGAAACTAAGAGATAGGAATTGAAATAAATTTTAGTATTTTGTTTGGTGCAAAATAGAAGACATGAATTGAAACAAGAATGAAACTCTAATTTAATTTGCACAAAGGGTAAAATTAGAATTAATTAATTGAAATGAAAGTATTTTAGGTATAAAATGTTATTAAAGTTTTAGTCTCCATCTCTAAAAATTTCAGTTCTTGTATCCCTACTTTTTGAAGGTACTGAAATTTTAGAAACAGAGACAGAAATTTTAATACCAATCTTTAAACTAACAAACACGATATTGAATCTCAATCTCTCAATCTCTGTCTCAGTACCTCAAAACAAACACTACTTAAGGTCGTTACTTAGTAATTATGCGAATTGAACGATAGAAGTGTTAACTTTGTTTTTATTGAGTAACGGTGTTTTAAATTTTTAATCACTAAGTGTTGAACGCAATAAATTACTATTTCTATTAATATAGTTTTGATAAATTTATTTATAAATAAATGAAATAATTCATTCATAAATAGATTTATTAATATTTTAAACTTTCATAAATAAAAAAATGATAATTTACATTTTTAAATGGGATAAAGATGTGTGGATTAAAAAAAATGGATGAATATAAAATTTGTTAAACACGCAATCAATATATTTTAAGAACACTTAAAACAAACATTTTGCTTTTGAAAGTATTCTTTATCTAATTACTTTGATCAATCATGTTGGTTAATAAACACTAAATCTTGTAATTTAAAATTTTAATTAATTAAATTCAAATCTTAAATCTTGAGCATAACTTCAATAATTATATAGTATACTAGTATTCAAATCTTAAATCTTGAGCATAACTTCAATAATTAATTATCCAGTGATTTCAAACATTTCAACAACCTAAATGTATTCAACTTTTTGGGTCTTTGATGATGTAGATTCATTGATTCAACCATTTCAGAAGCTGCCACATAAGATAATGTATTCAGTGCCGAAAATTCCAAGCCACTAAGCCAGATAACATTGAAAACAAGTTTAAATTTTTTATTTTATCGTTACAAAATACATAATTTTTTCGTCCTATAATCTTTATCTTTTTGTAACAGCTTAAAATTTGTTGTTTTATTTTTATTTTTATTTTTAATGTTGTCGGTATTTAATGTAATATAGTAAAACTTAAGAATTTTTTTACATAATAATCTAGTCACGTTTGGCCCATTTGATAATCATGATATAAAAAATAACTATTTTAAACAAATTCTTTTATAAAATTGTATAAATTTAATTAAACTATATATTCAAAATATGATTTAGTTTATCATATAATTTAATTTTGTTATTATATAAAATATTTTACATAATTATTTAATTATTTATTTTTTAAATAATATAAATGCATTTAAAATAAAAAAATAATTATTTTTGTTTTATATTATCAAAATTAAATTCATTGGCAAATCCAAAACAAAAAATTTTGAATTTTAAGAGAACCAAAATAGCGAAAAATATTCTACAACCAAAATCAAAATACATATATTTATTATTTCAGTAATATTAAAAAAATAATCAAAATTTATTTTATTTAATATTTATTAATTATTATAAGATAAATTTGGATTTTTTTTTATCACTAAACATTTTCCATAATTATTTAAACAAAATATTATTGATAGTTATTTTTGAAGGGGATAAGATAATAAGAATCAATAAATAAGAAGAGAGATTAAAGAACATATAAATCTGATTCATCGTCAAAGCAGCAGTGTCGTCTTCACTCTTGAGATTCATAGGTTGTTGATTGAGAAGATTGAAGAATGAGTTCGTCAAAGACAGTGAGGAAGTTGGAGGTTGTGTCCCCTGTTCCTGCGGACATAGACATTGCTAACTCAGTTGAACCTCTTCACATCTCTGAGATTGCCAAGGATCTCAATCTCACTCCCAATCACTATGATCTTTACGGTAAATATAAGGCTAAGGTATTCTTGATTCTTTCCTTTCACTTTCAACTCTGATTTGTTGTCTGCATCCTTTTTCTCTCTTTCAAATTTGCAGCAATGTTTGTAAATTCTGGATTTTGGTAACATGCATTCATCAGATTGCATGATTTATGTATAGATATGCTCATTTATGGATGTAGCAGAAAAAAGTTAAAAGAACACTTTTTGTGAACTT
>NC_029780.3:115182111-115221280 GCF_000817695.3 Arachis duranensis | reverse complement strand
TTTTTTTTTTTTTTTTTCCTTGTGGATTTATGGCATTTGATACTGATATCAATCAAGTTTTTTGATTTTCATAGCATGTACTTTGGGAATGTATTGACATTTTGGATCTGTGACACTGGTTTTGGTTAGTAGTATCATTCTCTGTACTTTATAGGAATTATTCATTAATCTGAGATATTGTTCATAATGTCAAGGTTATGGTGGTTACATAATGAAATTCCATGGTGGTATCTCTTTTTTGTTAGGTAGTGACATGCCTTCGGCAACCGTCACAAGGACCTACTTTTGGAATCAAAGGAGGTGCAGCTGGTGGTGGTTACAGTCAAGTGATTCCGATGGATGAGTTTAATCTTCACCTAACTGGAGACATTCATGCAATAACTGCAGCAAACAATCTCCTAGCTGCTGCAATCGATACCAGGATTTTCCATGAGTCTACACAGTCAGATAAGGCTCTCTTTAACCGATTATGCCCTCCGAACAAAGAAGGTAAAAGGAGCTTTAGTGATGTCATGTTTAGGCGTCTCAAGAAACTTGGCATCTCAAAGACAAACCCAGATGATCTCACGCCAGAAGAAGTAAATAAATTTGCTAGGCTTGATATTGACCCGGAATCTATCACATGGAGAAGAGTAATGGACATTAATGACCGGTTCCTAAGAAAAATTACCATTGGCCAGGGACCTGAAGAGAAAGGAATGGTAAGAGAAACAGGATTTGATATTTCAGTTGCTAGTGAGATTATGGCTGTTTTGGCACTAACAACATCATTATCTGATATGAGAGAAAGGCTTGGAAAGATGGTTGTTGGTATTAGCAAGAGGGGTGATCCTGTAACTGCTGATGATCTTGGTCTTGGAGGTGCTTTAACCGTTCTAATGAAGGATGCAATTCACCCTACACTCATGCAGACTCTGGAAGGAACACCTGTTCTTGTTCACGCGGGACCATTTGCAAACATTGCTCACGGGAACTCTTCCATTGTTGCTGATAAGATTGCATTGAAGTTGGTAGGGCCAGGTGGATTTGTAGTTACTGAAGCTGGTTTTGGTGCTGACATTGGAACAGAAAAGTTCATGAACATTAAGTGCAGATATAGTGGCTTGACACCTCAGTGTGCCATAGTCGTGGCAACAATAAGGGCTCTGAAAATGCATGGTGGAGGGCCAGCTGTTGTTGCTGGAAAGCCTCTGGACCATGCATATTTGTCTGAAAATGTTGATCTGGTGGAAGCTGGTTGTGTGAATATGGCAAGGCATATATCAAACACAAAAGCTTATGGTGTTAATGTCGTGGTTGCTATCAACAAGTTCTCAACTGATACGGAAGCTGAATTAAACGCAGTTAAAAACGCAGCTTTAGCTGCTGGTGCCTTTGATGCTGTAATTTGTACCCATCATGCCCATGGTGGCAAAGGAGCAGTAAGTACTTGCCTCAATAGTCCTACATTTTTAACTAACCATGAAGCCATATAACATTTTACCCTGACATTAACATCATAGGATATTGAATTCTATGCAAAATTCAACAAATTACAGTTGATTAAGTTTTGCTAAATGATCAATGGTTTTATTAATCATCAAAAGGAACCATTCAGGGAAACAATCAGCAGAACAATTTAGTTTCATTCAGTTTAGGAATAATTTATTACTTGCTAACTTATGCCTTGCATTGATTCAGGTTGACCTGGCTATTGCGGTTCAAAAAGCTTGCGAGAATGTGTCACAACCACTGAAGTTCCTGTATCCTCTGGAACACGGCATAAAAGAGAAAATCGAAGCAATAGCAAAGTCCTACGGAGCCAGTGGCGTCGAGTACTCAGAACAGGTAATATCATCATTTCTTGCATGCACTTACAAAGCACAACACTTATAGCTAAGATTGTGATTTTGACAAAGTGATTGCTACTTTTGTATTTGTGTAAAACAATCTGGTTCAGGCTGAGAAACAGATTGAGATGTATAGCAAGCAAGGATTTTCGCAGCTACCAATATGCATGGCTAAGACTCAGTATTCATTCTCAGACAATGCTGCAGCAAAGGGAGCTCCAAGTGGCTTCATCTTACCCATAAGGGATGTTAGAGCCAGCATTGGAGCTGGTTTCATTTATCCATTGGTTGGAACAATGAGCACCATGCCAGGGCTTCCAACTAGACCATGCTTCTATGACATTGATCTTGATACCGCAACTGGAAAAGTCATTGGTCTCTCTTGAAATCAATGATTAAACCTTAAGTGGCACATGGATGCTATTGATGACATTTTCCTTTTTCAATTTCGTTGATGTTATGTTGTATCTTCTGGTTCATATGTATGAATATGAATAATGACATAAAGCATTTAAGTTGAATTAAGGTTCCACCCTAATAATTTATAAGTTTTTGTTATATAAATTAAAATGAGGATTTCCTTTTTATCATGCCAATAAAAAAAATGTTTTACATTAACCATGCATATAATATAAACTTAAAAACACCTTAATCTGATAAATTGGAAGAAGAAAATTGATATGTTTCCTCCATTTTTTTTCTCTCTATTTCAAACACAAACTCTCTGATCTCTCCATATCTTCCCTCACCTTCTCCCAAACTAGCACTTCCTCATTTTTCAAACCAGTTTCTTTTGATCTCACAATTATCATCACCATCATCCTCTCTTGGTTATTCTTTCAAAGACAAGAACAAGTTCTGTAACAGACCACATTGATAATCAGATCATAGAGCTTAGGTAGCATCAATAATGGCACCGGATTCACCGGTAACTTCTCGAGTAGCCGTTTGCTCACAAAATCCGACTCCATGTGGTTATATCCTTCCAGAGGAACAATGGGATTTGCCTATGGTTTCACTTTTGATTCTGTTTTGTTTATGATGCTACTCATTCTTAATCCTTCTGGCTATTACTTTTCCTCTAAGATCAGAAATACCTTTCACTCTTCACATAAGCATAATATTTCTAATGTTCTTTCTCACATATTCAAAAGCAACTCCTCTTCCTTTCCTCCTCCACCCCCTCCTGGTAGTTAAAGTTTGTCAAGAACAGAATATTCCTCCTCCTCATCATCATCAGTAACTGCAAGTGTAGCTTCTAAGAACAATGATGAAGTTGATAGGTTGTTGTTGGGACTCAAATTTCAAGAAAAGAAGGTTCTGGACTAGAAAAATTAAATAGCATCATATCATATGCATTTTAAAATTTGCTAAAACAAATTTATATTTTCAAGGCATATTTATTCTTGGTATGGCTGTACCTTTTGGTTTTGTTATAGTGAGATGAGTATGTTATGTGCAGGTTGAATTACTGTATGTTTATCTTTCATCTAGCATTCATAGAAATAAGGGCACTCCTCAAATATAATTTTTTATCCATTATTGTTAATTTGTACAAAACAGAATAGGCTTCATTTTTTATTTGCAATTTATTAGTCAGTTCAAAACATAGATTGAAATTGAATAACCAGGTTGGGTAGTCATTTCTACTCCCTAGATGCTTCAGATACCAATCCTTTTGGCTAAATTAATTATGATACATGAATAAGTGCTACATCACAGTGAAAAAACTCACAAGCCAAAAGAGTTGTTACAAATTCTTACAACTTCATTGATTCCACTCATCCTTCAGTCTCTGTCTCTCCTCTGAGAACCATTTTTTCAAGAGTAATCTAATCTTTCTTATTGTGGCTAAAGTGATTTCTCAAGAAACAGATCCATAATTGAAATCCATACCACTAGTGAAACTTAAAAGTTCTGAATAAGAAGAAACAAAAATCAAGAAAAACTCAGAGGACTTATGAAAGTTGTTTTGCAGCAGCAATAACAGCTTCCTTGGTGATACCAAACTCCTTGTATATCTTCCCTGCTGGAGCACTTGCTCCGAAACGGTCAATGCCTATGGCTTTCCCCTGGCTGCCAACAATCTTCTGCCAACCGAATGTTGATCCGGCTTCTATGCTAACTCTAGCTGTTACAGCAGCAGGGAGAACACTCTCCTTATATTCAGCTGATTGCTCGTCGAAAAGCTCCCAGCTGACAAAAGAAACAACTCTAACAGCTTTTCCTTCCTTCCTTAGCTCCTCGCCGGCTGCAGCAGCAATCTCCAACTCAGAGCCGGTTCCAATCAAAATCACATCAGGCTTGTTACCTGATGAGTTATCCGAAATGATGTAGCCTCCCTTTTCAACTCCTTCAATAGAAGTTCCTGCAAGTTGGGCCAACTTCTGCCTAGAAAGGGCTAGAATTGAGGGTCTTTTCTTGTTGAGCACGGCAACCTTGTATGCTCCAGCAGTTTCATTACCATCAGCTGGACGAAGCATCAAAATGTTTGGCATCGCCCGGAAACTTGCCAAGTGCTCTATTGGCTGATGAGTAGGCCCATCCTCTCCAAGTCCAATGGAATCATGAGTCATAACATAGATAACTCCGGCTTCACACAGCGCAGAAATCCTTATGGCAGCTCTCATGTAGTCAGTGAAGACAAAGAAAGTTGCACAGTATGGAATGAATCCGGGGCTGTGAAGAGCAATGCCATTGCAGATTGCTCCCATTCCGTGTTCTCTGACACCGAATCTAACATTGCGTTCTTCCGGAGTACCCTTTTGGAAATCTCCAAACATTTTCAACAAGGTCATGTTGGAAGAGGCAAGATCAGCACTGCCACCAATCAGGCCAGGAAGAACCTTAGCAAGGGAATTGAGATTCTGCTGAGACAAGTTTCTGGTAGCATCAGCAGGGCTTTCTGGAGTGTATGTCTGTAAAGTTGAAATCAAATGGGAAGCATGATTAATATTCCAGGCACCATTTGATTGAAGTAAGAATGTGAAATGTGACAATGAACATGCTATTAACTTGTTAGCATATAATTTGGATTAGGCATCATGCAACATAACTATTAAGAATCTTATCATATGAACATCATGAGAAACCTATCAGTTTAGCACTCTACTAACCGGCAGTGCTTTCTCCCAACCGGCAGGGAATTCGCCGGTAATAATATACTTCAGATCTGTAGCTTCTTCTGGATATTTCTTCGAGTATTCAGCAAACTTAGCGTTCCATTCGGCTTCAAGCGCTGCACCTTCAGGGGCATGGCGGCTCCAATGCCTACGGAAAGTAAGCAAGCAAGTTTCATTTAAGATCATATTATGAAAATCTCAGTTTACTAACAGAAAACAAAGAAAAACTCTTAACACTCCATCCGTACTTTTTAACATCCTCAGGAACATGGAAAGGCTCATATGGCCATCCAAGATTCTTCCTTGTAGCATCCACTTCTTTAGCACCTAATGCACTTCCATGAACACTATAACTGTTAGCCTTGTTTGGAGAACCGTATCCAATGGTAGTTGTCACCTGGAAAGAGACATGGTATGAGAATATGGACAAACATCAAAGCTAAAGAGCTATAAATTTCTGCTACTTCATGTCAGGTAACTAACCTTGATCAAAGTGGGTTTGTCTTTGACAGCCTTTGCTTCCTTAATAGCTGCACGAATCTCATCATAGCCGGTGTTTCCATTCTTTACCCAAATGACATGCCATCCAAGAGCCTCGAAACGCTTGTCAACATTCTCAGTGAATGCAATTTCTGTGTCACCATCAATGGAAATGTGGTTGTCATCATAGAAAGCAATAAGCTTCCCCAGTCCCCAGTGTCCAGCAAGTGAGCATGCTTCATTCGAAATTCCCTCCATTTGGCAACCATCACCCAATATAACATACCTAGAGAACCAAGAACAAAACAAATTTGTCATTCACACAATCACCACAAGTTCATAGATCACAAACAAGATGCAGTTATCAACTTATCCTACGTGTAATGGTCCACAATCTCGCTGTCAGGCTTGTTAAACCGCGCAGCCAAGTGCTTCTCAGCAAGTGCCAAACCAACTGCATTGGCAATTCCTTGACCAAGAGGACCTAGACAAAGAACATGGTAATTGAGATAACAGAACACAAGAAAACAAAAAGGCTTATGCCATGACATGGAAACTTAAACTAAAGAGAGATCTCATATGTAACCTGTGGTAACTTCAACTCCATATGTCTCAAAATTCTCAGGGTGTCCAGGAGTTCTGCTTCCCCATTGTCTGAAACTCTTCAAATCTTCTTCCTATTATTCAATCTCAACGTCAGCAAAAATAACTACTTTTTGCATTGATCGCGTGAATGATCATAAAAAAATGATGTGATTGGACAATTGTCTAAAACATTTTAGAGCGTGAGTGCATAAAAAATAAACTCTAAATTAAAATGAATCAGAACTGATTTAAATTAAACATAAGTATTTGGATTCAACAATGACATTCTGATAGATCCAATGAAATTATCCATCCAAGACTGACCTGAACACTGTCATAGCCTGCAAGGTGAAGGAGAGCATACTGGAGCATGCAACCATGGCCAGCAGAGAGAATGAACCTGTCACGGTTGAACCAAGAAGGGTTCTTGGGATTATACCTCATGACTTCATCATAGAGAATGTGACCCATTGGAGCACAACCCATGGGGAGACCAGGGTGGCCTGAGTTAGCCTTCTCAACTGCATCAATGGAAAGGAACCGAATTGTGTTGATGGATTTCTCAACCAGAGATGCCTCTGTGGTCTTGTCAAGTGTCTCAACCGCAGTGGCACGAACCACAGAACCAACCCTGCGTGGAGCACGTGATGTGACGCCTAAAGAGCCACAATTTGAAGAAGAAGAAGAAGAAGTAGAAGAGAGTGTCTTGAGGCCAGAGAATGATGGGAATGAGGAGAGAGTGGAAGTAGTGGTGAGTGAGACACGCTCTGAGGAAGAGCCATGAAGGTATACAGCACGTGCCAAAAGAGCCTGAGAAAGATGCAAGGAAGAAGAGGAAGCCATGGTTGGTTACAAACTAGTTTAACAAACCACCACGTGTTAGTGGCAGTTAGAAGAAGAAGAAGAGAAAGAGTAAAGAAAAGAGGAAGAAGAGGTGAGAGATGTATAGATAGTTCCTATGGTTGAGAGGGTGTGGAAAATCTCAGCCTGTGCTTGTGGCTATGCCTCTCTTCTCTGCCTCTCACTCCCCTCATCATACAACAACCTTATGATAATCTTTTTTATTACAAATTTTAATTCTGTAGCATATTCCAGTATTGTACTTTTTTGTTTTTATTCATGGTAATAAATCAACACAACATAGGTTTTATTCTTCAAAAAGTTGCTAATTACGCCTTAAAAATTAGTTATTAAATTGGTTGTTGTGTATAAAAAATAAGGCTTTAAAAATTAAACGAGTTAAAGATTCAACGGTTTAAAATTTTATCCAAGTTTAACTGAAGCTAAATTGGACATAATAAAATAATATTTTTTTTAAATATTTTTTGTATTTTATTAGTTTAAATCAATTATCTGCTAAAAAGTCAAATTTGTTTGATCGATTAACTCGTTTTTTGATTAATTTTTTTATTCTTTAACTAATTTGTTCTCAACTAATTTTTTATTTGAATCAGATTAATTTGGTGATAAATCCCGTTTAATTCCATTGAATTGGCAAATTCAATCCTATTCTAAGGTGAAAATTCAAATGCAATTGAATTTACGTGAAATTGATAGTTGAAAGTCGTTAGATAAAAATTTAGTTAAATTAGTCAAACTATCTAACGACTCTTATCTATCAATTTTATGTGAAGTTTCCACCCTATTCTAAAACATGTGTTATTTTATATAATTTTTTATTGTATATTTTATATTTTAAATTTATCTTTTATATAAATAGTTAATTTGGTATTTTTTAATAATATAGTTGGATTATTCTTTTCATTATAATTATTTTTTTAGGGAATCTTTTCATTATAAATTTGATTCTGGTAAAATAAAAAAAATACTAGAAAATTATCGAAATTTATGTTTTTGGTTATTAATAGTCATCAATATTTAAAAGTATGAGATAAAATATGTTGTTAGATTATTAGATTAAAATAGACTAAAAAAAATTAAATTTATAGCTAAGTGATGACTATAAATAATAAACTTTGATGGCCTCTAACATTTTTTTTTACATAAAGTTCATTGTTAATGTAAATAAGTGGACACTATTATATCAATGGTGAGAAAATATTCAGTTTGATCCCTGAAATTATATTTGAATTTTAATTTATTTTTTAAAATTTCAATTGTCTCAGTTTTAGTTCTTATAGTAGTTTTCGTCACAGAATCAATTGAAAAATTTAAGAACTAAATTAAGACAATTAAAATTTTAAGGACTAAACTAAGACTAAAAAATACCAAATTAAATATTTTTTCTTTATAAAAATTTGACATTGTTACTTGAATATATGTACAACAATGTCTAAGATGATGAATATAGAATGAAGGATTTAGATAAATGTAAAAAATTAACATTGTATTCAGTAATAATTTTTTTAATGTGATTAATATGTAGATACTCAAAATAGTAGTCTCTATGCCAATGCTTTTGTTTTATCCGCTTACTCAGATTTTAGATAAGGAGTCATTGCTGAAATAAGAGCAGAACCACAAATTTTTAAAAGCTGTGAGTGATTGAGTGGCAACTATATTTTGTCAAAGATAACACACCAAAATGTTGAAAGGAAACAACTATGTCCCAATCGGAATCAACAGTGGGAAAAGGGGGTGTGGCTAAATTTGTTTATATTAAAATATGTAACTAGTTTTTTTGTCAAGTGAATATATAATATAGGACACATTTTAAGTGCTCCAGAGAGTACCGGTACACCAGTTATTTTAACCATTGATTTTAATTAATATATATTATATATATTTTTTATAATTCATATCAACGGTTAAAATAATTGGTGTACCAATACTCCTGGTGCACTTGAAATACTTTCTATAATATATAATGGACTGTGGAGACTGCTTAAATTAAGTTAAACCTTAATTTCATCTTGAAATGGGAGCAGTGGAAGAAAAGATGAAGAAACAACTATTGATTTCAATGAAAAACGTTAATTACATATTTGAATCTTCATTTACAAATATACAAATAAAGGACTATTAAATGTGGAACTGTTTCCATTAAAATTTTAGTTGCAAAGTGATTGTCAATAACTCAAAAATGTTTAAACATTTTTTCGTTATTGATTTCTTAGCTCTTTTAAAGTGAGTAAAAAAGTCAAGAGGACTATTCACTTTGTCGAATAATAATTTTAATATAAAATTGCCGTATAATTCCTCATGATAAATTGATATATATGAGAATGGGCATGTATCATGTGATTTTTTTTTTTAAAATTAAGGGAGTAAGGGTGATATTCTTTTCTTCCATTAATAATGTCGCTTTGCTTAGATAGTTTTGTTCTTACTTTTTTTTTTAATTAAGAAAACAACAACAATCGTATATTCAAACATATAAACAAATTTTGGGGACTACAATTCTTTTAATTTTGGTCTGATGATACTTTTTTTTTTTCTCTTTTCTGTTTTGTTTTTGTTATTTTAAGTCGTGTGGTATATTTAAGTTTAAAATTTTTCTTGTTTTAGCAGTTATACTAATGTTAATGTTGAGAATTTGAATTTCACTTTGTGGCGACAAACTTTATAAATAAAATTTTGATCTCAATTGATTAATTTTTGGCTTACCAAATTAAAAAATACAACAAAAAATCAAATTAATAATTATTAAATTTTTTATTTTCTCATTTTATCTATTTATTTACTTTAGTGGATCAAAATATTATTTTAGAGTTCAAATATTATTTTTTTTGCTATCGAAAAATCTTCTAAAATAAAAAAATTGTTAAAATATAAAATAAATAGTTAATAATTATTAAATTTATAATTTTCGTAGTAGGTAAGTATTATTGGAGATAATTATTAATCAGGTTCTATGATAAAATATTATTAATTATGGCCATTTTGTTTAGGCATGTGTGTAGGGTAAAGGTTCAGTTATTAATTATATTTGTTAGTAGGTATTGTTATAAATAAGATGAATATGTTAGTTTTGATATTATTGATAAGAAATTTAGTTATAATGATAATTAAGTAAAAATTGGTTTAGTGGATAGTTTTATTATTTATGAACGCATGTTTAGTAGAGAGGTTAAATTATTTTTTGTTAACGTTCGAGTAAATTTAATGTTAATTATAAGTGTTTTAACTTGTATATGATTAATTAAATAAGATAATTTGAGTTATTATTTGTCTATATTTTGTAGGGTACAAAAATTTTGAGGTGTGTCCACATGAATTCACCGATTTATATAATTCGATTGTCAAGCCTCTTGTGCAGGCCACTAAGGCTTGGTTTGGTAAAGCTTTTTGAAGATGTGCTTGTGCTTTTTAAAAGCTCAAGTTCCTCATTTTGTGTTTGGTAAATCAAAAAGATCATGTGTTTGTGCTTGCAGCTTTTAAAAGATTGGGGTACTTTTGAAAGCACCTAGGATAGAGCTTTTCAAAGTTAGCTTGTGCTTTTCAAAATTTAAAAGTCTAATATAACCTCATATGTTAACTAATTTTCAAATTTAATGTTTGCATTTATGTCTATTATAGTATTTTTAAATTTTAAAAGCTATTTTATCAAACACAATTGATGTTACTTATGTTTATTAAAAGTTGTTTTTGATTTGATTTACCAAACATAAATGCTACAACTTTTAAAAAGCCATCTTTTAAAAGTTAACTTTTATAAGCTACTTTTAAAAAGTAAAAGCTTTACCAAACTAAGCCTAAGTTTTATCATGTATCTCAAGTTGGAGTGATTCAAGGTCAGTAGGCTTTGGTAACAACTCTAGCAGAAAGATGGTACCTAGATACTCATGCATTCTATCTTCTGACTGGTGAGTGTGCAGTTACGTTGGAAGATATAGCTCTAATCCTAGGTATTCCAAAAAATGGTCTTTCCATGACAGGAACAACCATGGCTAATCAAAAAGCTATAGAAGCTGAATACTTACATCAATTTGGAGTGGCACCTAAGACCAGTGATTGCAGAAAAAGTTACATCAAGATGATTTGATTTAGAAATGTGAAAGACGAATTAATTTTGAATGATTGAGTTGCCATGGAGAAGTACGTGAAATGTCATATATTGTTGTTGTTTGGGTCAATCTTGTTTGCTGATAAATCTGGATCAGCGGTTCATTGAAAATTTCTGCCATTGATTCGTGACTTCTCTCGAATTCACAAAATCAGCTAGGGATCGACATCCCTAGCACACTTGTACAGCATCTCGCTTTGACTGTAAAGAGATTGACGGTCCACTGACATTGTTGCATATATGGGCTTGGATTTGTATGTCATTTCTTGCCCTGATTCCTGGTGCCATTTCTTGATATATATGTTATCTTAAATTTTTCTTTAAGTGGAGCAGGTACAGATACAGGTGGGACCGCATCTCTATCTGCTAGAGGCAAAGGATATAATCTAAGATCTGATTCCCCACGCTAGAGTACAAACAGATTCACACCATCCGCATTTATGAATGTCGCAAAGAAGTGTAAGAAGTTTTGCAAAGATGTAAAGTGGACAATGAGAAAATAGAATGTTAGATTTTGTGTAAAAAGTATTTGGACTTTTATAAGTAGCAAGATAGGAATGTTTTAAAGGACATATTGTTTGGTAATAAAATATAAGTTGCAAACATGGCAACATAATATTATTAGTACGACATAAATGCTATAAATTTTATAAATTAGAATGCCAACATAATAACAGTCAGGTATTTTGAGCAGTACCGCTTGCACTTGATCCACCGCCATGTCGACATCTACTACGACTGTGATTCTTGGCCTTACATTGCTTACAGCGTCTTGGAAAACGTATCATTCGCGTGTCCATCTCATTCAAGAATCGGGTCATCTTTGGCCGACTCTTTGTCACTCACTTGTACAAACCGAGATCCATGATACACAGGCCATGTAGTGGAATTTTCGAGTGGTCTAAACCTAGCTCTATAAACCCTTCAAACTTGGTACATCTTATCAACATCATGAATGTACACCTGCCAATTCAATCGTTGATTTGAACAGCAAGCAAAGACATGGTGACATGGCATGTGATCCACTTGGAATTTACCACAATCACAATGTCGCTGACGTAGATCAACTGCAAACTCGAGACCGCTGGACATCTCACGCACCTTAAATATTTCATTCTGTCTGTCGAAGCAATTAACTTTAATGTTTTTGGCAACGCATTGATTTGCATGCAATTTGGAGGTGACAAGCTCAAAGAATACATAACCAGCATTAATTTGAGCCTTAGCTTTAGCCCTTTTATGGTGAACAACTCATTAAGTCTGTAAAACATTGCCTTCACAAGTGCAGTGACAGGGAGATTACGCACCCCCTTCAATACTGAATTGATGCACTCAACTAAATTTGTAGTCATGTGACTCATCGGTATCCACCATCAAATGCCAAAGCATACTGTTCACGCGAAATTCTGTCCAGCTATCTTGCGTACATTTCACCCGCTTGTGTAAATGCTTGTGACGCAACTGGTGTTCACACACTGTCCTAGAATACCCTGCGATAAGGAAAAAACAACACAACCATTGCGATGACGGTAACTATAACATTTAAACTCTGTTGTGTTTTTAGTTACCTATGTTGACGAAGCTTTTGGAGATATGGTGCCTTAAATTTTCTCAAAAAGTTAGACTCTATATGCCTGATGCAGAATATGTGAAAAGCTCTCAGAGGAGACAAAGCTCCATTACTGCGATCTACAACTGAAATAATAAAATCGTGTCGATCAGAGATAAAGCCCACACCATCTCGTGTCATCACATGTTGTCACAAGTTACTAAGGAATAAGTGCCACGTATCAGAAGTCTCACCCTTGACAATGACAAATGCAATGGGCACAATATTATTGTTTTCATCCTGTGAAACTGCCACCAATAGACAATCCTTATATTTTTCATATAAATGAGTCCTGTCTACCTATACAATTGATTTGTAGTGCCTGAATGCTCTAATACAAGGGTAATAACTCCAAAAGACTAATTATAACACCCGAATGTAATCTCTCCATTCGATATTTCGATCGATTTCAGATTGTTGGAATTCAATGTACAACTCGATAAATGACACTTGTGATAAAGTTCCGTAATAAACTGAAAACATCTCTTGCATACTCACTTCATTGGTGACATATTTCGTTTGAAAATGAACGAATCCACTAAACATTGATACAGGATACCGGTAAAAAGTACTCGATACCATCTTTGGTATATGCGGATCTATTCTTTCACAAATAACACCTTTTAGTTCTTCAAATAGTACTGAAAAATGAATTAATAACATTACATGGATTCTCGCATACAAATCTTACTCCCTCAGGTGTTTATAATAATATCTTACTATGATAATATAATTTTAACATAATTCTATCCTCCATTTTTTTAAAACAATATCTCTCCTCTCAGCATAAGTTCAAAGTTGTAAAAGTGAAAAGGGAACAAAGTGAAAACGAGTGAGAGAACGAAGAAGAAGATGATAAATTGAAGAAGATGAAATTTGCGAAAGTAGTCCACAAANATTTTTTTTTGCAAAACTTATCCTCTGATTTACTCCAAATAAAAAAAACTATTTTGAATCCACACAGATCGAAGGCTCCAATATGTACACTCTCTGAATTTAAATTTCACATATCTCAAATTGGACCATCAATTTTCTACCTCATCTATAAACCTCAGGTAATTAGTAAATAATTAAATAATAAATTAATTATTAATCAATGAAATTAGAAAATTAAATTTTATAGTTTAATGAAGTAGAAATAATTAAAAATATAAGTTTTGACACTAATTTTAAAGATTTTGGCCCAAAACTGAACTAACGGACCGAACTGATTAGACCGGACCTAAACCGGCCCAAAGCCCAACCCATAAAATACCATACGAAGCATTCTCTTTCAGTTTTCACCGAAGAGATGCGTTTAATGAGAGAAGAGCTTCAACAAAAAACACCAACACCATCGTTTCAATTTTAATTTCACGTAACTTTCGATCCGGAGCTCCGATTGACGAGCCGTCAGCGGCCACGTGTTCGTCTCAGAATTTTCTTCAATTCTATCAGAACAAAATGGTGAACTCTAGTAGTGGATAATCACTGAATTTTTTTAATAGATCCGTGGGTAAGGTAAGAAATTGTTAAACCCTTGTGAATCATTGAATTAGTGAACTCTATGATGATTATAGTGATATTTTGTGAAATAAATTATGTTCTGGTTTATTTGGAGTTCAATTGGGTGGTTTGGAACGAAATCTGAGTAGTTAGGTTTGAAGAATTGACGTTTGGAGGCTTGGAGCTTGTGAAAGGAGAAGTTTTTGAGGTGTTTCGAGCTTAGAGAGGAATCGGCTAAGGTATGGTTTTGTTTTTTTCGTAGTTAATGTTTAATGTCACGTAAAAATTTAGGCTAGAAGACCTTAAGATAGGAATGAATTGAATGAATTATTGATGAATTGGATATATGGTATGTGATGTGTGATTCAATTTCGTAAACGATTTGATATTGGAGTTGGTTGGTTTTGGAAAAAGATTTAATATTAGAATTGATTTGATTTTGAAATAATTTGATATTAGGAATGATTTGAATAATTGAGAGATGTTTGATTTGGTGGTTGGAACCCTTAAGGGGTGGCAAAAATCCAAGTTTTAGAGGAGATGCTGTTGAAATTTTTATGAAAATATGAGGCTTCATTTGAAGTATGCTGCTGAAATTTTTATGAAAATATGAGGCTTCATTTGAAGTGGTTATTTAGAAAGGTTTGAATTTTTAAGGATTTTATAATTTGATTTTGAGTTATTAAGAAAATGATTACATTTTGAGTTTGAATTAATTAGAAAGAATTAATTATGTTTGAGTTGGGATTTTTGGTAGACGGAATGAGAAGTTTGAAGATTATGATTAAATTTGAATAAATATAATACAAGAGACATGGTTGAGGATGATTGATGACAAGTATGTCTGTGTTTTTTCTCTGGTTGTAAGGGTAACAGGGCACCTAATCCCTCTAATGGTGGCAGGGCACATAATCCCTCTAATGGTGACAGGACACGTATTCCCTCTAATGGTATTGATGCGCAACAGAGATACAGTCTCCAGGTTAGCTACCGGACATGTCGGGTTTGGCTTTATAATCGACAGATGAGACTCATCGGCCATAAGACAGACATACATCATGTGCATATGCGTGTTTTGTTTGAGTATGCATTAATTGGGGTTGCCTATGTGATTATTATGCTTACCTGCTATATTTGCTACTTACTGTATCTGTATCCTACTTTTGTTTGCTTTGTTTGTATTGCTTGTCTGTGAACCAGAGTTTTGGAGGACTGGAGGAAAGCAGAAGTTAGGGCTTAAGTTAGAAAGGAATTAGAAATAAGAACCTTAGATAACCTACCCTGTTTATGGTTTTCCATTTATAAACTTTAAGTTTTAAACCTGAGTGTCGGAGTTCTAGAATCGCCTCTGGCTTTCCTGGGACCTTATATATTATCTATATGGGCACCTTTACCATACTGAGAACTTCCGGTTCTCATTCCATATATATCTTGTTGTTTTACAGATGAAGGTCGAGAGACACCTTGTTGAGTGTCTGGAGACCCTCCTTACAAGTGAAGAACTATCTTTCGGACTGTCGTATTTTGTTTTAGACTATGTATATATGTTTATAAAATCTCCACATGTATATTTTGTATTTTGTCACTCCTAAAGGTTGACTTGGAGATACAGGTATTTATTTTGTAGTTTGAGTTTTATTTTGGGTTGTATATAAATATATAATTATATATTCTGGCCGGCCTTAGCTTCGCAGGTCGAGTCTTTAGTTTGATATCTGTGTTTTGGAACTTTGATATATACATTACGTTTTCCAGCTCTCATTGATCTTGTCCATTCTGTTTACGCTTATACGCACGAGTGTGATACGATTTTTTGTTTTTGCTTTTGATTACCTTATTCTTCAAGACTCCTCGTTATAAAATTATTTTCAACTATATTTATTTAAGTCTTTTCTTTTAGAGGTCGTAATACCTCGTCTTCTCTACTTTACGACTTAAGCGTAAGGCTCTGTGTGGTAGGGTGTTACATCATCTAAAACTGAGGCTCCAATTTGTATTTTTAAATTAAAAAAAAAATCATTTTCATATTGTTCAAAAACACACCAGGTTTCCATATCTAATATAACATGTTTTCCAAATTCAAAGTTAATAATCAAAATGGTCCTTAAAGATATCTCGATCACCATTTTTATTCGCGAAAGAATAAATCAATCAAATTTGTCCTTGAAAGATAACCGACCTGGTTACATTAGTCCTTCCGTTATTTTTTTTACTAATGGCACTAACAGAGAATAACGTGGTAGTTACATTTTTCTTTTTGGTCAAGGCTTAGAACCAAGGCAGGCCCAAACTCGAGAGAACGAACCCTAACCACTATCCGACCCGATTTCCTACCAAAATTCCCTCACTGATCGTCTTCTCCTGCTCCTTCATGGTGGAACATTGCGCGAATCCTCCATCCTCCTTGGCAACGGCTTTGCTGCCACTGGCTCGATTACGATCGGTCCTGTCGCCACCAACGACTTTGCTTCCGTTTCCTCCACCCATGCCTCTGCTCCCGTTACCAACGCCTCTGCTCGCGCTGTCACTGCTGACGCCTCTGCTGCCTCCGCTGACTCCGCTTTTGCCGTCAATGACTCTGCTGCTGCCGCCGATGACGCCGTGCGACATCCGAAGTTGGCCTCACGTCCCCGCTTCACTTCTACTGTCTCACTCACATAGTAGTTATATGTTTCGAGCTCCTCCATGCGAAGAAGGAAGAACAATGAGGCAAGTAAGTGTCTTGTGAAATACCCCATATGGAGATGACAACATTGTCCTAGCCGAAGACGACAGATTCGAATTGGAAGTAGTGGCGGCACCATCATTGATTGAAGTGACTGTACTTGGCATTAGAACTTCAGCTAGTGGACCACTAGGAGTGGTGGTTGAACGCTTGAAGCTACCCAAGGGGTTAGTGTGAGCCAATTCGATAAGCCAGATTTTTTGTCATTGCTTGTGTTGTTCTCTTCTGGTCATGCCTCTTCCATTAAGCATAAGCCCACTTCTTCATGCATATATCCACTTTCCATGCATTAATAAATCAAAAGATGAGAGGGACAATTTTCCAATTGATGAAATAAAATTCTTGTTGTTGGTATCATTAATTTCACGATCTATTGCTGTGTTTGACCAATCATTGATGAAAATCCTTGGTTTATCATATTGGAGAGTTTTCATAGGAACCAAAACAGGGTTAATGGAAATTGGATAGCGCTTGTTGTGTTGTTGATTTAATACATTCCAAGTTTTAGAACGGACACACTAATAATGCTCTATAACTACTTTAATGGTTGTGAATGATATTGCGATCTTTTTTGTTTTCGTGATGGTAGGTTATGGATTAGGGAAGTAGAGAATGAGAGTGAGAGTGAGAGTGAATAAGAATCCCACACTATTTTAAGTATAAAATCATATCGTTTACTATATTGTGCTGTTACTTTACGTTTTAGGTTAATAAACCTTTAACGATAGTGTCAAAAAACTAATGAAAGAATGAACATTATTTAAAAAATAATTAAAAAAATAATATAAAAACAAAAATAAAAAATAAGTGATTTTTTAGGGATGGATTGACTATTATCTTTCCAAATTCATAACTAAAAATATGAGCCTCTAAGCGCCCCAATACCCAAATACACAAAACACACACTGAAATTTACTTTCGTGAAAAAGTTTAATAATACAAAAAAGAAGAGAAGAAAAGAAAAGAGAAGAAGAAGCGAAGGAAAGGGAAGAGAAGAAAACCAGTTTCAGAAAAGAAGAGAGTGGGTGTGTTGAGGATGAGGTTGAAGTTGAGGAAGGAATTCTTCCCCTTCTATTCGAAATCGAAATTCATCAATCA
This sequence comes from Arachis duranensis, assembly GCF_000817695.3. Taxonomy (NCBI): domain Eukaryota; kingdom Viridiplantae; phylum Streptophyta; class Magnoliopsida; order Fabales; family Fabaceae; genus Arachis; species Arachis duranensis. Next base: position 115,203,381 of record NC_029780.3, on the reverse strand, counting down.
TAATACTAATCACAATTATCTGACACGTCATTACCGTCAACTGCACTCCCCCGCAGCAGATCTCTCAGCTCCGGCGACGGCGACGAAGACGACCACCGACTTGGTCTCGTTGACCCGCCACTATGCCACCTGCTATTGGCAGCTCTCCAAAGCTCGCCTAAGGTTTCCACACTCTCTTCCTATTCCTATTATTCAATTTCCTCAATTCATTTTTAGGGATTTGGAATTAGAATCAATCAATGAAATTGCAGCATGCTCGTGGTTGCGACATCTGGCACCGGATTTGTCCTCGGAAGCACGAGTGCTGTTGATCTTTCCGCTCTCTCTTGGACCTGTATGGGTACCATGATGGTTGCTGCTTCCGCCAACTCTCTCAATCAGGTTTTTGAGGTAAAAAATGATGCCAAAATGAAGAGAACGAGTCGAAGGCCTCTACCTTCAGGACGAATTTCAATACCTCACGCAGTTGGATGGGCATCCTCTGTTGGTTTAGGTGGCACTGCACTCCTTGCCACTCAGGTACTTCCAATGCATTTGCTCCTTTCTTCATTTGTATGCACTAAAAAATTGTTGTACACGATTATTTGCTATGATCACTCGCTCTTAGAAGTTTTACAATCACAGGTATTTGATTGGATCATACTGTAAAACTTGTTAACTCTATCAGCAATGGAAGTATGAAAATGAAACTCCAAATAGTAAATACATTGCTTAGCGAGCGTTTGATTGATGTGATTTGGATTGGGGGACTAATATTGCATCTTTCTGACAAGGTTTTTCCAGGCTAATTTGTTGGCTGCTGGCCTTGCTGCTTCCAACCTTGTTTTGTATGCATTCGTGTATACTCCGTTGAAGCAGATTCATCCTGTTAATACATGGGTGGGGGCTGTTGTCGGAGCTATTCCACCACTTCTGGGGTAAACAATTAACTATCTTTAAATTTTCTTTTGTCTTTCTTATGTGTTGTAAGTTTCAAAATGCTTGAGAGATATACATAACATTGATTTATCTTTCAAGGGGAGCCTACCCCTAAACGTCTGGCTTCTAAGTCAATCATCTACTTTAGTCATTAAATCCTAATATGATTCATGCTCCTGTTTCACTATCCCTTTTATGCTTTGGTGTGTTATCTGTATGGATGTGTGTGAGCCCCTATACTAGCTTGGCATACTATGTGATGAACGAATATGGTATCCATATTGATTTTGGCTTCTTGATACCAGATGGGCTGCAGCTTCTGGTGATATTTGCCTAAATGCAATGATTCTTCCAGCTGCTTTGTATTTTTGGCAGTTACCTCATTTTATGGCCCTTGCCTACATGTGCCGGGATGATTATGCTGCAGGAGGGTACGTTCTTATATCTTTGTTTATTTTGGTGAATTTCGGTTTTATCTTGCAATCATTTAAAGATGGTCCAAAAACTATTAGCTATATGGCAACACCTTATTTGCTTATTAACGTTTATGAGTGTGCATTGCAAATTTAGGTTTAAGATGTACTCTCTTGCTGATGAATCTGGGCGGAGAACAGCACTTGTGGCTTTGAGGAACTCAATATATCTTATACCTTTGGGGTTCTTAGCTTATGATTGTGAGTTGATATTTTCTTCTAGTCGAAGTGCTTTATTAAATGCTCTTTTCCGTGATCTTTTTCTTCTATTAGTTATTTGGTGCGAATATTGATCATGGTACTGGTACCATGATAGGATATCTTACAAAATATCCTTTCCTGCAAAACCTCATGAGCATCCTTTTCGTCTTGCATAAGATTCTGATTTTGGCTTGAAAATTTAGAGAGTTGTGTTAAATTTTAGTTTTCTTTTTATAATAATAGAAGTTCATATACTTAATCAAATCAATAGACATCATTGTAGCAGTTGGTTCCTTAAGATGACTATAATATTCACCATTTTGGTACATGTCAGTAGTGAGTGCTTTGGCAACAAGAAGAATAATGAGACTCATGTTTTTGCGTCTTTTAACAGGGGGTGTGACCTCTGAATGGTTCTGTCTCGAGTCCACTGCACTTACCCTTGCAATAAGTGCTGCGGCATTTTCATTCTACAGAGACCGCACTAGAGAAAAGGCTAGAAGAATGTTCCATGCCAGCCTTCTTTATCTTCCTGTGTTTATGTCCGGGCTTTTAATTCATCGTCGTTCTGATAACCAACAACCTTTAGAAGACAATGCAAAGAGTTTCATGAAGTCTTCATCCTCTGCAGAGACTATAGAGCTGGAAGATGAAAATGGTAACCAGAAGATGGAGAGACAATCCAATCAGAGACAAGCTCGGCCACCAGTAGCGTACGCCTCAGCTGCCCCTTTTCCATTTTTGCCTGCTCCTTCATATAATGTCCCTTGATATCTAGTTTTCGGGTTTGTTATTTAACACATTTTTGTTACGGAGTTTTGTTTTGTTTTTGTATATTCATTGAAATGGTATTCTGATTGGCTGCCTTAAGCAGTTAAAGGGTGATTTTATTATGTTCGCATTAAAAATTCCAGAAGAATCAGCTATCCGGAATAAGGGATAGGATTTCGACGTTATTTCACGGTGGAATAATAATGTACAATTATATTTCTTCCCCTTTCCCTTCTTTCTTCAATTTCTGTTTCCCTTTGTGTCCCGTTTTACTCCCATTTTCAAGATGTTTATAGGAATACTCTGATTAGAGCGCATGGAATTTTTTTTCTTGGATAACCACCATGTCAACACCAAAGACTTGAATAAATTAGATAGATGCCAAGGAGAGTTGGCACAGATGCACAAAGGCTTAGAACATATTCTAAGCGGATATGGGTTGAGTTTATTGAGCAATCTGGATCTCATTTATGTGAGCGTTTATTAAGCCTATAGAACTTATGCAAGACTAGTTGTATTATTGCAAGTTAAATGAGAATTGGTTGCAAATAATTTTCTACATACAATAGGATCACCATTGTAATAAACGAGAGCTTCATTGTCGTGTGATAAACATCGAAGTACACAATTTTTTTAACAAGCAACAGTCGAAATTTATTTATTTATTTCGGATCTTTGACTTTATGAAAAAAATTTACAATAGCTATTTTTTTATTTCTTATTAAAAATATCTAACTAAAAATGCTATGTATATATTAAAAACAAGTTATCATGTATTTGTGTATTTATTTTGCACATTTTCAATATTTAATTATATTATGTATACATAAAAAATTAACCACTAAATTAATTATATATAAAAAATATATATTAAAATACAAAATATATATTAAAAGTATAAAAAATAACACGTTTTTATATAAAAATATATAATGATTAATCTAGTAGTTTATTTTTGTGTATACATAAAATTTTTATACTTTAATTATTATTTTTCAAGAACCTGCCTTTTCTGGCACCATCAGTATTGAACGACCTTGGCAGCTTGATGCTAAGCACTGGAATGAACTCAAGAATCGGATATTAAGTCGTAAACTTCTTAGAGCTACTTGAAACTATTCTCAAACAAGGCCTACGCTTGACTTGTTCCACCATTTGACAGTAACGTTCCAGCAAGCGAGAGCACTGCTTTACTACTTTACATGATAACCGGCGAGTTCTTGGATTCAGTAACAAACGAATGGGGATTTCGAATGCACAAGTTATTATTCAGCTGCAAAAAGGTTATTGTTTCAAACCCTAAGGCCTATGCTCTAAGCTCTAAAGTTGCTTCATCGAATGCTGAAATCACAATGAGCCAACTTTAATCATCAGAACCCACTTTTTAGTAGTAAAGACCAAATTAGACACACCAATATTTCAACTATTGCCGCCATTTTTAGTGACTCCATACTGCATGGTACAGATGAGTGACCTTATCATATTTATTTTGGACCTGAGAAGATCCAAATTGTTACAAAACCTTAACTACTAGAATGCACAGAAGAATTGGCATCACCCTATTATTCACACATAATGTTTCCCATTCATTGATGGCTCTCAAACAGGATATTTGCTATTATTAATGCCCAAATAAGACACAGGAAGTAGATAATTCTTATGATCCAATTAATATACATATAGCAGAGTAAGGACACATGAAAAGACACTACTTAGCTGGTTTACGGAACAACTCTCACTCTTCACACTCTCTTCTACAACAATATCTGAGGATGTTGAGTTTTATGAGCTAAATACGAACTTGGAGTGAATGCAATGTTCTGTAAGAATGCTTAATCTGCTTTCCATTGATAACTCACTCATTCTGCAATCTGCGCATAAGCGCAAGAGTCAGCTTATTGAGATTCAGGGTTTACGAATCAATGAAAAATTAGAATAGAGAATTATTACTAACTTGATTAAGAGGATTGTCAGGAGATTTCTTCCAGAGCTTCCAGATGAGGTCTTTGTATTGAGTGTGAGTGAGGCCAGGTTTCTCTTCCTTCAATTTGGGGAGCTCAGCTTCCTCAAAGGCCTGCAATGCATAACATTGAAGATTTTCAGATCAAAAACCCTAATCGGAGAGAATCTTGAAGGAGGAGGTGGTTACCTTGAAGGAGGCCTTGAGGCGCCTCTCGGGATGCCTATCAGGTGGCAAGGAGGTGTCACCGATGCTCATCTGAGCGATTGCATCATCCACAGATCGAGCTTCGATCACGGAATCGTCGCGATTCGTGTTGGAAACCAGCACCAGCCGCTCGTACTCTTCCTCCGCTGCCTCCGCTCTCTTATCCGCTTCTTCCTCCTTCTTCTTCGCCGCCCGCGACTTCGGACCCTCCGCGTCGCGCCAGTATTCCTCCTCCTTCGCACGAGTCTCTCGTTCCTTTCGCTCCGATTCGACGGCACTCTTCCGAGCCCTGGCCACCTCCGCCTTCGTGTTCACTCCCATCTTCTTCGGCATCGCGGCTTTTAGGGTTTTGGTTCTGATTGATTCGCTTCAATCCAGATTCTCGAAACCTACAGACTCAGCCGCAGAGACACCGGTGATGACGTTCAAAAACTGATTTCCTCCTTATTCAGTCGATTGTAGCTGGTAAAATCATCCGTGGGCCCCATAATCAAGAGCCCAACAAGCCCATATCCGAAAAACTCAAAATCCATGAGGGTCAGTCCATAATCAAGAGGCCCAAAATGCCCGAAGGTAAAAGCCCATATCTCTAACTCGCTAAATTAAGATCAACTCAGTAGTAACCAAAAGAATAAAAAAATCAACTCAGCAACGTGCTAGTGTTGCAATTTTGAACTAAGATGGAGCGAGTCACAGTACGTATAATGTGTTTCACGCTCTGTATTTTATTATCTCATGATAATTATGGATTACTTTGCTATCATATTCATTTATATCAAGAATAACACCAAAATCAATTACTAAAACCAATCATTAATATATTTGTGTATAAATACATATGTAGTTTAATTTATTTTAAAAATATATTTATATTCTAACATATATTTTATATTGGTGACTGATTTTAGTATATATAACATAGTCGTATTCATATATATGTATATGTATGCATTATTTACACATATATACACTATATCCAAGTTATATAGTAACGAGTTTTTGCAAAAATTATTTAACTGCAAAAAGTTTGCAACAACTTTAATTTATAGTCGTCAGAACCATTGAGGGTCATTTCACCCAACAGAATTTATAAACTTTTTCTTGTAAACTTCTTTTTCTTATTTTATGTTGATATATTCTTCTTTAATTAGCCTTGATGAACAAAAGAAAGGTGTTATATACTTCCATATATAGTCTTTAATTTCTTCCTTATGACACTCCTAGATACCCAGATCAAGTAAAAGTATGAGAACATGACAAAGGGTGTGTAGCTTGTGTCTTAAGAAAAGAGAGATTATTCAACAAGACAAAGATATATAATGTGCCCACACAGTACAACATCCACGATTACATATATCTAATATATCACTATATATAAAAAATTTATAAAGTCAAATCACATCAATTTTAATATTTGTTTGAAAAAATAATCATCAATACATGCATAATATGATAATAAGAGCAATTTGGATCAGTAAATATTGGATAAATGATGGATAGATAGATAGATATGTCCCTGCTGCAAACATGCATCATGATGAATAATACTAATTATTTTACATTCATTTCAAATAACACCTATATATGTATATATGAACATACACATCAGTTTTACCCTTCGATCAAAGTTTGTATATTTGTATTATATCTGATCATCAATCCAACTTTTGAAGAACTTTATTATGAGAGGATCTTGATTAATTATAAATGAAGAAAACACATCTCTCAGCAATGTCCCATGCACAGTTAAAATAGCATGGTGTGGCCTACTTTAATCTGTTAAGCATTTAATAATTAGCTTTGCTTTGTTTCCTTGCATACGTTTTTACTTTCAGGCCTTAGCTATATGATATATAATAAGGAATTCGTATTAAAAACTTATATATATTGAACCTTAAAAATATGATCACATGCTTAATTACCATAGAAGCTTAATTACGTATGTGCCACAAAAAATATTTCACATTATCAGACATTATCTTTTCCTTAATGCTAATAAAATAAGCTACCTAATAATTCCTCATAAGTTCAAAAGCTACATGTTTCTTTTTCTTTGACAGTACCACAAATAATTAAACTCAGTATTTCTTCGCTGTGTAAACAAACTATCCTTCAGTAGTTACACATCTGCAATTTTTATTGCAATTTCATACTTTTTATGCCTATATTAATTCTTTAGCCTTGTACTTGGAGTCTAATTATTACGTTCATGAATTTTGTTCTTTATTCTTTTGTTTTCAATGTCCCAAACCACTAAAGCCGTAGATGCAGGAGAGAGCTTAGAATATTTTGATTTTGAATATATCTCTCTGATCTCTGGAAAATCAGAAGTTGCTGAAACTTTCTATATCAGAAATTTGTCACATAGTATATAATTACCAAACAAAACTCGACTAAATTAGTTTATACGTTCCTAATAACCTGCAGTACTACATATGTGTCTTGCCATTGTCAGATTTCAGAATAAGCCATTGAAAAATCAAAATGATGTTACATTCTATGGTTGGTATATATATAGTAAAGTAACTAAATTCAATGTTCTTGACTCTTGAGTAAAGCTTGCTAATAGAAGCATACAATAAGGAGATATAGCACATGCACGTTTTCCCCTAAACAAGAAAAATATCTGAGACTCTTTCTGTTCAGGTGTTTTTGTACCTTATTCTCCTGCAGAGGGGGGAGAGAGAGAGAGAGAGAGAGAGACTCTCTGGCACACTTGTTCACACATATTTAATCTTGCCATTTCCATTACCTCAATTACAATATGCTTCTGTCTTAATACAAAGAAAAGAAACTGATATATTTATTTCTGCTCAATCAGACTCTAGCTTCTGTCCTAATCATTTGCAGATATACACAACCGAGTTCATATTTTCGTCCAAGTTTCCACTTTTCTCAATCTTAGTTGAAACTTTCATGCATAACAAATTCTGTAGTATATGATGAGCGTTTTGGACAAGCCAAGCTTTTGGGTGTGTCCTGTTTTTAAGGTGCTTATTAAAGGGTTAAGGAGTGGCTTCCATATCCCACTAAAAGCTTTCTCTTTTCTCTATTGTATAAATAGCAGCAAAGATTAACATTAATTAACTCAAGTAATCCTCCCTTAGTTACACTGTTAGTTGTACAAATTAAAATGAAGTCAACTACAACCAAGACCAAAACAAAAACACCAATAAAAGAAGAATTAGAGAAAAAAAAAAGAAAGCACCAAAAAAGTGACTATTGAAATCCTGCTAACTCCACTTCACTTCACTTCTCATTCAGTTTACTCATTCCTTTCTCTCTCTTTCTTTTTTTTTTTCCATTTCTTTTGGACATTCAAATCGTGGTTATGTGATTATGTCCCCCCTCCATTTTGTAACCTAGTTTTCTTGACCCTTTTGGTCTTTTCACTCCTCTGAAACTCCAAGTTTCCACCTTGACTCTGTAGTGTTGTTCAACAGCGTAACCCTCCAAAAGTTTCATGTTTCGCTATCCTCTCTTCTTCGAGTTCTCTGCATAAATTTTGCATCTTTTGGGGTACCCACATGCATATTCTGCGCCCCCAAAGACTCTGATTTTTGTCTTTTTCTGCTCGAGGGTATTGCGCTCTCAGCTACGAGACTCGGTGATTTTATGGAGTTTTTGGTCTGCATCTACGTTTAGACTCCAGAAGCTATAAACAGAAACTGGGATTGCTTAGGTTTTCGTTAAATTATTAATTTGCAGTGACTATTCTGCGATCGAATTTCAAAGTTGCAATCTTTGTAGGAAACAATGTCGTCCCACCAACAAAATCCACCTGCGGATTCGAAATCTCTGCAACAAGAATTGGGTTCTGAGAAAACGAACGCAGAAGCAGATGTTAAACCCTTCTCTATAAGGTACTTCAAAGAAATGTCACCATAAGAGTATCTATTAAAAGTATAGTAATTTCTTTTATTAATATTAACATATTATTATCCCATTATTGCATGTTCCATATTCGGATTTGTTTCTTGATTTACACTATATTTAGCTTCTATGCTTTGAAGTGGTTGTTAGTTGTAGGTTTTTTGTGCTCTTTCTTACACCACTTAAGCTTATGATTATTCTCTGTTTAACTCTCTATTTTCGTTTCTTTGCTCTTTGCTCTTTGCTTTGCATCTCTCTTATTGTTTTTGAAATATTGTTATAATTAAACATGAACAATTTTTGGTATCTGGTTAAAAATTGTTGATGTATATGCCATAGTTAAAAGATTAATGAATAATTAAAGTGATAATGATGTATGTATATATTGTTATGCTTCAATAATGCAGACAATATGCTCTTGCTTGGCGTCATAGAAGCATCTTCCATAGCTGGCCATTTCCTGAGAGGTACTTGCACATGTGTTTAAGCCGCGGCATCGATATCAGGGATGTGTTGCCACCATTGTTTTCACCACAAACTTGTGAAGATGAATCACTCAAAGGTTGTTCTTCAAAGAACTTGATCCACTCCCATGGTAATAACGGTGATGATAGCAAAGATGGTTTTGAGTTTTGCAAAACACATAGCAATATCAAGAATAATGACTATGGCACCTCATTTCATGATGATGAAGAGGGGAATAATGATAATCAATACAATAATTGCATTGTTCCTGTCACTAATAATGTAGCAGAAGATGATGAAGTACTTGATATCCAACCAATAAGTTCATCAATTCATGTTCATAAAACTAGTCCAAGTCCAAGAATGGTATCATTATTGTCTAATAAAGGAGTGAAAGATAAACGCAGAAGGCGTAGAGGGAGATGCAAGAAACGATCAATGGCGGATATTTTAGCTGATGCAAGGCATTGTACAGTAGAAGAGATCTATAGGATGAACAAGTTTTATTATGCAGCTGCCATTGAAGGATCTCATCAGCAGCAGCTGCAAATGGGGCCTTATTCTGAAAATGATGAGGTAAAGGGTTGTGATGAGGGTAAAGATGGAAATGAAGATGATTATGAACATCAACTTGGTTTGACTGGAAAGGGGACATTGCTTCTTAAGTTCAAGCTCAATGCATGTAATAATAATGTAAATCGGAATTGTGTAACATGAATTCATTGTTATTAATATATAACCTGTGGAAACTTATTATGCTTAGAGCTTCATCTTTTGTTTATATATTTATCAATCTCAAAGTTATGATTTTGCCATATATCATATGCATGTATAGTATTTTTATTCTTTCTGTCAAGATTAATTAATTATGTTTTATTGAGGGAGAAATTCTCTAACTTTTCTTAATAAACACATAAATCTGTCTTCACAAATTATCTATTAGTCATCATTCAATATCTGTTGCAGCAATTAATAAGTAAGATGTGTAAATTGTCATATAGATCAGAAGCAAAGACAAGGGGGAAAAAAATTAAAGATGCACCATAAATCTTTCAGCTGCAGAATCAGAAGTTTAATTAAGGATCCTTTTGGCATAATAGAATGCTAATAATATGTAAAATGCTGAAATTTCTTTTTTATCTATCTTGTAACTTTGCATAATTGACTTCATGGGCATTTTTAGAATCTCAAAAGAATCGGTTTATGGTCTATGTAAATATGTTTATTGCATAATTTTCTCTTCTAAAATATTATTTATTATATAATACATAAAAAAATTGATATTTCTAATACCTGAATCTAAGATATCTTAATTAGAGTATAATTATACAAATCTTACATTTATTAGTACCTATTAAATATTGATCACTTCCCATCATTATCAATTTATTTTAAAAAATAATATGTGCACACAAAAAAAATAACTAAATTAGTTATTTTGTATTTATATATAAATACATATATTATTTAATTTATTTTCAATATATATTTTGTAATTTAACATGTAACTTATTTAGTAGCTGATTTTTTTTTTTGTTTGTAACCAGATTTTCTTTTTACATTAAGGCTGCCAGGTTTATATACTGATATCTCTGTGTTCTTCACTTTGTTTATATAATTTATGTTTTCAACTACTTAATTCTTTATTGAAAACTGAATGTTATGTCGTAGTACGTTGCTTTGAAATATTTTGGTGTATGCATGCTTGTGTTTGATTTTTTTTTTATTTTTCTTTTTCATGTTTGACTTGTCTAGAATGACTGTGTTGGAGCAAGTTTATTATCAAACATAAGGTAATTTTCAAAAGTAGATACTTTAGTTAATGATATCTTCATATCAATATCACATTGTAAATTATTAGATAAATTGATATATTTAACTAAATATATTGATTGAACTATCTAACAATTCACAATATAATTTTTATGTGAAAACATCGTCATTGAAGTATTTACATATATCTTACAAATTTCCATCACAGCAGTAATATTTTTATTCATACATATAAAAGGAAGCATGGTGATTATGTTGTTGATTCACATAATCATACTGCTAGTTTAATTTGCTACCATATATATTGTATTGTGTGTAAGATTATAATCCTTAAGGTGGACATGTTTAGTTGTCCAGTTCCTTCAGATGCTCTGGTTTTGAACCTTGGGGACAAACTCTCTCCTATGTTTAATTTGAATCTTGTATTGATACTTCAAATTGTAATGCAGCCATCTTGACAATACTTTTTCAAAAAAACTAAAGTTAAAAATAATAAGTTTACAATTTGCTATATTATTAACTAGTTATATTTTGTGTAGATAAACTAGTTATTATGTATGTAGTGTTTTTATATGAACATATGTAATTTTTATTTTATTTATAACAAAATTAAAATACTAGCCTATAATTGAGAATTTCAGTAGTATTTACCTTAAAAATATAATTAATAACTAAATATCTCAATGATTTTACAAGTAAATAAAATTATAAATGTTATATTCATATGAAATATAAATTATAATTGAAAATTCTATATGAACAAACAAAATTATTTGTACAAAAATAACAATTCATTATTTTCATCTTTACGTAAAAATAATAATCATAAATTATTAAATAATTTAATATATTTAACTAAATTTAATATGAATTTAATTTTAATACACTGTCAGTGTAAAATAATTTTATACGTACATCTAATTACATAATGATAAATCAATAAAAATAATTATTTTTTACATTAATTATTTAAATAGTTATCCAAACAAATAAATATAATTGAATGAATATATAAAATATTTATACTATCAATATAATAAAATTAAAGTGATTTAATTAAAATTACATGATCAGTTTATCAAAATTATACTTAAAATATTTTAACATCTTAATTATAATCTTATAAAAACATATTACCTTAAATTGCTTCCTACAAAGTGAAACAAACTAGTTTCCATGCCGGTGAATGTGATTGGTAGAATCTACACTCGCCTTCTTCTTCCACGCTTCTGTGTGTCCGGCGAGTCAACCATGCCGTCCAACTCAGTCCGAGTCGCAGCCGCTCAGATGACTTCCATCAACGACCTCGCTGCCAATTTCGCCACTTGCTCACGTCTTGTCAAAGTGAAATTCTCCCTTTTTCTTCTCAAAGTTCCATTCTTTCATCTCTAATATCTTATGGGTCCCCTTTATTTTGCACAATTTTGCTATCATTTGCATGTATCTCTCTCTCATCATTCCCCTTTATTTGTTGGTATGAGGAAAGTCTTGATATAATATTGCTTGCCTTCAATTTATCAAATAGTTTATTTTGTTTGGGAGAGATTAATGCCAAATGGGAACAAATTTTGAATTTTTTTTCCTTTGTTGTGTTTGTTCAAGAATTAGTTGGTTTTATTGGCATCATTATCATGCTGATCTTTGAAGTCCTTTTGCTGGGTATGAAGGAAGCAGCATCAGCTGGAGCAAAATTGCTTTGCTTTCCTGAAGCTTTCTCTTATGTTGGTGCCAAGGATGGAGATAGTGTTAGCATTGCTGAACCTTTAAATGGCCCACTCATGATCAAATATTGCTCTTTGGCAAGGTACCTCATGATCCTATATCACCATAGGCATTAGGAAGTGATGTGTTTTTAAGATAAAGTAGCTGCTGATGGTTTTACTTTGCGGTTTTTGCATTTTGTGCATGATGATAACTACTGCCAAGACATCTTTGATAATGCAACTGAGTTGCCACTTCTGAACCACTGCAGAGAATCCAGCATTTGGTTGTCACTTGGAGGCTTTCAAGAAAAAGGATCTGATGATGAACACTTGTGTAATACTCACGTCGTGGTGGATGATACCGGGGAAATTAGAAGTTCTTATAGAAAGATACACCTGTAAGATTATTAAATTATTGTCAATAGTGTGTTTGATTCCATCAACTGTGGTTTTGAGGATTTCTTTTTGCACTATCTGCATGCATATTGTTGCAAGTTTGTCATGCAAACACAAGTGTAGAGTATGTGTTTGAGAGAAAGTGTGTGAGTGAGTGATGTTTAAATCAAGAAATTTGGAAAAAGAATTAGGGAATGGGGAGAATTAGAGAAATATAGGGGCATTCATATCAATTGATCAAAGCTGAAAACTAACGTACAAATTAATGCTCAAAATGGTAATGGAAGCCCAACTACTTGCATTACTAGTGTTAGATAACAATGATATAATTGATATTAGATAGTTCCTTACAGAGAATACCCATTTATCTACTCCTAGATATAACATGCCATATGAGGAATTTATTGCTATTTGTTTGTCTAGTTATGTTTGTACAAACAATATGACATTTTTTTTTCTTCTCTCTACCTCTTGTGAAGGTTTGATGTAGATGTTCCTGGTGGAAGGGTATATAAAGAAAGTAGATTTACAGAAGCAGGTAGTATGAAAAGTAGATGAGTCTCTGTCTTGCTTTAGCCCTCCTTGGAACTTCTGGTTTTCTAAGTGTTTTTGAAATCAAAAGAAAGAGCCTATGGATCCTTTAGGCTTGCATGCTGTTTTCGTACTAGAAAATATAAGGATCAGTTGGACTGTTCACATGCCTCTATTGGTTATAGTAATTCAGATCATATTTCCTTTTACCTGAAACTGCAGAGCTGCAGTTTTCCCTTTTTGTGGGAGGAGGATGTTGATAAAGAAGATTAGCAACTATGTATTGAGAGTTGGTTTTGTTCATATGAACATCTTCTGCTGTTGATGTTTCAGGCAAAGATGTTGTTGCAGTAGACAGTCCTATTGGGCGATTGGGCCTCACTGTTTGCTACGATTTGAGATTTCCAGAGATTTATCAGTTGTTACGTTTCCAACATGGAGCACAGGTATTCCATGGAGATCTTTCTTTTCTGCTTAGATATGTTTTGTAAACCACTCCTTTTATTTTTCAGGTATTACTGGTTCCTTCAGCGTTCACTAAAGTGACTGGTGAAGCACATTGGGAGATTCTTCTTCGTGCTCGTGCAATTGAGAATCAATGCTATGTAAGTATTCATTGTCGATACATTAAAGGTATAGAAGTTATTAAGAAATGTGTATCGGGAAATATATTAAACTGTTTTCTTATTAGCCTCTTATTTTTTTTAGAAATGATCTGATGAATTGATCAGGTCATAGCTGCTGCACAAGCTGGTAAACACAATGAGAAAAGAGAGAGTTATGGTGATACATTGATTATCGATCCCTGGGGAACTGTTGTTGGCCGATTACCAGGTAAGAACATTTGTTGGTGAAGTTTATCTTGGATGTTTCAGATGTTGAGTTTTGACATTGTGTTCTGGTTGCTTAACCCATAGTTACTGGTTTTCCATGCTTCGTTTTCATTATTCTGTTTCAGATCGATTGTCCACTGGCATTGCGGTAGCTGATATTGATTTATCATTGGTTGATTCTGTAAGGGAGAAGATGCCAATTGCTAAGGTAACAGTTGTGATACTAATATATGGGCTTCAGGGTTGCTTTTATTGAAGTAGAGCTTTTCCAATCTATATTCCCTAATGCAGAGAATATGTTCATTTTTGTTACAGCAAAGGAAGCCAATTGACTTCTGGAAAGCTGCATCATTATAGTTTTGGGGGCCAACTCCTGTTAATTGGACCAGTTAAGGGTATATGCCTATCAGCACCATACCAAACTAGAATAGAATAGAGACAGATAAAATAGAGTAGTTATATCCATGATAGGCTCATATAAACCCCTGGTTATATATGCTGTCACATTATTGGTATTACAACTTCTGGTGTAAGATCAATTATATGTTCTTCTCATGAAAACAATGAATGCGTTATCTTGTAAAAATGGTATTGGACTATTCTAAAATTTGTACTTGGAAATTAGTCTTTGTTCCAGTAACTTTGGATTTGTAGCATTTGTTTCTCATCATAAAGACAAACAGCAAACAGCAATTTGCAAGAATCCTCAAATAGCTAAGGTTGTGTTTGTTTGTTGAGACATGGACACTAATTATTAGATACGGTAGTACATGTTTACTGTTTGTCTAAGACACGGATTTAGATAGATACGGCGGTACATAGATATACACAAAATACATGTATTTAGTGTTTCTCCTTAAAGCTAAGACACGGAGACACAATGCATAGGACACAAAATTTGACCTTTTTCTCCCTAATTATTTTTGAAATTATCAATGCATAAGACACAGAGAATAAAATTGACATTTGATTTATACATGTGTGTCTTGTACATTATTACCAAACACATTATAAAATTTGTATATCTTTATATCGATGTATTTTTGTGTATTTGTGTATGTGTCTCAAACAATAACCAAACACAGCCTAAAGGGACACATCAGTTAAGGATGAAACATTAAAAAATTGAAATGAGTGAAGGAACAAGCTTGTAGAGGCTGAAAATAAAACCTCTCAAGGGATGAGAGGTCAAAAAGGACCTTTCTATATATTCTTTTACTTCTCTGTCCAAATCTTACACCAAGTATATAAGAAACTAAAACGATAAAGGAAAAAGAAAGAAAAACTTTAAGACATTGTAGAAGACCAACAATTCTGAAGAGATATAGGATTATGGGCAACTATGAACAATGTAATTCTTTGTCCTAAGTGATAGGAACAAGATTCGACAGGTGTAATCATCTAATCAAAAACTCATGCATGGAATCAGTACTAAGGAGATCAAAGGGTTTTTTGCCAAGGGAATCCTTCAAGATTGTTATTTGACCTTCCTTGACAAGTATATCTTCTTCAAGTGTCTCTATCTTGTTCTTCAATACATTGACCTCTGATTTCAACAGCATATTCTGCTCACTACACTGTTTCACTTTTTCCCAGCAACGATCCCTGTCCTCTGACACTTGGGGCAACATTCCCCTCGTTATTGTTAACTCCCTTATAGCCTCTTGAAGATCACTTTGAAGGTGGTTTATACTCTCATCTTTCTTCATCATCTATTACAATAGAACCAAAACAAGGAAAAACGTCATTTTTTCACATGGGGTTGGGGGAATGGTTGAAATACTAGCCGTTGGAAGAAAAAAAATACTAACAAAGATGACAAAATTTCATCAAGAAGCAAATATACACTAGCTGAATTTTAACAAAATTTCAATATAGCTGAGTAACCTGAAGTTCAAGGTCCTTCAACTTATGTGTTACACTTGAAAGGTTGTCCATAGCATTCTGCACTTCAGATCTAAGTATGTCATTTCCTCTTACTGCTGTAGCCAGTTCAGCTTGCATCTGCTCAACTTGGAGCTCTTTAGAGTACATCTTTTCTCGTAATAAACTTGTTACCAAACATTCTGCTTTAAGCTCAGTTCTTAGTATATCCTACATAAACAACATGTTCCATATGATAAGAACAGAGAAGTTCACCCAAAAAAAAAAAAAGAAAATGAAATAATAAATAAATAAGTTGGAACTTCAAAAAAGGTTTAAAATAAATAAACACAATAGTGCAAGTAAAGGTCTATATTAGTTTAGTTTGAATACAACAGAAAATTTTCTGGAAGAACCTCACCTCAGATGATTGATCATTCAGTTGAGTTGATTTATCAGCATCTATACATTCTGACTGAAATTTAGAAGTCAATGGATTTGACTTTTCGTTCATCAAAGAAGACATTGTCTGCAAACTCCTAGTTAAGCGATCAGTACCACTTTTAAGTCCCAGAATTTTTGTTTCAGATTCAAGAATAAACTGCGCATCTAAACCGTTTCCAATGACTTCTCTATCCAGTTGGATATTTTGACGAAGATGACTTCCTTTCCCTTTAATGAATTCCATCATGTTAGAACACAGAGATGTGCTTTCATTCAGCATTGTTAGGCCTTGATTCTGAAGGCAGCAGACGCGAGCCCACAGTTCTTTGTCTAATTTATAAGTTGCGACAAAACATTCTTTACCATCAGCTTTCAATCTGTTTAACAGAATTATATTCTCATGGCGAAGAGAATCTGCTTCAACCTTGTAGGATTCTAGTTCCCTTCTCAAGGCCAATTCTACTCCGGCTAACCTCATCTGCTCCATTTGCATTTTGGCAATGTGCTTATCAACGCCCTCCTTAGATTTGTTTGTCTCAAGTT
The DNA here is from genome assembly GCF_000817695.3 of Arachis duranensis. Classification (NCBI taxonomy): domain Eukaryota; kingdom Viridiplantae; phylum Streptophyta; class Magnoliopsida; order Fabales; family Fabaceae; genus Arachis; species Arachis duranensis. The sequence continues at coordinate 115,186,427 of NC_029780.3, read as the reverse complement.
CCACATTAAAGCCCTCTTGTAATCCTGCAATTGTCTTCTCTTGGTCACTGCAAGTCCTTAATAATCTCGTTAAGGACTTTTGTAACTCTTTGCACTCCTTATCCTTCTCTTCAAAATTCCTTCGAATACAGTCCCGATTTTCTTCTGCTATCTTATATTTCTCTTGTAGTTCTAAGAGATTTTGCTGCAAATCAACAATCTCCTCTTTCATTTTCTCTGTCTTTTCAGTCAATCCCTTGAGCTGTTGATCAGTGTATGCCATCACACGTTTGCTCTCCATCTCCCTCTCACCAAAAGAGGAGACTTCCCTTTGAAGTGATACATTCTGCTCTGCAAGCTCTCTAACACGTTCACGGAGCCTTTGTTCTTCTAACTGGAACTTCTCAAGCTTGAACGACCAGTCACTTGACCTCCTGTCCAGTTCCTTTTCCAATGCAGACTGCATCTCGTTCTTCTCTTTCTCAAGTCGTTGAGTTCGAAACTCCTGTTCCGTCTTTACACGTCTAAGTTCTTCCTTAGCAGATGCTCTGTCAGAGATTCGAGACCTTAGTTGGGTCGAAACTTCAAGAGCCAAGCTTATTTTCTCCTCTGCCAGGTTTCTGATTGTCTGAATCAGTGTTGGCACATCATAACCACCATCAGGGAAAAAGTTTTCTCGTTCTAACGTCTTAGAAAGATGAATAACTCTCTCCTCAGCTTCCCTTGACCTTCTCATTAGTTCTGGATCAGAATCAGCATCAGCATTAACTTCATCACAGCTTATACCCTCAGAAATGCCATTCATGCCATGATAACCATTTGTCATCCTGAATGGTTCATCCAACAAATAACTTTTTGGTGGGGTGTCATCCAAATCAGAGTCATAGTGCCCATTCACTGATCTTGCATAGATATCTTCGATTGTGATTGGATTGTCAAGATCCAAATCCTTTGACCTAGCTTTAGAGAGATCACGAGACTGAGAAAGTCTCTCAATGACATTTTTTGCAATACTCCTTGGTGATTCATGTCCAAACCCATTTTCCATCCAATCTCGAGATGAGAGGCGAGGACGACTAACTTTGGCTTCTCTGAATGAGTGAGCCCTTGGTTTATCTTTGGATCCATCTGTTGGTGAATTAGGTGCTGTGAGCTGAATTTTTGGGGGCAGCATCACACCATAATTTCCATGCCCAGAATTATAACTATGTGAATTGCTCCTGGGTCTACTGTCCTCCAGTTGCTGCTCCCCATCAATATAACGGTCTACAACCTTAGTTGAAACATTGCTAGAGCAAGTCGAAGAGTTCCCAGATAAATCATGATGGGATCGTGAAGAACTATGGGACCCAGGTCTCTCGTATCCATTGGAATTGTGGTTAGAAGATACTGCAAATTGTGCTGGCTTATCCCTCTTTTGCTTCTCAGAGTTAAGAGCCTGACAACTGATAGATACACAGAAAGTTCAACGAAATAACGAGCAAAACACAAGCAACAAAATGCATAAATTAAACTTTTTAGTCAAGATATTATTTCGATATAAGGTAATTGACTCTCACCGAGACGAATGCTCAAACTGATGATACGGATCACTAGCAATGCTACTAGAAGGAGATCTACTTGGATCTTTCAAGTGATAGGCAGCGGACGAAAATGACCTGCTCCTTCTAAGAGCTGGACCAGCACAAGAACTATGAGTATCAGAAACTTGTTTTCGAGATTTGGAGAACAATCCCTTGGGGCCCTGGGAATAATTTTCAGCTTTTCCATGAGCCTGACTATTCATTCCATTATCTGATGAATTCTCCCATAATGTATGCTTGTTTGTTGATTTTGGAGTAGCTACATTGTTGCCTCCACCGCTGGATGCAGAGGATTTGAAAAATAATAGTTTCTTCATGAGTAGGACTTTTTTCTGTGCCTGCTATCTCAAACTCATCAAATTTCCAGCTTTTCCACAATTTAACTCAGGCCTCACTGAACCAACAATGCAGACGTAAACCACAAATTCAATCAAGGTAAAATCAAACCATTGTTGCAAATTCACCAATTTGGGGATGAAAAAGCAACCAAACAAAATAAGATAGAATTAAAAAGGAAAAAAAAAAAATAGGGAAAAAATTAAACAGATAACAAATATGATAATACTATCATCCATCAACTTGCATAGAAGAATCAACCGGGGATAAAAAAACGAAACCCTATTTTTGAAGAAAATGCTCAAGACCTGGAATTCAGGGGAGTTGATTGCGGCTTCTTGAGTGAGTGAACTTGACAATACACAAAAAAGAAAGAAATAAACAAATCATAATAAAACCTTTTCAGATTCGAAATTTTCTTTGTTACAAAAGAAACAAACAAAAAGAAGAAGAGAGAGAGAGAGAGACTCACAAGGTTCCAAACGGTCAAAATAAAACCAGTTGAAGCAGCAGCAGAACGAAGGTGAGAGCCAAAGAAATGATGAACGATGAAACCTTTTGAATTGTGTAACTGAAATGCAACGCGTACTTTCTAGTCTCCAATTATTTTCAAAAGTAAAATATGGATGAATGAAAATCCGAGAATTAAATGCGTGATTATTAATTAATTAGAAAGGAAGGTGGTTCAATTTGGAATGAGTGTTCAAAAATATGAAATGAAAGGATTAATTGCAAGTTTGAAGAGGCAAACGCAAAAGCGTTTTTATTTAAAAGTGTAACGATGCCTTCGAAGGAGCGGGGGATGTCGTTGGTTTATTTGTTTTTGTTGGATCAGGCGCACATTATATTTTTAATCAAATCAATTTTCAATTATAATTACTCTTATAACCTATGAATCTATGATTCAATTCTAGGTCCCATACCTACCACATTTTTTCTTCAAAAGCTCTAGCATTTTTTTTACTATTTAAATTCTAATTTAATTTTGATCAAATAATAGTATAAAATAATTTATATAATTATAATTATTTTTTATTTTTTACCATATTCTTTATTCTCGTTATTCAGAAATTAATTCGTTGCGGATAAAAGTTTTATTTTTTTATATTGGCCAAAAATTGTTTCATGCATAAGATGGAATTCGATGTCTGGTAGGCCAAAGACTAATTCATCGTGGATCGAAGCTTTATTTAAGAGTTTGTCGCTAGTTAATGGGTTACTGTATGTAGAAAGCGAGATTCGAACTTCTATCACTTGCTTAAGGGGACTAATGAACTAACTATTAGACTAATCAAATTTAGTTACAATTATGTAATTATATTCGTTCTTTTGGATAATTTTTTATGCGATCAATATAAAAAATAGTTATTTTTTAATGTGATGTTATATCGTTAGATTCATTTTTATTACTGGTTATATCATTAGATGTATGTAAAATTATTAGTGTATCAAAATTAAATTCTTTAAATTATACATTACACAAAATTACATTTTTTTAATCATTTAACTATATGATTCTTTTATATTTATTGTGTTATATTAAAAATAATCAATAAAATTACAAGTTAACAATGAAAGTATTTGATAATAATTATATTAGATGTACGTAAAAAATGAGCTATTAAAATAATCATCTTATAAATTTTATATTAAAATATAAAATATATAATAAAAATAAATCAAATATTTTGTATATTTATATACAAATACATCATTAACTTTTTGTATATACATAGTATTGTTAGATAAAGACTAAATACTAATAAAATTTGTAGGAGGTTATTTTTGTTTTAAGGTATATGAAATTGTTATTTTTTAGAATAATATATATTTTTTCCTTTTTCTTAACTTTAAAATGTTTTTGACATAGTTATTTTTAGAAATTGAAGCATACTATAGTTTAATTATAATTATATTTTAGTATATGTTTTAAGGAATTTATTTGTTGACCAAATATTTTCAATAGTTAAAAAATAAGTATATACTTTTTAATTTTTAAATTTACAAAAATTATATATTTGAAAATTAAGGCACAAAGAAAACTAAATGAATATGTGCGTTTCATATCTCTACTTTTTCTCTAGTCGTTAATTATTAATTAGGGTGGATGATATTGGGTCAACTATATGTAAAGATATATATAAATTTATTTTGATAAAAAAATTTTAAAAAGGTATTTGCACTTTTAAAATCAGATATTTGTATAGTCACAAAAAAAAAGTGCTTGTATTTTAAAAAATATAAGCACGTCATTTTTTGCTTAACAATACTCAAAACATTATGTAAGAAAGGATGGATCGGATTATGGGTTTGTATTTGTAATTTTAAAAAATTATAGTAATTTTAAAATATTTTTAAAAATTAATTTATATTTATCAAAATTAAAATGTTTAAAATAATTTTATATATTAATAAATA
>NC_029780.3:115174767-115182088 GCF_000817695.3 Arachis duranensis | reverse complement strand
AAATTATTTAATCAAACAAAATTATTATTAATTATAACTATTAAAAATTACTTTTAATTTAATTTACTAAACTTTAAAACACTATTTTTTTTAACAAATTTAAAATACTATTTTTAAAAAATAACTTTAATAAGTTAATTATAAAAAATAAAAAATTTATCAAATCAAATCTTATACTATTATACAACTATTGTGAAATGGAAAATTTATTGATATTATAAGGGATAATTTTCTTGTCACCGTTAAATGAATGGGTAACGTTATAATATTTAAATATAAATATTTTTTAAACGATGGAATAAGCGTAACTCTTGATTTATGATTTAAGTACTCTAGTTAGGGGTGGAAGTGAGTCAAGCCAGCTCATGAGCTAGCTCGAGCTCGATTCGTTAATAACTCGATAAGCTAAGCTTGTGAGCTAGTAAGCCAAGCTTGAGCTTGGAATTGAGCTCATAAATTAAATGAGGCGAGTTTGAGTTTGGATAAGCTCAGCTCATTAGCTCGTGAGCTAACTCGATTATACATAGATAATTATTAATACACATATCCTATATGCATTTAATCTATATTTTTAATATTATATATATACATATGAAATAGTACTAGCTAATAATTTTCGGTGAGTCGAGTTTAAGCTTAAGAAATATGCTCAATTGTTAATAAGTCGAGCCGTGAGCCAAGCTCAGTTTTTTTGAGCCGAACTTGAGCTTGGTCTAACTCGGCTCAACTCAATTCACTTCCAACCCTAACTTTAGTATATCGCTGCATTTAATTTTAATAAATATTTTTGTAGAAGTGAGATAGATATTTGCAATGAAATCGAAAAAAAAAAACACACAAATTAAAAAAAGAAATAAACTCACGACTTTGCAAGCCACCACTCATAACCTCAAGGATAAAAGATCTTTTAGAGTTTATATAGTAATGACTAATAATTGTGCACATAATTTGGTCGTTCTAGCTGCAAACTAATGAATCATTTTCTATCCTTTTTTTTTTCTAACTCTAGTCATGATTAGGATAAATAAGTAGGCGCCAAATGTGAATTAGATAATGACATGCATAATGATGTGTGATAAAAGAGAAACATAGGCCACTATCGTGAAATTTATAGGCACTACTACTCTGATGGTGAAATACCATGTTGGCGTGATGGCTCTACTATGAGTGCTCCATATTTTTTTTAATTAATCAAAATATTTTTATTTTTAATTTGTAAATTAAAATGATCCTTTCATTATCACCAAGTTAACGCTGTTAATGTACTTAGGATTTTTATTAGTAAATTTATAATACTAAATCCATTAATTTTTTAATTCATATATTGCTAATCTAACTATCTTTATTATCAATTTATTTATTCGACTTAATAATCGAATTAGTCTCTAAAAAATTATTTATTCTTTAAATTTGTCTTTTAATAAAACGGAAAGAGTACATAAAAAATACGCAAAGATAATAAAATTGTGAAAGAATAACGAAAGAAAAGAAAAGATGAAGAAATTTTATTGATTGTTGATTGATTGAAAATTGTAAACTATGAAGGTAAAATTAAGTATATATAGAGCATTGCCTTGTGAAAGATAAAAGCAAATAAAGATAAGATAAAGATAAAGATAAGATAAAGACTAAAATTATAATTGAATTTGTATATTCTGTTGGGCTGAATTTGTGGGTCGTGAGACGTCTTTATTGTTGTCATGGGCTAAGGTAGAAGAGTGGTTTAATACGCTCCACAAGCTGGAAGATGAAAGATTTGGTGAAGATGTCAGCTAGTTAGCCATAAGAGGAAATTGGAAGAAGTTTCATCACTTCAACTTGAGCTTTTTTTGTCGAATCAAGTGACAATCAAACTCTAAATGTTTGGTCCGTTCATGAAAAACCGGGTTAGCAACAATATAAAGAGCACTCTGATTATCACAATATAAAACTGGTGGGCGAATAGGAGAGATGCGTAAAAATTGTAACACATTTAGTATCCATTGAAGTTCACAAGTTGTGTTAGTAAGTGCACGATATTCTGCTTCCGTGAATGAGCGGGCAACGGTGGTTTGTTTATTGATCTTCCAATAGACTAAAGAACTACTTAAAGAAAAAACAATAACATGTTAAAGATCGCTGAGTGTCAGGACATCCAGCCCAATCAGAGTCACTGAAGTCGAGAAGCTGAATTTCTGATTCCCTTGGAAAAAAAAGTTCTTTGTTGAGACTAGTTTTCAAATATCGTAATCAGTCGGAGATGCCATGAATTGACTTAATTGTTGAGTGGCATACATGATGTCCGGTAGAGTAGTGCTGAGATAGATAAGACGGCCAACCAAACGACGATATACAAAAGGGTCAGAGACTTTTGTCTTGATATAGTCTTGTGGTACTATTCATTGGAACAGAGGCAGGTTTAGCACCTAATAAACCAGAATTCTCCAAAAGATCAAGACAATATTTTCTATGAGATAAGCAAATTTCCTTAACTGATTAAGCAACCTCAATACCCAAAAAATATTTTAATGGGACCAAGTCTTTAATTCAGAAATGTTGGTGCAAAATAGACTTAATGGCAGCAAGTTTAGAAATGGAATTACCAGTGAGAACAATGTCGTCAATATAGACTAAAAGGATAGAAATTTGATCACCAATGAATTTAACAAATAGACTATAATCAGATGAGGTCTACTGATATCCATGAGATAGCAAAAGATGAGAAAGTTTGTCATACCATATACGACTAGATTGTCATAAACCATACAGTGACTTTAGTAGCTTACAACATTGATTCGGTTGAGGAGATGTAAGTCCAGGTGGCAGAGTCATATAAACATCCACAGAAAGATCCCCATGTAATAAAGCATTATTGACATTCAACTGATGTATGGGCCAATACTTCATAGAGGCTAATGCCAAAACTAATCTGATGGTGACAGGCTTGACAATAGGGGAGAAAGTTTTCAAGAAATCAACACCTTCAGTTTGAGTGAACCCTTTAGTCACAAGGCGTGCTTTATATCGATCAACTGAACCATCAGGCTTGTGTTTGATGCAATAGACCCATTTACAGCCAACCGGCTTAACCCCTGTAGGGCAATCAACAAGACGAAGTTTTGTTCAACTCAAGAGCATCCAACTCATCTTTCATAGCACTACACCAATTAGAGTGTTGATTGGCGTCCTTAAAAGACTTTGACTCAACGTCAGAATGTAGAGATAAAAAAATTTTTTATATGAAGATGAAAGAGAAGAAAAAGACATGACTGAAGATAAATGATACTTGCACTTTGAGGGAGATTGATTTGTAGAGATAAGAGAGGAATTACACGAGTAATCAAAGAGATATGCTGGAGGTCGGTGAGGCCGGTCGGAACGACGAGGATGGGGGTGCTCAGGTGGTGAAGAAGGTGACAGGGGATGAGAAGGTGATGGTGGACTGGTGATGCGAACATGAACTCTGATTCGGGTCAGCAAACCAACTCAATGGAGGGCCCAAGTGAAAACCCAGTTGATGTACCTGCCGAAGAGGGACGAGAAGCAGCAAGTCCAATTAGAATCAGGAGGGTGAGAAAGGCCCCATATTGGGCCAAGGACTATCAAATGGGAAAGTGAGTGTGGGTGCACAATAGAAGGGATGGAGAGTTAGTTAGAACACCAGGAGAATATAGTGGGAGGTGAGGTATAGTGGGAGGCAGAAAAAAAGGATTAAGTCTGTTACGGGTGGAGTTTATTCTCCCTGAACTCAAAGGCAGGGAATTGAGACGTATATCTACATTCAGAATTAATACACCAATTTTCTTCTCTTTTAATCAAATTTTACATTGATTTCTCTTTACTGCTATATTCTTGTGCAACAACTGGTGTCTAGTGCGGAAGGAGAGAAGGGTGTGTGCCTTGAGAGAGATTCGGTGGTCATGGGTTCAACTTGGTTAGAAAATGACAGTGAGGAAGAAGGAGAGGTTGTTGGAGAAAATAAAGAATTAGATGGAGTTGGGTCAATGGGTATGGGTAAGGATTCAACTGGAAGACTAACTGAATCTTGTTTTTGAAGAGGGGTGTTTGGTAATATTGGGTTGAGTGTATGGAATTGGACATTTTTTATGACTAAGGGCAAGATCATTTCATAAAAAACAACGTTTCTAGAAATCTCAATTCTTTTATCTTCTAAAACATAAACAATATATCCTTTAAAACCATGTTGAAAGCCAATAAACACAACCTTTTGCTCTTGGATCAAATTTTGATATGTTTGCCATTAGGGGAGAAACAAAACATAAGCATCCAAAAACTTTAAGGTCGTGATAATTTGGTGGATGATTGAATAAAATCTGAAATGGTGTTTTAAAATTAATTGCGGATGATGGAACTCTGTTAAGTATAAAAAAATATGGTCCATTATCGGAACGAATAATTTTGACTTTAGAGTTGAATTGTGTTTAAACTAAAGTAATAAAATTTTTTACATGATTTTGCACTTCTCCTTTTGATTTTAATAAAATAACCCATGTAAAGCGGCTAAACAATAGTAAAAAAAATATTTATGATTATGAATAGAATTTTGTCGAAACGGACCCCAAATATCAAAATGTAATAAATCAAAACTTGCATTGGCTTTGTTAAAACTTGAAAAAATGAAAGTTTTTTTGCTTAGAAAGATGACAAATGTCACAAGTCTCATCATGATACATAGAGATAAAAGAAAATTGTTTATGTAAATAATTAAGTCTTTGTCCAGAAATATGTCCTAAACGAAACTGCCATAGTGCCATATATTTGAAGGTGTAATGGGTGGGGATTGGATGAAATTTATGGAATGTGTAATAGATCGATTTTTACCGAAATTGGATTCAAAGACATATAATTCATTTATCATTTTGCCAAAATCAACCGTCCCTAAATTTTTTGCTCTGTAGAGTGCAAGAAGAAGATGAAAAAGTGAATTCACATATGAGTGCTGAAGTAATTTTTGAGATAGATATAATATTAAAGTTGAAATGAGGTAGATAAAGAACATCACGAATAACTAAGGATGATAAAAATTAAACAATGACTTTATAAGAAACAATAATTTGAGAACCATTTGGTAAATGAACAATAATAGAAAAATTTATGTGTAAGAAATAAAGCAAGACAAATTTGATGTAATGTGATATGTGACACCAAAATCAATGATCAAAGTGTTTAAGAATGAATCGATTTAAAAAATTGTTAACAATAGGAAAAGTATTGAAAGAACAAAGATAATGAGTAGTTGAATTTGACAAAAGTTCAAGTTGATTTGAAAGTACGAGCTTCTTTATTGGAAGGAAGTGCCATGAAAGAAAAATGCTGGGCTGACGAAAGGTTTCTCCTTAATCTAGGAGAGTGTAGAGAGGTTGATTATTCATAGTGGAAGAAGAGGTTTAAGGGGTTTTGAGATCTGAATTGGTTGAAAGAAAAATTCTAATACCATAATAAAACAGAAAAAGTACATAAAGAGTACGCAAAGATAATAAACTTGTGAAATAATAAGAAAAGAAAAGAAAAGATGAAAAAAAAATTTTAATGTTGATTGATTAAAAATTGTAAACTATAAAAATAAAACTAAGTATATATAGAGCATTCACCTATAAAAGATAAAAGCAAATAAAGATAAGACAAAGATAAAAATAAAATAAAGACTAAAAGTATAATTGATTTTGTATATTCTGTTAAGCTAAAACTTATTTATTGTTTCTCTTAACCACGTTCAGTCGTTCATTCTTTTCTCTTTTTTCTTTTCTGCCGTTTTCTTTTTTCTTGTTTCTCTTAGTACCGATTCTTTCTCGTCTCAGATAATGAAAAAGTGTCCATACTGTGTGAAGAACCGAGAGAAATGCGGGGAGACATAAGATATGATTTGCTGACTAGAATTTTTACTCTGCGTTCTAAGCTTTCTTAAGAGAGACTTGAACCCTTAAGACTATTCCAAGCACTTGGACGCACTTACTTGAAATGCTCTGGAATAAAAGAAGCATACTATGACAGTTCCTCTTTACTCATACACCACATGCGAAATGAAAAAAAGCTCTCAAACAAAAACTGTTGGAAAAGGAAAACGAGCTCCGAAATATAAGAGAAAGTGGCAATAAGAACCAACCCAAGATGATCTTTGCATCCATATTGACTAAAATAGGCGCGAGCAAAAAGAAGATGCCAAGAGAAAGAGGAGGATGGAGGAAGGTGATCAATATTGCAAATCTGAAAACTTGTGGTGGATACATCATAAAAAAGTACAATTATATAATAAATAATAAATAATAAAACGGAAATAGTACATAAAGAGTACCTAAAAATAATAAAATTGTGAAAAAATAATGAAAGAAAAAAAAAATAAAAAAATTTTATTGATTGTTGATTGATTAAAAATTATAAACTATGAAGGTAAAACTAAGTATATATAGATGATTGACCTATGAAAGATAAAAACAAATAAAAATAAGATAAAAATAAAGATAAGATAAGATAAAGACTAAATTTATAATTGAATTTGTATATTCTGTTGGGTTGAATTTGTAGACCGTGAGACATCTTTATTATTGTCATGGGTTAAGGTGGAAGAATTGTTTAATATCTTTAAAAAAATTTATTAATCAAATTGGTCCTTTAAAAATTATAAATTAATCATTTTCATCTTTTAGTTACTTAATTCATGATTTTCATAAATAATTGATGATATGAAACGAAACATATCTAATTATTAGAAGCTGAATATATAAATATATTTATAAAAATTTATTAATTTACTGTAATTGGTTTATATTAGGATTAAAGTTTATATATTTAAAAAATAGACTAAATTAATAAATTTTCATAAACATATTTATTTAGCATTTAATTAGATATGTTAGATATCATGTATGTTATCAATTAATATTTTATATTATCAATTGTTGATAAAAATTATTAGTTAAATGATAGAAAAATAAAAATAATCAATTTATAATTTTTTAAAAATTAATTTAATTGATAAAAATTTTTAAAAATAAATTTAGAAAAGACCTATTTTTTAAATATTAATATAACCATTAACACTTACTTATTTATCAAGTAAACACATTTTTATCATATTTTTCTCCTACTTCTAAAATCATAGTTTATATACATATTAATAGAGGATATTACTGAATTAATAACATTTTGATTGTACACGCATCATATTTAATGATAAAACATCACTGAATACATTTAAAAAAATATAACATTTTAAATATTAAAAATGAAAATGAAAATTGACCAAAATATTAGAGAATATTACAATCTCTTACTCTAAGAAAAATCACCATCCAATTAACAACTTTTTAAAATATATTTGTGC
>NC_029780.3:115160794-115173994 GCF_000817695.3 Arachis duranensis | reverse complement strand
TGCACGGCTTGAATTAAATTAGATTAATTTTAAAAAATAAATTCAAAATCCGATTCAATTTATACATTCATCAAAAATAAAATTTGATCAAATCCAAATTAACGCGATTTTAATCAATTTAAATTAAATTAGATGAACAATTTAATTTAAATTAATTCATATTTAAATTTAAATACCCTACTGAGAGGAAGAGGAGCAAGGACAGTGATTAATCTTCTATCTCACTTCTGAGACAAGCAAAGTGATTGATGATACCGGATAGGCTCATAACTCGTATATATATAGGAGATTATTATCACATCTACATTCAGCGTGACACTTTTTCTCCTTCTGTTTTGTTCTTTCTTTTCAACGTAGAACTTGTGTAATAAATATCATGGAGCATGCGTACTTGCGCAGTGGTTTATTTATAAATTTCTAAAATTTCAATCTCTTCCCACCTTCAATTTTTGTTTTCTTCCCAAACAAAGAAAGATGCGTCTCTTTTTCACGTATGTGTAGTCTGTAGCGATGTGAAATGGCTAATATTTATATTTCATAACTATTGACTGAGAAAAATGTAATTACCTTTTAAAGTTTATTTTATCATCTAATGTGTTTCTTACTTGATTTTGTATTCTCAAGAAAATATTTTAAAAAATATTTAAGGTGCTATTACATATCACTCATCTGTAATTTAATATTTAATATTTATTTATACGAGGCCTGCTATACATACAAGTTTTTTTGGCTTATAAATTATACAAGTTGGTCCAAGTCTAAGAAAAAAACACGCGCACCACTCTTTTAAAATCGAACGTGCAATAGATGCGTTCATTATGCCACACTATTCCTCTTCTTCTTCAATCAAAACGTAAACCGTCAAGATTCAAGCTCGAAACAAAGGACACGTTCCAACTGCTCGCGAGGAGTAGAAAAAATAAGAAGAAAAAATACAAATCTTCATAAAAAATCACCAGAAAAAACGAAAAAAACATTATTCAAGGTACTGTTTTACTGTTCTTCTAGATTTTTTTTCTAGATTGTCTCTGCTATGTGCCTCATCCTTAACCAGCAAAACATTAAAAAAATTCAAAAAGAAATATACTGTCTCCTCCATATTTTTGATGTATTTCTGTAACTGTTTGGGTGTATTTCTGTCTCCTCATCTTTAAGCGCCGTAAATTATTTTCTGTTTACTGCAGGAGTTGTGTTGGAAATACATGATATGCTAGGGGTATAAATATCAATTGGTGCAATCAGTTTGGGGGAGATTGGGTGGGTTTCATGTCGGTCGGCGATGAGCGACGTCCGGACTTAACCTCCATTAATGCAGTAGGTTTAAAGTGGAGAAAGTAGAATATTGATTATGTTTTGGAATGGGATGGATGTGTTCGTTGTAGGTTTTGGTTATTGTGGAATCCTGATGTGATGTTCATTTTTGAGTATGGAGGAAGAAACTGAAAAAGTCAGATTAATCCGTGTACAACGAGCATTAGGGTAATGTCCTGTGTTCTTGGTTTGCGTCCATAGAGTTTTTGTTGTATGTGTTAATATCCCAAGCTGTAGGAAGTCGCAATTGCAGGAGGCGTTGGTGCGAGGTTTCAGGTTGTGGCAATGGCACGGAATTGGTTGAAAATGAGTATGTGTTGGTGTCACTGGGTTTATTCTTTTGGATTTTTTGTTTTCAAAATGCCTTTGAACTTGTTTTTTATGTTAATTGTTATATTTTTGTGGTTTTTATGTTTGGGCTAAGATTCTTTTATTTTTGCACAAGTTTTATTGAATGTTTAGAGTAAAGAAAGTTAATCAGGGATGAAAAAGGTTAAAGGTAGGGGTGGAGCTTCAGTGAAACCGAAAGTGTTAGAATGGAGAGTGAAAAATCATTACTTTATTCTTTGTTATTTTTGTTAGTAGTAAGCTTAGTTTTTGAAAGTAAGAATTATATATTTAGATCCACGTCTTCTTGTTTGAATTCATTAATTAAATTCTGTACCAAAAGAAACTAGAAATACACCATAAAAAAAAAAAAGAGAAAAGTGTAGGACTGGAAGTGAGTCAAGCCAGCTCATGAGTTAGTTCGAGTTCGACTCGTTAATAGCTTGATAAGCTAAGCTCGTGAGCTAGTGAGCCAAACTTGAGTTTGAAATTGAACTCATAAATTAAATGAGTCGAGCTTGAGTTTCGATAATCTCAGCTCATTAGCTTTATTTTTTAAAATATATAAGTTATAATTTATTGATATAAAATTATAGATTATATATTTATGTTTCTATTATTTGAGCCAGCTCGTGAGTTCGAGCCAACTCGTGAGCTTTCAGTGAGTCGAATTAGAGCTTAAGAAATATGCTCAATTGTTAATGAGTCGAATCGTGAGTCAAGCTCAATTTTTGTGAGTCGAACTTGAATTTGGTCTAGATCAACTCAGCTCGACTCACTTCCAACCCTAAGCGTGGTATAACAGGCGGCGGAAAAGAGTTTGACGAAGGAACTCAATTGAAATCCTTGTGACTTGACTCATCCTCGAGCATATTCATTAGGGAAATTCTGACAGTGCTTATATTTAGTATTTCTTAAAAAATAGTTTAGTTGACTCTAATATTTTATTATGACTTAAAATAGTAAAGTTTAATCTTCATCTCTTGCTTTTATTGCACAATAATTTTTAGTTTAAAACATTTAAACCTTGTTGGATTTGGACCGAAGTGAATGTATTCGCATTTCGCATTTCGCATTTCTCTATTAAATAAGCAACACTCTCTATTTTTTAGTTCAAATATAAAAGATTAGGTATTTTTTATTTATGTAATTTAATATTATTTTATATTTTACTGTTTATTTAATTTAATTTTTTATATGATAAAAAATATTAGAATATTTAATAAGTATTGATATTATTGTATTTGTATAAATTGATAATATTCAATAAGGATTGATATTATTGTATTTGTATAAATTGATAAAAAATTCAATAAATATTATAAATTTTAATATTTGTCCTTCTAACTTCTTTTGTACATATTTTACAGGATATATATTCAAATTTTTATATAAAATAATCATGAAAAATCAAGGAGTTGATGCATTTTTAAGAGGATGGCTATAATATTCAAGAAGGAAAACATATAATTTTTACAATATCAACACCTGTAGATAGTTTTTCTACTTTAATGAATCATGAAGAAAGTGAGATATAACCTTCAAAAGTTCAAAGTGCTGCATCTGATGAGTTTGACCTTAATTCTTTGGAACGAGTCTCTAAAAAAAGCTTTAAATTTGGCAATATCACCCAAATCAGAGAGATGACGTTAGACGAGCTTATGTTAAATGTGGTCTATATCAAAAGCATCTTGATAATTATCTTCTATCTGACCTCCCCAAAAATTTTTTTCAAGCTCCGCCACTGAATATAACAATAATGCATAAAAATTATGCTTGATTTGCTTGTGTTGAGGAGTTGTTCTCATGAAATTATTGTTGAATCGATCTTAAATTTTTTGAAAAATCAGCCGTCAGGGGTATATTTGATGCAAATCGAAAACTTATGGAACAAAATTGATACAAAATAAAACTTAGGAATATTTTTAAAATTTTTGTCAAATTTTAGAACAAAAAATATACTTTACCTTAATAAATTTTATTTACTGTAATTGTTCACTTGCAAACTCTTAAACTGTAATAACTTAAGTACTTAACCAAAAAAATGATATACTTTACCCTAATGATTCTCATAAGGTGTGACCGCAGCGTAGGATCTGGTAGGAATGAATTCGCGCCAGGCAGATCCCAACCTTAATTGAATTCAGCTTTTTTTTTTTCGAGATGAGATATATGCGAATTATAGATATCAGCTTTTAAATCTTTGGATAAATTATCAAAATACACTTGAATTATTTGTGTGCTGATAAATTTTTTTGAATTTTATTATTGATAAAAATATTTTTAAATAATTTAAAAATATTATAAAATACTTAATATTAAATATATATTCTTAAAAAATATTTTAAAAATTAAATTTTAATATAGTTTTTTATAAATATGATTAAAAAATAAAATATTTTTATTCTTAAAATTTAATAATTTTTGTTAAATATATATCTTTTTGTAATTTTTTCGTCGATAATCAATAATATTTTTTAGATATATATTTTTTTGTCAATAACCAATAAAGTTTGTATATATTTGTTTTTAAATACTTAATAAAACTCTTTGCAGAACCTCTACTTCAATCTAATTTATTTTTATTACATACAAGATACGTACATATAGTTCCTTCTTATTTATCCTATATATATATTTGGTACATAATTAATATAGAATTGATTATTTGTGATGAGTAGGAAGATGTTGGCCTGAAAGGAAAGAATGAATGAGGGAGAGAGCCTCACTTGGTTTGTTTAATGGTACCAAGTGACCTGCCCCTCTCACTGTCACGTATGTTAGCCCTTCATATTCCACTATCCTTCCACCAACCTGTGCATGAAGTGTAAAATATTTTATATTAAAATATATCAATTTTGTTATGTGAATATTTTTATTGTTAATATCATTTTGACACTTTTTAAGAATATTTAAAATTTATTGGAATAATATTCACTGAAAAAATCATTAGAAGAGTGTTAAGGGTCAGCAACTTTTGTGAATTCTAGTAATCAAATAGTCATCAATAACAATTTTAATGGTGTGAGTTTGGTGTGTGGTTCACTTTTCTTTACATGGTTATATGCTGGTCAGAATTTAACAAAGTTGCTGACGCTACACTTTTCCAAAACAATTATATTAGAAAAGACTAAGAAATTAAATGGAACCTGATTGTCATGGTACCAATTCTGCCAACTAGACTTCAGAGATAATCCCAGAGCTTCAACCCAATACCGTGTCCCTATCACTGGTATTCTCCCATCTGTGTCTCCACTAAAAAACAAAATGAAAAAAAAAAGATTTAGATTGATATAGTTTATGATACTCAATTAATCATATATGTTAAAACATAATCATATAATATATCAAATGATAGTTTCATTCCATATGCAATCAATCATTGTTACCATTACCTGTAAATCCATATTTTAAGGCCACCTTTGATGAGTTTTGTGTAGATTGGTAGGACCGAAAATACAGAGAAATTGTAACTCCTCAATATGGAATCACTAAAAATGAAATCCAACACACAAAGAAATAATTAGTATTTAACAAACAAAAATTAGAAATAATTAGTGTATACAAAATTCAAGTAGCTAGTAGTACTTAATTACTTGCAAACTTTCCATGCTGCATTATTAGTATTTCCTCCTCTAATATTTGCATGAAAAGATGATTGAACATCCACCCTATTGAAATATTCCTCTGCATATGTGGAATAGCATGGATCATAGCCTTCAAAATAAATTCTCATCCTCTTTACTTTATAATTATTATTTCCAATTCTCATCATCTGTAAGAAACAAAGTTTTATTCATTCATTCATTCATTCTTGTTGTATATAATTAGACAATAAAAAATGCTATATGCACACAAAATCAGCTATCAATTCATCCACAATATATTTGCGTATTTTGTATTTCAACATATAATTTATACGGATGATTATATGATCTACCTTTGTGAGTGGTTCCCGGCCATGATTATTGTTAAATGAGTTATTAAGACGACACGACGGAGCATAAATGTTGTATATGTCAATCTCTGAGTAATCTGTGAAGATTTCATTCATGGCAATGTTACATTCATTAGACCATTCAGATTTCTTAAAATCACAAACTTGTTTTGCTTTGTCATATTGTTGGTCTGGTATAACTGCATGGCTCCATGCATATTCCACAAGGCCTTTATTATCATAGTAATCATCAGTTTTTGGATTCCCTACCTGCACATGTAGAAATCATCTTAGGTTCAGAAATTTCCATATCTTTTTTTAGATATGTTGGAAAGAGATTACTTACAATAAAACCTTTAAGATTAATAAAAGGGTATTTGCTTTTATCTTTGTTTCGATCGAAGACTAGCTCTGCGAGTTGGGGGATATAGTGCCCTGGAAATTATAGATAATAATGTTAATGTTAGTACTAATTAGTGTTAATCAAATAGATAGAGTTCATCATAGTGAAGTTAATAACGAGTAATTAAACACTAACCACCATAGCTTTCTCCAGCTATGAAAAAGTCCCTGGATTTGAATTGTGGGAATTGTTGCAGCCAATTCACCAAGAAATTGTAGGAATCCTCAGCTAGTAGTTTCAAGTTTTGTCAAACATGATGAGTTTAACTAATCAGATGAACTTTGCAACTTAAAATTATGGAGAGTGACTTACCCACAAGATTATCCTCTAAAATGGTGAGATAATCAGAAGTTGTATTGCTGTAAGAAAAACCAACTCCAACTGGGGACTCCACAAATAACAAATTTGCTTCTACACAGATTTTCAAAAGAAATACAAATAAAACAAAAAAAAATTCCGAGTTAGCAAAATAGAGTGATATTTAGAACTTGAATAGGACTGAGATCACTATCCACACAAAAATACTATTTGTACACCAAAATCAATCACTAATGTATTTGTATATAAATACATGTGTGGTTTAATTTATTTTCAATGTGTATTTATATTCTAACATGAATTTTATATTGATGACTTTGGTGGCTAATTTTGATGTACACATAATATAACTCTTCAAACTAGCGAATATCCAATCTACTCTAATTTGATCGGAGTAGATTAGATATCCGACCCACATTGGGTAGGATCGGGTTTGGTAGCTGGACCAATCCTATCTCCCATCTGTACTCTTAAATATATAATGTGCATGTTCATAACAAGTGAAGATTTAAATCCAAATTCATCAATTCTATACAAGTACTTAGCTTGTGTTTGTTTACGTGAGACATGGATATAGACACAAGTTTAGAGACATTAGATTAGTATATTTTGTGTCGAGACTATTTATTTTTTATTTTGTTTCAATATTTTTATCAAATTTTTAGAATTATATTTTTTTTCTAAATTTTTTTATAAATTAAATTTTTATAATTTGTTCTAATTTATTATAAAATAAAATATAGAAACACTAATTTTTATATCTTATTCTCAGTATTTTGTCTTATTTTATTCTCAGAATTAAATGCAATTTTAATACCACTAAATTAGTCATCCATTTTTGTAATAATACATAAATAATATTTAATATTATGAAATATGGAATGACTAAATATTGTGCAAATAAATTTGTTTTTTTTTTTTTTTTTTTTATGGTCTGTGTAACTTAAATCATATTCTATCCTACCCATTACCTTTCCTAAAATTAAATAATACACTAACCTTGATACCAAGAATATGGGTTGAAATGCAGACCATCACCATTTTGGTTGATGATAAGAGGTCCTACCTCAACAACTGCACCATAACCAATGGAGGAACATCCAGGTCCTTCAAATCAAATGCAAAAACATTAAACACATAATATATATATTACAACCACAAGGGTATTATGGTCTTTATGAACATACCTCCATTGAGCCAAAGAAGGAGGGGCTTATTGGAAGGTTCAGATTGAGCTTCAAAGAACCAGTAGAAGAGGGCCCTCCCATGATCTTCATTGACAGTGATATAACCTGAGAAGTGTGAAACTGATGGGCTTGAAGGCTGACCAGGAAGATTTATGACTCTATCATCAGATTCATATGATTCTTCTTTTGCATTTACTTTCAATAGAAGTAATAAACATAAGATGTGGAGACACATGATAGTAATAACACTCTTATCTGCACCTAAAATCCACATTGTTCTTTTGGTCCAAAGATTATTGAGTTACTATTCTTATAGTGCCATCAACTACAAGTAGCTTTCACTGCAATGCTAATGCACACTTGAGACTTGAGTGAACCTTGGCTGAAAACAATAGGCACTAAAAGCACTAACATTCTTTATTTTTTATGCACATTTTTTTAGGGAGTAGATCCTCTCTCCAGTGAGAAAAAAATTGGATAGTGTCTAGTGTTTGATCTCACCATTCATTGTTCTCTCTCTTATTAATTTCTGATCCTATTTATAGAATTAAAAGTGAAAGATCACACTTTATTCTCTCTTATTAATTTTTTTATGGGTTTAGAGGTGTATGTTAAGATTATTAAAACCATTGTATAAAAATGACATAAAAATTAAAATTTTAATGTATTTATTTTTCATTTATTAAATAAAAATTTCAAAATTTTTTTAAGTTTTGTTTGGTTTTAATTTTATCTGAAAAAAAATTTTAATTAGACTAATCCAGCAATAATATATAACAATTATATCTAATTAATTTGTATTAAAAATTGTTTTTGTGAAATTATTATTAAATTAGTCTAATTTTTTTAAAATTAATCGCTAAAAATATATTTTATATAAATCGAAAATTTTTAGAATAATAATAAAATAAAATAAAACTTAAAATTAATTTTAAAATATTTAACAAATATTAGAAACAAAAAATATACTTTTATCATAATTTTAATATGTATTATTAAAACAAATGTTAGCTAAACCTTTTTAAATATCTTTTATCAAAACGGGTGTGTTGTTTTCAAAATCTTAGTGATTTTGTGTGTTTAAGACTGTTAGTCATGATGGTGGCCCTAGGCACCTTGATCCTTATCCAGATCTAAAAAGTATGTGAGGCTTGATTCACTAGTTTCTCAATAATTAAGCAGCAAACCCAAGAGATAGTGGTATTTTGTGCTTCATCATGTTTTTAATGGGGTTTGATTAACAGGTGTTTTAAGGATAACTTTAAGAATTCATTTTTCATTTTGGTTTGAAAGTAAAATAATTAACTCTCAACAAATTATAGTTTAAATGACATAACTTTTTTATTTTTATTTAAAATTTTGAATTCAAATTTTACTCTAATTTTAGAAAATAAAATTAATTAACAAAATTTGTATAGATGAACTCTATTTGTATATCATCATCATAAAACTGAAAGTACTTTACACTCACCAGGTCCAACTTAATCAAAATTTAAACGTTATTCTAAATAATAAAATTGAAGTTATTCTAAATTATAAAATTAAATCTAAATCTATTAAAAGTTGAAGGATCTGTTTTAGAAAAATGTAAGATTAAACTCATTTTAATATTTACATATTTGTTAGTTACTCTTTTATATATTCAATTATGTAATAATTAGTTTAAATAAATAAAAATATGGTTTCAAATGTAAAAAAAATATATTATCACTTCTTATTTAATAATGTCACTTTTTTATTATATAATATTTTTAAATTATTATTATAATAATTTTTTCTTCACTATAAAAATAAAATAAAAAGAGTAGAGGACAATTTAAACCAAAAAAAAGTATAGGGTACTAATATACTATTTGCTAATTTATTGTCAATAATAAATAATTATTATATTTTAAACATATATATATAAAGAGACACATCCAGGAAATACATATATAAAGACATTTTTATTAGACACTGCCATAAAAAGATATTTTTATTAGACACATCTACAAAAACACTTTTATTAAACACAGTTATAAACAAGAGTTGGCAGAAATTGACAAAAATATTATTGATAACGTAGCGAGATTGTTAAACAAATTATAGAAGAAAAAAAAAGATATTTTCAACTATGAAAATGAAAACATCACTGTCTTAAAAACATCCTATTATGCTTGAAAATTTGGCTCAATTGGCTATTTTTTTTATGGAAGTAAAAATAGTGATATACCTTAACATTATAATTTTTTGTGTTTTTTAAAATTATGGAAAATACACAAATTAGAGAATTCGATTTCTGTGTCTCAAATTTTTTAATTTTTTTTAACAAATTGGATGGTCCAATTTATGCATCTCAAACGATCCAATTTCTACTTCTCTAATCAATTGGTTCCACGCTTAAAAATAACACTCCAACCATCCACATTTAAAAAACACACCATTACCACTTCCATATTAAAAATAAAAAGTTCTCAATATCCCACCCCGAGTCAAATTCGCTGTATTTTCGAATTCATACTCTTCTATTCTTCTATTTTCATCATTGTGATTGTTATTGTTAGTGCTCTTACTTGTGTTTGATTTTTCATTTAGGTTTTTACTTGGTATGGTGCTACTGTTGAAATGGAAGGTACTACTGAAACTGATTATACTGCTGATGAGGTAAACTCTCTTTTCTACTATAATCTTTGAGTTGGTTGAATTGTTTAGGGAAAATGAGACTCTTTATGAGTTTGATTGTAGACTCCAATGGTCAGTTATGTTAGCGTGCATGCTATATTAGAAGCCAGAAGAAATCGTGCTAAAGCTTCACCCTCTGGAGATTCTGAATCTTCTCAGGTGTGACTTTGTCATCCATCATGAAAATGCTTTGTTTGTTTGTTAGTGTATGTGAGTGTGAAATTTTATTAACAGGCTTGGTTGTTCAGGGGCCTAGGGTGATTGTTGTAGGACCTATTGATTCTGGAAAGAGTACCTTGTCGAGGATGCTTCGGGTTTGAAGCCTATCTTCATTGACTTGGATATTGGAGAGGGATCTATAACGATTCCTGCATGATGCATTGCTGCCACTCCAATTGAAATGCCCATCGACCCTGTTGAAGGAATCACTCTTGATATGCCTCTTGTTTACTTTTTTGGCCATATAACTCCAAAGTCATTTCTGCTGTGCTTTTATATTCTCGCTTTAATTGGACTTTTTAAGAGAATGAAAGTTGTTGATACACATGAAGGAAATGAAAATCCAATTGCTATTCACATTATTTGTAGAATGTATAGGTGCTAGTCAAGAAACTTTTTTTGTTTGGTGGGGGGGTGGATAGAGGGAGTAGGCTATGATGTAATTAACTTTCGAACTTGATGTTATGGTTAAATTGGATGGCTTTAAAATATAGAATACACTTCTGATTAAAAAGATCTAGATTGTAATTGTCTCTTTCTCATCTGATTTTGGGTTTTTCTTGCAGTTGCTATTGCATGCATTTCATACACTTAAGGCCAATGTTGTCTTAGTCTTGGGTCAGGTAGAAACCTGCCTTATCTTTATCCAATAGGCATCATAGCACCTTCTGTATAAGTTGTGCGGTGATAGCCAGTTCTTTTGATGATTGTACCCAAAATAATAATTGGTTCTCAAATATTGTACCTGCTTATACACGGGAGATGGGCGTGAATTCACACATTTACATTTCTTTCGATAAAAGATTTCTTCTGGGATGGATTGGTGTCTCATTCAGGCTTTTCATTTGATTTCATATAGGAAAAACTGTACAGCTGCTCAGAGATGTCGTGAAGGTAGAGCCCAAAGTTGATGTTGTTAAACTTCAAAGGTCTGGTGGAATTGTCTCTAGGAATGTGAAAGTACGCCAGAAGGCCAGAAGTTTGAGGATAAGGGTATGATATATGTTGATCTTTTCCTTTTATAATTTTGTATGTTTGAGAGCATTTCAGTTTAAACCATTTGAATATTGTCTATTCTTTGTTGGCACCTGTTATGCTAAACTAGTTAATATTTAGTTTAGTGTAAGGGATACTGTTATTCTTGTAGCCCAAATCCATCCTTTACTGCAAACATAGCCAAACATCATCGAGTGGATCGAATTTATTGGCTATTTTTGTGATGAGAATAAATTGGACAAAGGATGTTCAACATTGAGTAACAAAAACTGGTTTCATAGTGATACTTTTTCTGTATAACTTATGCAAGTGAAACAATACTTTAAGTAATTAAGAAACTAGGGACTGCATGCTCTTAAAACTGTTGAATTAGGGACTTGGGGTAATTAGTGAATCATCCTGGAACTTCATCTTGTCTACATTATTGAATCATCCTACAACTTCAACCTTCTTGGGAATTCTAATGTATATCCAACAAGAGTTGTTCCAGCCAATATAAACCGAGATTTGCTCCACTTGGTCCTTGCAGTCTCATTTGCCAAGGAACCCGAAGAGACCACTTCAATGTAAACAAACATATATTTTGGATGGTTAGGTTTTGATAAGTAATCATTGGTGTCTCAGTAATCCTTTATAAATTTTTCTTAAGAACTCAATAATGGTGGTTGTTGATCCAAATATGGTGTCTCAGTTGTAACCATTTTCTCTTTGGTGCAGCAACGTTGCTGGCTTTATCTACGTAACAGATGTTGACATTCAAAGGTTTGTATCTTTAGATTTTCTTTATCCATTTCACTACACTACACTGGTCATGAAGAATGTCTGCATTTTTAACATGATATGTACATTGCAGAAAGAAGAGAACTTACCTTGCACCATCCGCCGGAGATATTCCAAGCAAGTTTTTGATACTAATTAACAGTTTTGTGATAGGAAAATATGTAGTACTGTTGAGAGTTTTTTGATATCTTGATCAGTGTTTATATGTAATTTACGACTATTTTGAGGAGTGTTTAGGAACAATCTTTGTCTTGAGATTACAGATTATTGAGTTATTAAATCGATGGTAGATTGAAGTAGTTAAGAAAATCATTCATTATTCCGTTAATGGTGAAAAAAAAATGCAAATTAAACACATTTCAAAAGGATTTCACTTCTTACATTAAATTTATCTTCCTTTTTTTTTTTGGGTTTACCATTAAATTTATCTATGTTAGAAAGAATGAAGAGATAAGCTCTTACGGTAGAGAACCAAAATAACTTGTTAGTTATTACTGAAGGTGTAAAACCAACTGCACTAATATGGCGGCGTTTGTGACCATTGTGCGCCCAACTGGTGGAGATTTGTCTTGTCAACGTGTATAATTCAACCAAAAAAAAAAACACTAATTTCAGATTTTTTTATTTCTTTTTGACTATCGGAAAAAAATAAATATTTTTTCCGAGTCTATATAGAGAATTAAGTTGGTGCTAAACTGTACCCAAAAGAGCCTATTGCTAAACTTGCCGAAACGAGTAATTCTTTCAGAGCATGGACTCCAATTATGTCATATTATATACATTGTACTATTAGAACTTAGAAGCAACTAGGAATTCAGTATACTGTTTCCTTTCCATATTAATTCGGAGTTAATGTGGAAAATCAACACGTCATTTACAATATCAGCTCAAAAGTTAATACAAATTATAAATTATTATTATAAATTTTAAAAATGAATGAATTTAATTATAATTTTAAAGTCATTTTGAGTTTGGTTTTAAATTTTAAAAGTTAAATTAAATATTAATAATTATACAAAAATATTTTTTAGTATTCAATATATTTTATAATTTATATCTAT
>NC_029780.3:115148703-115160763 GCF_000817695.3 Arachis duranensis | reverse complement strand
CACCACCGCCACGGCCTCAACCCCCGCAACCGTCAGCCCCGACTCCTCCGCCGCCACCGCCAGAGCCACCCCTACTCCCCCTCCCTCCTCCACCGGTCCCCAACTGACGGAGGCCCTGAAGCTAGAGCACCAGTTCCTGAGGGTCCCTTTTGAGCACTACAAGAAGACCATCCGCGCCAACCACCGCGCCGTCGAGAAGGAGGTGTCCGCCGTCATATCCGGCGTCACGGACGCTGCCTCCGCTGACTTCTCCCCCGATGACGCCGT
This sequence comes from Arachis duranensis, assembly GCF_000817695.3. Taxonomy (NCBI): domain Eukaryota; kingdom Viridiplantae; phylum Streptophyta; class Magnoliopsida; order Fabales; family Fabaceae; genus Arachis; species Arachis duranensis. The sequence continues at coordinate 115,160,496 of NC_029780.3, read as the reverse complement.
CAACCACCTCAACTCCCTCGTCTCCCGCCTCCAAGGGCTCAAGAGGAAGGTATAACTCCTAGCCTAATTTTCCAATTCCAATTCTGAATTCGCGTGATTTGAGCAATTTTCTCCGTTTACTCGCTTCTTACGGTTGCGATGTTGGAAATGATTTGAGCTTTGGGTTCTTTCTGTTCAATCTTGATTGCATTGTCAAATGGTATTCAGAATGGAAAAATTAATGCCCAATCCACGTATCTTGAACTGAAGTTCAGTAAATAATTTGATTTGATACATTATGGAACTCACCGACTTTTATTTTATGGGATTACTGTGAGTAGTTGTGATTCTTAGATTCCCTTCTGTTCGATTCGTTTCCTTTCCCAGATTTTTCTCTCAAATGGTTTATATTGCATCCATGTTCAGTGTTGCATAATTGGAAAGTTTTCATAGCCGTTTGTTAAGTTTCTAAAGACAGTCACTTATGGAATATGTTAAGCTGGAGGAAGGAAGTCGAGCTGAGAATTTGCAAGCACAGAAGTGTCGCGCACGTCTCGATCACTTAGAATCTGCTGATGGGGAAAATCTTTCAGAATGGAACAGCACTCGCTTGAAGCGGATTCTCGTTGATTACATGTTGAGGATGTCATATTATGACACTGCGGTGAAACTTGCTGAATGCAGCAACATACAGGTAATCTTGCCATTTTTCAGTTGCAAAGAATATGGTGTGAGCCTGTGAGGAAATAATAATAAGTAACCTGGAAAGAGGAGTTTAATTTTCGCAGAAGTTTAGGCAACTATCCTGTAAGACAGCCAGGTTATCATTTTTGGTTGCTGAATGCTGATGCAGTTCATTTGTAACAAATATGTGGTCATCTGTAAATGCTAGGAACATGCTGTTCCTTCAGGGTCTTTTGCATGTAGAGTACATAATTCAGTTCTAAGTTCTAACGGTAATCTTATTTTGTCTTTGTGCTTCAGGATCTTGTTGATATTGATGTATTCCAAGAAGCAAAAAAGGTTATTGAGGCATTGCAAAATAAAGATGTTGCACCTGCCCTAGCATGGTGTGCCGATAATAAATCAAGGCTGAAGAAATCAAAGGTTTATACTGCTGTTTGAGCTTAATGTTGGCCACAACATACATACAGCTTCAACCTTTAGATTTTTTATTTTTTTGGTTTCTAGGTCTAGGATATATGCTTTTCTTTTTATGACATTGAGAATAGACAATCGTCTAAGCCATACTCTTAGTGTACTAGGTATTCATCAAAATAGAAAATTCATATGTGCAGCTGTGAATGTGTATAAAGTTGGTTTAAGCTGGTTGAGAATTGGAATGTAAAAGAAAAACCCAAACTCGTATTAGGGAAGTTAGGCCCATTATTCTAATGCTACTACGGTTGGTTTCTCATCTGGTGGAAGTTGTCAGTAACAAATGCATGATTAGGTTACTGCAGCACACTTAGTATTGCTAATTTAGTGTGTTTTAATTACAACAGAGCAAATTAGAGTTCCAGTTGAGACTTCAAGAGTTCATAGAATTGGTGAGAGCTGAGAACAATATGCGAGCCATCACATATGCCAGGAAATATCTTGCGCCATGGGGTGCCACCCACATGAAAGAATTGCAGCGAGTCCTTGCAACACTGGCTTTTAAAAGAGATACTGAATGTGCCACATATAAGGTGAGGCTGCTTCGTGATTGAGTCTTTTGAGCATTATTGGTATGGAACATATCTAACTAGTGGGGTTTACAGGAGCAAATTCAACAAAATTTAGTTTACACATGCATTTGCATTTTTTATTTTTCTAAATCGTATGAACCATATCTATATCGATAGTTGTTAGAATCACATGATTCACAATCCAAATTGTGCAATTTAATAAAAACCACCAATCCAGAGCTATTTGTATCAGGTACATTTTTTATTTCATTCATTCTGATTTGTTCTTCAGTGTTTGGGAATTTAAGAAGTCAATCTGAAATGGTTTATCTATATTAGGATTATGAGTTATGACTTATGACTTATGGTCTTACTTATTACATGACTTATATTGGTAGTGTGGTACTTATAGGGTTCACTATTTTGCATAATATTTTACAGGTCTTATTTGAAGCTAAGCAATGGGATTTTCTAGTGGACCAATTCAAGCAGGAGTTCTGCAAGTTATACGGCATGACAATGGAGCCTCTGCTCAATATCTATCTGCAAGCTGGCCTTTCTGCTCTTAAGACTCCGTATCCATTAACAACTCATAAAATCAATTTAGTTGATTGCCTAATTCTTTAACTACTTTATCTTAGTTAGCTTAAACATGCATTTATTCTGTTAAAAATAAAAAATAGAAGATCGAAGTATTTATGCATTGTCACGGACTCACAACTAACTCTATTGAGACATGTCCCTTGACTTTATAAAGATATTGTTACAAGGATGATTGCACGAAAGAGGACCCTCTGTCACAGGAAGCTTTTCGAACAATTGCCATGCCGTTACCATATTCGAAGCAGCATCATTCAAAGCTTGTTTGCTATATAACTAAGGAGCTAATGGACACTGAGAATCCTCCTCAAGTGTTGCCCAATGGATATGTTTATAGCACTAAGGTCCCTGCTATCCTAGATTTTTGGTATAAAAGCTAGCATGTTTGCCTGCTATATTTTTATTTATTGATTTTTTGTTATTTGTTTGCTGTTTTTTCAGGCTCTTGAAGAGATGGCTAAGAAGAATGATGGTAGAATCACTTGCCCAAGGACAGGATCAGAATACAACTATACGGAACTCGTCAAGGCATACATTTCATAATTCTCTCTTTTTAAAAATAAATCTTGTCAATGATTGCAAATGTCAATGCTGCCATTGCCTTCAAGCCACTGTGGCTGTGTAATTGGAAATCTTTCGGAAATTCATGTCATGGGATTTATTAGTCCATATGTTGCGTTGTGTTCCATTCTTAATCATGTACATATGTAAGTAACATGTTTTTTTTACTTTTTTCAAGTGTCACTGAGATTTGACCTTGGACTGTTGCATAGGGGTTTTTTCACTCAACTACCAACCTTTTAAAACTATTTATCAAATAGCTAACCTTTTTAACATATTATTCAATTGTCACGGTAGCAAACTGGTTTCCAACTGAGATTTATCGATTTAAGGGATGGAGAGCAGCTTAGTTGCCATTAGATCAGATTATTTCTTGCTATATATTATGTTTTTTTTAATATATTACATAACTATATATATTTCTTAATTAATATATACGAAATTATTTTTAATATGGAGATCAAGATGGTGTTTTGGTTGAAGATGAATATTTGAAGTGTATTGTAGTATTGTGGATGTATAAAAAAGGTGTTCAACATGCACCTGCGTATTGCTAGGATGATGACACGTGTCCAATACGTACCCTGCATGTTGCCAGGATGTTGCCATGTGTGCGTGTTGACTTTTTATATGTAAAATTCACTCACCTATAATTATACCAAACTAGTGTATGCTCCCGTACTTTGCACGGGATAATACATAAAATTATATTAAAAATATTATTAAAAAATTAAATAATATATATAGTAATTATTATTATAAATATTTTATAAAGTTATAATTAAAATCAAACTCTCAAATTTTTAATATTGAAATATTAAAAATAATTAGTATTTATTTTAATTAATTTGAGTTTGTTAAGTAATTATCTCACTCGTCCGCTTAAACAACTATTAGAAGTTAGAATTTCGCATTGGGTATATAGCAATCCATTGGCTAGTGATAAACCATTAATAAAAGGAGTATCAATACGTGGTTAGACTTGGCAGGAGTTTTCGAATACGCAGGTAGCCGATTCGTCCGTACCCGATCCGTCCAGACCCGGATGAAAAGGGTAATAACTTGATTCGAGTCGGGCAGATTTTTCTCAAGACATGTATCATCGGGTTTAGGGTGTACCCGCCCCGAATATATACATATAAAAAGTTTTTAGGAATTAGAATTTGCCTCACATTACACATGATTCATAGCTTCAGTCTATACTCTATAGCCATGCAAGATAAACTCAATCATCCTCACCTAAAATCTTCTTCTTCTCGACTTCTTCACAAAAAAATCGCATAGCTCCTGTCATGTTCAGTGACGGATCCAGAAAATTTTGTTAGTGAGGGCAATGCGTATATAATATAATAATAATTTTTATAATTATATTTTATGATGATAAAATATAATTAATTTTTAAATTGTCTAACAAATAAATTTAAACACTAAAATAATAAGTTAAATAGGTTTTATATTTTCTTTAATTGTCAATACAATCAAATATTTTTCTTTTTATATATGTTATTAAACAATCATTTAAAGATTCATCTTGTTACTGACAAACCTAAAACTAATTTAAAAAAAATAATAATAAAAAATAATATTCTTTTAGGTCTATGTAATTTTTTTATTTTAGAAACTAAGCCATTTAATTTCAGACAACATTTTTTTGTTTTATTTTTAATTTTTTTTTAGTCTTTCATTGATTAGATTTTAAAATTTTGTTACAAATTTTGGTATAGGCAAATTTATAAAAAAAATTCTTTAGTAATATTTATTTACATAAACATACCAAAAATCTAAAATTATTTTTAAATATTCAAATAATTTAGATATTAATTTTTTATTAATACTAAGCAAGCTAAATATATTTTTTATGGATAAATTTACAATTTTTTATAATAAAAAAATATTTAATAGAATCAAACTTTGGCTCTTCATTAAATTTATTTAATTTTTTTAATTTGTTAAGAACTAAATTAACAAATAAAAACTAATTTTATTTTAACATTGTCGGTAGTGTATCAACTTTTAATGATAACAAATTTATTTACTAAAATTGAATTGATGTGCTTCATATTGATGTTTTTATATATTTATTATTGATTAATGTTTATGTTTTGTGCCTTTTTTTTCATTTCTATACACTGAGAAGTGTGTGAACCAACAAAAATATTTTAGTAGGGTCAAATTTATTTTTTGAGTGGGGGCAAATATATTTCTTTTATGTATTCTACATGAAGTTTTATGAAAATTCAATGGGACACTTGCCCCTACATGATTGAAGGTAGATTCGTCTTTGGTCATATTGATGCTGAGTCCATCGCCGCTTACCTATTCACAACTCCCATCTTTTTTCACAGTCAGAGACGGACCCACGTTTAATATAGAGGGGGCATTTGCCCCCACAAATTTTTTTTTAAAAAAATTAATACTTGTATACATATATACCACTTATTATATTATATTTGTCTCAAAATAAAATATAAATAGTTCTTTTGTATTTTATGTTAAAAAATATTTTGTTAAACTTAACACATAATAATAATTATATTGTTAAATTTGATTTAGTATGAAAATAAATAAATACACTCAAAAATTAGTGATAATTAATTATATTATATTAGTTAATTAATTAATAATTGAATTAAAACTTAAGTTTTCTAATTAAATACAACTTAAATTATTAGTGATTTTTAAAAATTATTTAAGATAAAAAAATATTATCTATGTATTAATATACTGTAATTATTTTGGTTAAAAAATTTATTTATACTATAAAAATTATAATAAGTAGATTTGACAATTAAGTAAAATAATTGTTTAAAAATATATATAAAAAAATAATATTTAATCATGTTAAAAATAAAAAAAGGTCCTTATAAATATTTTTTTGTTATTTTAAATATTATATTATGCGTATGAAATTATATTTATGTATTAGATAGTTATAATTTTAAATTTTGAATATATCCAAACCAATTTAGATTGATCAAGTGATCAACTTAGTTGTCCGCTTAAATAAGTATTGAGGGTTCGAATTCTGTCTCGTATGTATAGCAACTCGTTGCCGGCCAATTGTAGATTCTTAAATGGAATTCAAATTCACGACAGATTAGTCCTTAACTTGTTGAATATTGTGGGAAGCAAAAAAAATATCTATACCTAAATTTTATTATGATTTTCTCCCCATTACTAAATTTTTCTGGGTCCGTCACTGTTCATAGCTTATGTCATCATCGCTGCTCATCCCGTTACCGTCGTTGTTGAGCCCGTCGCCACCATTTTCCAGCCGAATTTTTTTTCTCTAGGTAAATTTTCCTCTCTCTCTCTCATTATATTTAAATTAAAAAAATTTGATTTTCATATTTTATAAAATATCATACTGGCGGTAATTGTAAATATGACGCTACTTAAAATTAAATAAAGTAACACAGATAAAACAAATAAAAAAATAAAAAATAACTTAATTTTGTATAAAATTTACCTATAAAATCCTGTACCAAAAAATGAATTTAATTTTAGTATATTAATAATATAAAATATTTTATATAATCATTCAATTCAATTAGATTTATCTATTTAGGTCATTATTGAAAAATAAATTTAAGATACCAATATACACTTACTTTAAATTAAGCAACAATTATCAATACTATATAAGGGACGCACTATTCCACTAAGAATCATTGCCATAAGGAATAATTTTTTCATTTTCTATACTAATTAATGTTAGAAAGTTTATATAATACTATATAATAATATTATCATTATCAATACTATATGATATCAATTATTTCAAATATAACTCGAAGAAAATATGTATAGGAATCATATGACAAAATTTATCAAATAATCAATCATTATATAAAGCTTTCTTGTTTTTCTTTTATAATCTTAAAATTTTTATATTTTTTAATCTTACTAATTTATTTTCAGTTATCCACGATATCTCCTAAGTCGACAGGTCAATGACTAATCCGTCACGAATCTCAGCTCCATTTAAGAATTTGTCGCTGATCAATGGATTGCCACATAGACAAGCGAAATTCAAATCCCCGACACTTATTTAATCTCATTTTTTACACCTTAAAAGGTTCAATTATCTTCAACATTATTATAGTGTTTTCTTGTTATATATTACGTTTTTTTTCTTGTTATATATTACGTTTTTTTAAATTATATTACATTCAATTTTATATTTATTTAATTTTTATTTTTATTTTATATTTATTTATTCTTACATTAATTATTATTGAATTGTATAAAATTATTAAAATAAATATTAAGTTTTATTAAACATCGATAAATATTTATAATATGAAATAGGCTCGTTAAAGCTAAAATTCGCCACTACCATTTCAACTCCTAATTGCACTGTACTCAATTTTTGTTCAATTTTGCATGTATAAGTAAACTCTCCCTTTTTTTCTTTTCATCTCTAGATCACTTCGCTTGCTGCTGCGTATATATTTTTCTTTTGATGTTTTAGTTTTTATTCTTCTTTTATAATTTTTCAACTCGTATAATTTTCAATTTTTTTTAAATAAATGATATTTTTCACACTTTTTTATATTTTGTTATTATTAAAAGAAAAAAAAACTTTCTTCTTTATTTTCGCTAGCGTGTAATATTGAAAGAGTAAAAATTGTCTTGTTTTTACAGACACCTAATGTAAAAATTCACTCTTTTATTTTTATTTTTTCTATTACAAAAATACAACTAAATGCATAAAATAATATATTTCTATACCCGAATATATTTTGGTGCGTAATTTTTTATATAATTTAATATTTATAATTTCAAGTATATATTAAACATAGTTGAAAAAAAATGAAAAAAGAAGCAAAAAAAATTCCTTTGCCTTCCTCCGTTTCTCGCAATTAAAAATAATATCAATCATCATAAATAGAATATGATAACAAAAAATAATTAAATTTAAGATCTAGCATATAATTGTAAGATAGCTCACACTTTATATTTTGATTTTGAAGTTATAGAAGATTTGACAATAATTTATTTTTATTGTCTAAAAAAACCTTATTTCATTAGTGGAAAATTACATGCCCCTAACAAAAATTGATAATTAAAAATTGTTAAATGATAATTTAATAAAAAATATTAAATTATTTAAAAAGTTTTATCTATATATATTTCTGGATTATTCTACTTCATCCACAGTTATCGTTTCGCCACGTTTTGGTGAGCACCCATTTTTCTTTGTCATAACTTTTGTACAAACCATCTTCTCTAACGGACCAATGAACGGCATCATGGCCTCCATCAACGGCAGGATCATACTGATAAAATATGACACACAAAACATCAAAATATATCAAACCCGTTTGCCTTTGACGGTCGCTATATCGTTGGACAAGTACGCCGGATACCAACAGAGTCCTCTTATCTTCGAGATTGAAGAACATAAACACTGCTATATTTTTATCGTATACCTCGTTGATAAACGTCAGAAGAACATCGTTATCCGATGCTTTTATTGCAGTTGAGTTTGATTCAATAAGGTTTTTTCTAGCATTTGCATACGGTGATGATGCTGATGAAGTTGCAGTGAGACACCCCACAACAAAAACAAGAGAAAGTAGTAAGAGGGATGCATGAAATGGCATAGACATGGCTCTTCACTAAAATGTGATGTGTCATATTAACTTGAAGTGATGATATATAGAGAAATTTTATAGACTATCAAAACTAAACATATCTTTATGCCGTAAATCTCTCATATAACATAAATCAATATCAATCAATATATTTTTGAATTTATATGTGGTTTAGTGGTTTACTCTTTGAAAAAATTCAAAGCAGAGATTGGTTGAATTAATTAGTAATTGCTGATTTTGTTTGGTTTCGCTACATATTATGCAGTAAATTTTTGCGAGATTTGAATTGAATTCATAAATTCATTCCAAAGAAGTATCATTTACTCTATTTCTCTAGAGTCGACGTTAGCATTAAAAATCCTTTCTATATTTTGTTAACTAAATTAGGTAGATGAAAAATTTCTATTGTTCAATTTATATTTTTGTAAAAAAATTTAAATTTTTTCTTTACTAGTTTCTTTTTTTGAAAGAATTCAACAATCAAAATAGAGATTGGTTGAATTAATTAGTAATAATTTTTAAGAATTTAATTTTAATGTACTAACCGTATAAAATATTTTACACAATAGTATAATTTTAATTATTTTTTTAAATGATCATTCAAGTAATTAATATAAAAAGTTGTTATTTTTATTAATATAGTGTTATATCATATGTAATTAGATACACGTATAAAATAGTTTTACATTAATATATCAAAATTAAATTCAATTTCTAAATTGTAACTTATTGTAAAATAACATACGTGATAATGATTTTTACTTATTTTCGTACCACTGGCAGCAAAAATAAAGAAGATTCTTTTTCCATTTGTGATATGGTACAGAGCCAATTTGTTACAGATTTAAAGATTTGTTACACCACACTTTTTAAAACCACACTTTAAACCGTAATTCTTTACAAAGAAAAGCGTCACCTAATGGAAAAAAGTAAATTAGAAGATTTAAGAGAAGAAATAATCAAGTTATCAAAATTAATAGATCAAAAATTAATGATTTTAACTAATGTTAACTGTAATGACACCGAATTCTTAAAATCAATACAAAATGATTTTTCTCAAAATCTTTATTTTACTATAAGTTTTATTGAAGGACTTCAAAAACCTGAAAAAACTTATTTTTCACACGGAATTTCTAAGAAATGTTACCATGGAAATGATTCCCCACATCTTTATCATACTTTTAACCCACAATTAAATTCTATAGTAGATATACTTGAAGAAATATTAGTATCCATAAAATTTCAAAGAAATAAAGAAAAAGAGAATCCCAAAAAAGAAAAATTTTAAAATATAATCAACATAACAGATCTAAAAGTAAAACCACCACTAAAATTATGAATATTGAAGAAAAATTAGAAGAAGTTACAATGCTTTTTAAACAATTAAAAATGGCTCAAGAAAATAATATGATAGAACAAGGATTTCAAATAGAAGAAGAATTAGTAAATTCTAAAAATATAGAAAATGAAGAACACATCCTAGATTATTCAAGTGACGAAGAACCAACAATTCCAATACAAGTAAAAAATGAAGCTGGAACATCTAAAGATAACCAATCTCAATATAAATGGGAAACAGGTTTTGATAATTATGCTTTTAAAAAAGGGTTTATAAATAAAGATTCAAAATATATAAAAATACCATCAAAATACGTTCCTAAAATCCAGGAAATGGAAGGAGAAATAATGTTTAATTTAGACTGTAAAAAGAATGAAAAAGAAATTTTCGAAAATTGGTTGAATTCCTTTTTATTAGAAGCTTTTACTAATCCAAAACTTAGTGAATTGTCTGGAAGAGATATTTGGAATTACATAGGATTTCATACTAAAGGAACTATAAGAGATTATATGACATCAATAGAAAACCAAATAATAGAAGATTTAGCAACAAAAACAACAGCTTATGATAAGATATTATATATAATGATGATTCTATATAAAGAATTTTTTGGAAAAAATATTATAGATCATAGACAAGAAGTCTATGATAAGGAATATCAAGAAGTAAAAAACCATTTAGCTAATATCCAGATATATGATCTATGTAATGTGGAATCTTATATATGTGAATATAGAATACATTATTACAAATTAAAAGAAGAAGATAAAAATCATTATCTTAGTATGTATATAACAAAACTTCCATATCCTGCTAATGAATTTATAATGGATATAACAAAACTTCCATACCCTGCTAATGAATTTATAATGGGAAGATTTATAAGAGAAATAAATAGAGGGACAATTGAAAATAATTTTGGTGGAGCAACCACTGCAATAAGAGAGGAAATAAAGGAACGTTGTATGCAAGAAGCCACTCAAAGAAGATTTGCAAATATAATTAGAATTTGCTGTCAGGATAATGAAGAGATACCCCAAAAATATGGGCTTAATAAAAATTTTCAGAGAAAAAGAAAATATCAATTTAGAAAAAGAAAATACTATCCAAACTGGAGAAAAAAGAGGTATTTTAGAACAAGAAATAACAATAAAAACAAAAGGCAAAAAAGTGACTATTGCCCAAATAAAAAAGAAAACTGTAAGTGTTGGTATTGCCAAGAAGAAGGACACTATGCAAATGAATGTCCGAAAAAGAAGGATAAAAAAGATCTTACTAAACAAATAGAAATTGCTAAGTCTTGTTTTATGGAACTAAAAGCTCCACACGATTCTTCAATAAATCAAAAATCAAAACGTATAAAAATACCAATTACTACTATAGATAAGATCTTAAAATTTAAAATATTTTCTATATTAGAGACATGTTATTTAAATTTATACTTTCAGATAAACATTCCAAAAAATAATCTTGAAATAAAGATAAAGGAACTTTTGGATGAAATTTGTGCTGAAAATCCTTTAGATATTAAAAATACAAATAACGAATTAGTAAGCATTAAATTAAAAGATACTACAAAAGAGATAAATGTTCCAAATAAAATTCCTTATTCCGCAAGAGATAGAGAAGAGTTCTCTTTAGAATGTAGAGATCTTTTGGAAAAAGGAATTATAAGATTAAGTAAAAGTCCTCATGCGGCTCCAGCCTTTTATGTCGAAAATAATAATGAAATTAAAAGGGAAAAACGAAGAATGGTTATTAACTATAAGAAGATGAATGAAGCAACTATTGGTGATGCTCATAAACTTCCAAGAAAAGATTCTATTTTAAAAAAGATAAAAGGAGCAACTTGGTTTTCATCTCTTGATGCAAAATCAGGATATTGACAACTTCGTTTAGACGAAGAAACAAAGAAATTAACTGCTTTTACTTGCCCAACAAAAGAATCAACAAGTGTGTTACTCTATGAATGGAATGTATTACCATTCGGATTAAAACAAGCCCCAGGTATTTATCAAAGATTTATGAAAGAAAATCTAAAAGA
>NC_029780.3:115146765-115148045 GCF_000817695.3 Arachis duranensis | reverse complement strand
GAAAATTGAATATATTAAGGGTGACAAAAATGTTATTGCAGATACATTAACAAGAGAATGGAGTTCGTCTACAACGCATTAGATCAAGAAATTCAGAAATACGAACAAGAACTTGAAAAATGCAAGCATTGTCAGCAAATAAGGACACAGATCTAATCCCTCAAGAAGGCCATCGAAGCAATGAAATCAACACAACAACCAAAACCATCAGAGTTCAGCCAACTAAGCGTGGTGGACAAATCAGGTGAAGAAAAAATTCCAGAAAATAAAACAATTGCTGAAATTATCAAAAAATCCACCCAAAATAAAAAATATTATGTAATTTATAATGGCCCCATGAAAGGAGTATATGATGCCTGGGAAAAAGCAGCACCATTTACACATCAATCAAGGATAATTTATAAAGGAGGGTTTTTAACACTGGAAGAAGCAAAGAAATCTTTCAGGGAATATGAAGCTCTTCATCCAGAGCAAACCCTAAAAAGAGCAGATAAAGCTCCAATTCAAACCCAGAGAACAGGAATAATAAGAAACATTCCTACAAGGGATGAAATCAAGGAAAAGAAAAGGGTCTGTAGATCAAATCTCAGAGAAACCCTTAACATAGTCCTAAATTGGACCGAAGAAAAAAGGGCAATCTTGGGATATTATCCTATTGTCAAAGAACAGCTAACAAAGCTGGTTATATTTCCAGATGCTTCCCCATCTGACATCTATCAGTTTTTTCAATATGGATTAATTGATACAATTTTAATTTTTAATGATTTGAAAATTATTAGTGAGTTTCCTGCAGGATTCATTGATGCAGTAAAGAGATTTAAAAATATGATTGACAACGTAAATCCAAGGGATATATCCCTAAAATTTACGAATAGTCAACCTATTTTTAATGAAGAAGGAGAATGCTTGGTTCCAGCACATCAAGTAATCTTCATGTCCGTCTTCCCAGAAAATTTTCAACCAATTGATCAAGTTCAAGATTTAACAATCTACAGTCATGAAGGAAGACTAGCCAGCACACTAGCAAGGGTCTTCGAAAGAACTCAAAAGATAACAAGGGAATCTCACACAAGAATCAATTATAAAAGCAGAAATACTTTGCTTGTGTCCAGTAAAAAGAATGAAATTGAAGAAAGAGAGATGAGACTCTTAATGGAATTTGAATCAGCATTCTACAACTTATCTAGACTCTTAGAAAAGCTCCCCGAAGGGATAAAGAGGAATCTCTGCTATCTGATAAAAGACAGAGAAGACCACAAGTGCCAGCTATGTGTCTCAAA
>NC_029780.3:115137151-115145318 GCF_000817695.3 Arachis duranensis | reverse complement strand
AAATATAAAGCTATTGAAAACCCAGTTCTATTATTAAAAGAACCATCAGGAAAATTAGTTTCATCGAATTTTCAAATAAGAGAATCTAAAATTAATAGCCCTTTAAGTTTATCCAAGTTAAAGATTAAAGAAGAAAATTCTGAAATAAAAGAATTAACAAAAAAGGTCGAAAAATTAAATGAAACCCTAAACATTAAATTATGACAATAAATAAAGAAAAAATATATGTAACTTATCAAGACAAGAAACAAGAGCTCTTTGAAAGAGAAAATCGGTTGAATTATTTACAGTTTTCTGAAATAAATCAAAGAGCATTTGAAGCTCTAAAAACAATCTATGACAAGTTAAAAAGAGAAGTCGAAGAGTTAGAAAAGTTAATAGAATCTCTAGAAAATAGTGATGAATCGATGATAGAATTTTCAGAAATTCTAAGATAAAAAATGAAGTATACGAAGATTGAAAGACCAGAAAACAAAATAGAAAGAAAAAGGGCGAAAAAATTAAAAAGTAAAATAAAGGAGTATAAAAGAGAATTAAATAATCTTCAGTTTGAAATTAATGACCTTATAATAAAAAGGATAGAAATAAGAATAAATATAAACAAGTTGGAGCTAAACTTAAAAAATTTATAAATAACTGGAAAACCCTATTATGACTTAAAAGAATTAAAGCTGTTAAAAGAAAAAATGGAGAATGAAGTTAAAAAATTAAAAAGATATTTAGAAACAACAGAAAGTGTAAAAATAAAAGAGGTTTTTGAGGATTTGAAAAATTATATTAAAGAAAAAGACAAACAGATAAAAGATTCTATATACAATAATTCATGCAAAAAAGAATATTATAAACTAAAATAAGATTGAAAAACTATAAAAATGAAATCAAAATTAGTAATAATAGAAATGGACAATACTTTTTATGAAATTGTAAACTATAAAGTACCACCAACAAAATCTATACAAATTATAAACTTATTCGAAGCAAAATATGAAGAGTTAATAGAAATTTTGAAAATAGAAATTTTGAAAAAGAAATTACATCTAAAAATTGGTATAAGAGCCAAGTTAACGATTAAGGGTAACACTTTCTCTTTAAGCAACACTTTTAGTGGCACGCTTTTAAATCAATAAAAGACAAAAATCTGTAAATTTGTACAAAAGTACATCTGTACAGTAGATGGACCCTTATAATATATCCCTGCCAAATCGAGAAGAGAGAGAAATTAAATTTTGTTATTTAATTAGAATGATAGTAATTGCTTTTTCCTTTTTTTTTCAATGTCACTTCTACTCTTTATGATAAAGTACTATGTTAGTCCATAATATTTATGTTTAATTTTAATTTTATTTTTAATATTTAAAATATTTTATTTTATCATATTTTAGTCAATTAGTCAAAATTAATTTTATTTTCAAAAATATATTTTTTTATGGTGACACATTTATTCTTAAATTATTACAACTACTAATTATGACTATTACAGTTTTTGCTTTTTTCCATTACCTAAAAGAAAATTACAATGACAAAAAATATATTTTTAAAATAAAAAATTTTAATTTTGACTAAAAGACTAAAATAGAATGAAATAAAATATTTAAAAAAATATATTTTAAATATTAAAGATGAAATAAGAAATTAATCCAAATATTAAAGTAGAACTGTACATTAATCGAATTAGATCCGTAAATTCGTAGTATTTATCCAGATCCGATCTAAAAATTACGAATAAGATCTAATTCGCAAAACTATCGGATCCAATCCAGAAAACTATCGGATCGTATCCGATCCCATCCGCATACTAAAAAGATCGAATCGCGAATTTGAGATGAAAACTCACGAATCTGATCCGTAAATTCGCATATCCGTAATAAATAAATAAATATAATATATACTTAAAATATAACATAGCTAAGAATTAATAAACTCTAACTCCCTTTGTATTTCGGTGCTACTATCACAGCCCAATCTCATTTCACTCCTTTTCCAAGTCACTGTCTCACCATTATTGAACACCGCCATTATCCTTGTTCATGCTGTGCGCCGCCACGCCGGAGGTTGCTCGCCGTTGATGTTCCTCAGTCGCGCTCTTCCCTTTTTCGTTCCTCTCATCTCTTCCTCACATTACAAAAAAAACGCTGAGTACCGTCAAATTTATTGACGAAAATCAGTTGAATTCGTAAAAGTTTTTTAATTATAGGCGGATTTTATTTTCTGATGATAAATTCGCTAGTAATTTTTTGAGAAAAAATAAATTAAATCGACACGTCCTTTACCATTGGTAATCTTACTGTAAATTTGACGATAAATATGGCGTAAATTTAATCACGAACCCTTTCCTCTCATTTGAACCCTCACCACTGCCGTCGCCACCCCCTATCTGTCGTTGTTAACCCTCCACTGCCGACGCCTCCTTTTTCTCCTTCTTCTCCTCCCTCTCAACGCTATTGCGTTTCTTTCCTCCTTCTTCTTTCGTTCTTCTCAACCCATAACCTACAGTTTCTTGCTCTGGCGGCTCACGATTACCACATTTTTATGTGTTTTATCTTAGGTTATACTCCTCCTATTTATACACGTATAAAATTCGCATTTTTAATAAATTTTATCAATGTTCAATTCAACTTTAAAAATTTTGCACCGTCCACCATTAAAAGTTTGAACTTCTCAAATAATTTAGTTTAGAGGAATAAGTCATGAATGTTTAATTGATAGATATTCATATTATAACAAAAAAAAGTTTTTTTTTCTTTACTTTTGCTTGCATGTAATACTAAAATGAGTAAATATTTTCTCGATCTTGTTTTCATAGATACTTAATGCAAAATGCACTTTTTTATTTACTTTTTTATTATAAAAACACAAGTAAATATATAAAATGATATATTTTTATATTCGTATTTATTTTGGTAAATAAATTTGTTTATTTAATTTAGTCTTCATAATTTCATGTATATATTAAACACAATTGAAAAGAATAAAAATAAATGAAGAAAGAAAGCAAACAAAAAAAAGAAAGAAATTTTGCCTCATCCTTTTCTCGTAATTAAAAATAATATCAATCATCTCATAAATAAAATATAATAACAAAAAATAATTAAATTTAAGATCTAGCATATAAGATAGCTCATACTTTATATTTTGATTTTGAAATTATAGAAAATTTGATAATAACCTATTTTTATTGTAACAGGAGATGGGATTGATGCAAATTATTTTTGATATTGGGGTGGAAATGGTGTTTTTTAGAATTATGAATAATAAGAGTGTTATTCTTAAATTTAAAGTTTTTTTATTTAAAATGTGAAAATCGGTCCTTCCGATTTTTTTTAGAATAAAAATCGGACTATCTAATTTATTAAGAACAAAAATCAGACTCTCCAATTTATGAATTTTTTTTTAAATTACAACAAACAAATCGAATTCTCCTATTTGATATTAAAAAAATTTTAAAAATCAACTTATAAAATAGTCGGACCTACAAAATAAAAACACATACACTACCAACAAAATTAAATTGCACACATCTATCTTTCATAATAAAAGTTTGGAAAAGTATACGTTACCAAGAGAGAGTCTGCCAACTATTACCAACTCGTGATAAATTAGGATTAAACCATGATTAACTTAGATGTGACTTTATTTAGTAGATGAATTTCATGTCCAGCACAACTCAAGTTGACAGATTTTGGCAGATAAAAAGTTGGTAACGTAGCACTACTACTAAAAAAAATTTTAGCCGACGATTAACCTGTTTTCTAAAGAAACCTTATTTTATTGATGGAAAATGAAAATCACCTGCACCTTAACAAGAAGTTGATACTCTATTTTTACATTATTCTATTTCATCCACAGTTATCGTTTCGCCACGTCTTGGTAAGCACCCATTTTTGGTTGTCATAACTTTTGAACAAACCATCTACTCTGACGGACCAATGAACGGCATCATGACCTCCGTCAACGGCAGGATCATACTGATAAAATATGACACACAAAACATCAAAATATATCAAACCGGTTTGCCTTTGACGGTCAGTATATCGTTGGATAAGTACAGTGGGTTGTAACCAAGTCTTCTGATCTTCGAGGTTGAAGAACATAAACACTGGTACTTTGTCGAATATTTCGCTTTTAAACGTCAGAAGAACTTGGTCATTCGATGATTTTGTCACAGTTGCATTTGGTGATGATGCTGATGACGTTGTAGCGAGACACCCCACAACAAGAACAAAAGAAAGTAGTAAGAGGAGGGATGCATGAAATGACAGAGACATGGTTGTTCACTAAAATGTGTGGTGTCACATTAACTTGAAGTGATGAATATATATAGAGAGAGATTTTTTTTAGACTTTTAAAACTAAACATAAAAATCTTTATGCTATAATACAAATATCTCTCATATCATCAATCAATATTAATAAATTTTTTCGACAGTATATATTCAAATAAATTCTTAAAAAATTTACATAAGACATTTTTGTTCTCAAAAAAGTTTTAATTACATTAAATTTTTTAAATTTAAAAAAATAATATATATATATAAATCATTTAATCATATTTTAAAAAACATATTTATCTAAATAAAAATAAAGAATTTGTCTAAGAACAAAACTTATATATCTTACTTTCATTAAATTAAAAAAATTTAATACAATAAAAAAATTTTAGTGACACAAATATCCCACACAAAATTTTTTAAAAATCTCTTTAAATTATACTCTTCTTCAATTTAGCATATGTGGTTTAGACGTTTAGTCATCATTTAAAAGTACAGCTGTATTATTGTCTTTGAAAGAATTCAAAATAAAGATTGGTTGAAATTAATTAGTAATTATTGATTTGTTTGATTTCATTTATACTATGCTGTCAACATTTACGGAATTTAAATTGAATTCGTAAATTCTTTTAAAAAATAACATTTATTCTATATTTCTATTTCTCTAGCCAATGTTAGCATTTATATAATTTACTTTCTATATTTTTTTAATCAAATTATGTCGACAAAAAATTTCTAGGTTTAATTATTTTGTCATTCCCTATAATTTTATTGAATTTTCAATTAGGATTCTATACTTTTTCTTTCAATTAGGTCCCTATATCATATCAGATTTTATAACTAAACTCCTATCGTGACAAAAATATTGAAATTAACGGAATATTTTGTTAAATTATACAGAATATTCAAATAATTATTAAGCATATTCGTTTTGTTTAACATAATATTCCGTTAATTCCAGTACTTTTATTAATGCAAGAACTTAATTACAAAATCTGATATAGTATAGAAAGTTAGAAACTCAATCGAAAAGAAAAAATATATAGAGATTTAATTAAAAATTTTGGTAAAATTACAGAGATTGACAGAGTAATTAAACCAAATTTCTATTATTCAATTCATATTTTTGTAAAAAATTTTAAATATATTCTTTATTAATTTATTTTTTGAAAAAATTCAAAATAGAGATTGGTTGAATTAATTAGTAATTGTTAATTTTGTTTGGTTTCATTTATATATATTAGGTAGCGTTTGTTGGAGAGACAGAGACGGAAAGATTGAGACTGAGAGACAGAGACTAAGAGACAGGGATTGAAATAAATCTCAGTATTCTATTTGGTGTAAAATGAGAGACAAAAATTGAAATAAGAATGAAAGTCTAATTTAATTTGCACAAAGGGTAAAATTAGAATTAATTAATTTAAATGAAAGTATTTTAGGTATAAAATGTTATTAAACTTTCGGTCTCCATCTCTAAAAATTTCAGTCTCTTGGTGTCCCTACTTTTTGGAGGTACTGAAATACTGAAATTTTAGAGACAGCGACAGAAATTTTAGTACCAGTCTCTAAACAAACAAACACGATACTGAATTTCAGTCTCTCAGTCTCTGTCTCAATACCACAAAACAAACGCTACCTTAATTATTATGCGGTAAACTTTTACGAGATTTAAATTTAAAAAATTATTTCATTCAAAAAATAGCATTTCCTCTATTTGTGTAGTTAATGTTAGCATTTAATTTACTTTCTATATATTTTCAACCAAACTAGGTAAATAAAAAATTTCTATTCAATTTATATTTTTGTAAAAAATTTTAAGTTTATTATTTACTAATTTTGAAAGAATTCAAAATAGAGATTGGTTGAATTAATTAGTAATTGTTGATTTTGTTTGGTTTTACTTATATTATGCAGTAAACTTTTACGGAATTTGAAAGAATTCAAAATAGATATTGGTTGAATTAGTCAGTAATTGTTGATTTTGTTTGGTTTGATTTATATATAATATTATGCAGTAAACTTTACGGGATTTGAATTGAATCCATAAATTCATTTAAAAAATATCATTTATGCTATTTCTCTAGTAAATGTTAGGATTTAATTTATTTTCTATATTTTTTGTTAACCAAATTAGGTAGATGAAAATTTTCTATTATTCATTTTATATTTTTGTAAAAAAAATTTAAGTTTATTCTTACTAATTTATTTTTTGAAAGAATTCAAAATAGAGATTGGTTGAATAGTTAATCAATAATTGTTTATTTTGTTTGGTTTTATTTATATTAGTTGGTAAACTTTTACGGGATTTGAATTGAATACATAATAAAAAATAATATTTACTCTATTATATTTTAATTTATTACTCAAATTATAGATTGTATAAGAAAAAAATTCTACAATCAAATAAAATATTTAATTAAGTTCAACTAAGATATTATTAAACGTTTTAAATTCATGCGCGTTTTTTCTATACCCATGTTACAGCTGTCTTTTTCTTCTTTTTTCATTTTACTATTGCATCTTCTTCTTCTTCTTTCGTTATCATTATTATTGTTATCGTCATTACTACCACCATTACTATTGCTACCACCACTACTATCTTCTTCTCATTCCATCCTTCTCCTCTTTCATTTAAATTTCTTCTTCTTCTTCTTTTACATCCTCCGATCATCCTCCTCCATCTTCATCATCATCATTATTATCATCGTCGTTATAGTTATTATCATCATCATCGTTGCTTTCTTCTTCTTCTCCTTTCTCTTTTATCTTTCTCTTTTATTATTGTCGTCGTCACTACCATGCCACCACCTCCATCTCCTCCTCCTCCTCCTCATTCTTTTCTCATTTGAATTTATTTCATCTCCTCCTTCCTTTTCCTCTTCCACCTTCTACTCCATCATCATTATTATTATTATCGTCGTCTTTTTCTTATATGTATAACAGTTCAAATTTAGAATATACTAAAATTTGTTAATGATAGTGACATACAAACAAACTCAGTTTAAAACAAGTTTAGACTGAAAGTGCACTTTATTTAAATCTAGAATGCACCAATATTAAATCCAAAATGCATCGAAATTACTGATAAAACACAAACAAACTTGATTCAAAATAAGCACGGATCAAGAGCACCTTATTTAAATTTAGAATACACCGAAGTTATTTAATGCTAATGTCACACAAAACGAACTTAATTCAAAACAAGCAAAGACCAAATGTGCACCTTATTTAAATATAGAATACTTGATAATAACTCAAAATTTCTCCTCCTCCTTTTTTTTCTTCATTATCATCATCATCTTCTTCATCTTCTTTTCTTATTAATTTTTTCCTTCTTATTTTACTTTCTTGTGATTCTTCTTGTTTTACTTTTTTAACAAAAATAAAAATATAAAAAATATATAATATTACAAAATTACTAATAAAAAGATGAGAAATCTACATTCATCCAACTAAATAAGATTGTAATATATTATAAATATATTCATTCAAGTCTAATATGAGAATTGTTCCTAAAAGAAGAAATAAGAGTAATAGAAAAAAGATAAAAAGAAAGAAGAATAAAAAGAAGAAGAAGAAAATGCAACATTAAAAAATATATTTTTGTGCTTTTGTAGCAAAATTTCGGTGTAAAAATTAAGAAATTTATGTTATTGTTATAAAATTTTGGTGTTATTTGTTTTGATAAATTATACATAATTCAAAACCCTTCCTCTTCTTCTTTTGCATCTTTTGCTGCCGCTTCATCTTTTTTTTTTCATCTTCCTCTTCTTATTTTATTTTCTCATAATTCTTCTTTAAGAGGAATAAAACTAAAAAAAAAAAAAGAAAAATCAATGCTGCAAAATTACTAGAAAGAAAAGGAGACAAAGAAAAAACGCAGCAATAAATAGTAGTAAT
>NC_029780.3:115136454-115137114 GCF_000817695.3 Arachis duranensis | reverse complement strand
AGTGGGAAGAAAACACGCGAAAAAGAGGAAGGAACGCAAAAAAAAAAAAGAGAACGCGAAGAAGAAGGATATGAGAATTCACGTTCACGTTAGTGGCCGGGTGTTGGAGCGCGTATTCACGTTCTCACTAATGAAATTGATTTTTGTTGGGTTTGAACTAACTTGATTGAACTTGGTTATCAAAATGGGGTTAATGTTCAAATTCGTCCTTGAAAGATCACGCGATCTTCATTTTTGTCCCCGAATGATTTTTTTAATTAAATTAGTCCCTAAAAGATAAACTGTTAGTCAAATTAGTCCTTCCGTCAATTGGATGATGACTTGTCGCGTTAAGTGCCACGTGGCACGCCAAGTGACAGGTCAGTGACATATAAAAAAGTTTTCTATTAGTCAAAATAGTCATTGAAAGTCCAGACATAAGTCATTTTCATTTCTCAAATTTTAAAAATTAGTCAAACTAATCCTTATATAATTTTTTTATAATATTAAATTTATAATTTTTTTTATACTACTACTTTTTATATTATTTTTTAAACCTTAATAAACAAAATTCTCTTTACATAAAATAATAAAAATAATTAAATTTTTATAAAGTTATTTTGTCATTTATATTTTAAAATTTTACATTTTCAAATTGTAATTTTTTATGTGAACTTTTTT
>NC_029780.3:115131453-115135998 GCF_000817695.3 Arachis duranensis | reverse complement strand
AACATACATAAATTTTGATTTTGAGCATATAACTTTGTTTAGGTTAATAAATACATACATTTCAATTTTGAGTATATATATATATATATATATATTCCAGCAAAATTTAGTAACGTAACAAAAAAGATTTTAGAATAAAAAAGAATAAGAGAGACTTTGAGAAAAATTAAAAGAGAGAGATAATTTTATGAATAAAAAATAAAAAAATTATATAAGGACTAGTTTGACTAATTTTTAAAATTTGAGGGATGAAAATGACTTACGTCTGGACTTTCAAGGACTATTTTGACTAATAGAAACCTTTTTATATGTCAAGTGACATGTGGCATGCCACGTGTCACTGACTTGTCACGTGGCGTGCCACGTGTTACTGACCTGTCACGTGGTGTGTCACGTTATCATGTCACGTGGCACTTAACGTGACACGTCATCATCCAATTGACGGAAGGACTAATTTGACTAACAGTTTATCTTTTAGGGACTAATTTGATTAAAAAAATTATTCGGGGACGAAAATGAAAATCGCGTGATCTTTGAGGGACGAATTTGAACATTAACCCTATCAAAATGACTTAAATGTGTATTAAAACTGATTGTATAACTCCTATGCCATTTTTGGAAGGCTAACTTTTTCAATATAAATTTCGTAATGATTCTTTATATGTTAAAGAGTTAAAAAATAATTTTTAGTGAATTTTCAAAAATTGTTTACCATTCTATTTAAATTTATAAGTTTGTAAAAATGTAAATTTTTTATAGTTTGAACTAAAATAAAAAATTTAAATTTTTATTTTTATTGGTTAAATTTTTTTTATATTTTATTTGCATCCAAATGAAATATTTTTATATTGATATTTATATTTTAAAGTTAATTGATTTTCTGTGTATGTGTTGTACAGTAATAATAAATCAAATTAATTGATTTAATTTATTATTGATACAACATATATACATGTTTATTATTGGTATATATATTGAGTCCTTGCACTAATTTTTTTTTAATTGAGTTCCTACACTTTTTTTTTCTTTTATTTGAATCTATGCACCAATTTTTTTTAGTTGGGTCTTTATACAATTAAGTTAATTACACTAAGAGGGACCTAATTGAAAAAAAAAATGTTATAGAGACCAAATTAAAAAGAAAAAAGGACAAAGACCTAATTACAAATTTTACAAAATTATAAGAATTAACAGAGTAATTAAACCATATATATGATAAATTGAATTAACTTAATTCAATTTATATATAAAAATATAAACAAACATGCATGTAATTCAATTCAGTTTTTAAGATATTGGTATAGTAATTTTGAATTGGGTTTATTTTACATGTGTGAATTATCCAATAATAAATATTGTCTAATAGTTTTAAATAGTTGCTTATGTTTTATAACTAAAATTTTAAAAATAGAACTTTTATTTAAGACAAATTCTTAAAAAAATGAAACAAATTAATTTGAATAGAATTATAAACAGACAAATTAATTTTGTCTAACAGTCTAACTACATTGCATTCCCCCTAACTCTCCCTTAAAAATATATAGAAAAGGGAAGAATTACAAGCTAATGATAAAACTAAAAAAAAAAATACTAAATAATTAATATTTTTTCTTACATCTTAGCTAACACTAGTTTTTCACTAAAATATTGGTCTCTAGTATTTTCCAAACTAAAAATCAAAATGGAATTTCGAATTGTCTTTCTACGTTTTTTTCACTTTTTAATTCTTATTATTTTTTTTTGTATATTAATTCTTATTATTTTAATAAAAAATATAAAAGAATACCTTTTTTTTTTCTACAAAGTTTCCACACAGATACATAGGTTACTCAATTACACAAAGAAATTTTAATTTATTGAATAAACACAACTTATTAATTATATAACTATATATAATAATGCTTCATCCCCAGGTTGCGACTTGGTCCCAATTGGTATTATCCTTACTTTTGAAGAGACCATCCAATCTACCCGAATAATGTAAATTTAAAAGGTCAACGTCAACATAAGGATCATAGTGATTAAAGTTGACACACCTTGTGGTCCAACATATATTACTGCTTTGTATAAATATCTCATTGGCAAGTCGTAACACTGGAACTAATGGTTCCAACCTTGTCTTTGATGGTTGCATGTTGTAGAGCAGGAACAACTCTGTTCTATTGTCGCCTACATCGGATGGCAATTCGTTAATAAATGTAATATTAACGTCATCAAAATCGAAAACAGGAGTTCGAGATGGAGATGGTAATAAACTTGTAGCTGTTGTGACGACGGAATACGCCACAACAGCTACAAGAAAAAGCAACAGCGTTGCATGAATTGATGGCATGGAGGACATTTTTTCTCCTCGTTGATGATCAATGTCATCATCAATGTGATGAATATATAGTGGTATATATACAGTTTTTTTATATTAATATTAATATAATAGTATGATTAGATAAAATGGTATTTAATGATCCAAAATACATAATTTGATTTAAATTATAGATAGTCCGAATTAAATTAATTTGATTTTTGCATTGGTTTGATTTATAATGTTAGAAAATTTGTGGAGATTCGAATTGCCTTAGCTTGGAAACATTATAATTTGATATGATTCTGTAGTCATCAATAATGTTAATATAAGGTGATAATATCAAGGATAAGGTTTTTTTTTTTTGTATCATATCAAGGATAAGATCACACTACTATTCAAATTTTAGAAGCTTTGCATTAATTAAAATTGATTTCGGATAAATGTCTAGAGAACTATCCTCGTGAATGTTATTCATGGAAGATTATTAAATATTAACATCAAATTCTGCTAAAGATGTGGTTATTCTTGCAATTTTACAAGGAATGTGCTCAAACGGAAAAATCATTTTTTGGATAATATTGCAAGTGGTTATTTAGGAACTAATTTGGTGTGATTTTATTGGGTTTAGAGTCGGGTAAGGATCTCAAAAATAGATCCGGTCATTATTTTGGGTCAGGTCCGGACCATAGTTTGGGTCACCCGAACTTGGCCCAGTGGTCCGGTCATCATACACAATTAATATTTTGTGTTGTTAGTAATGAATGATGGCTATTCTTATGTGAAATTTAAGTATCGTAAACTTTAATAGTTTGTGTTATTAGTCATTATAAGACTATAAGTTAATGGTTTATGTTTAAAATGCATAAGACTTTAGACTAATGCATAATATTGTGTTATTTGTATTGATTTAAATATTTGGTATTATTAGACAATATTAGTATTGATTGTGGTTATGTTTTAATTTTAGAGAATGGTTGGTTTTTGTTGTATTTTTTTAAGTGAATTTCACCATGTCAAATAATGGTTGAAGTCTTGAAAATTTGGATATTTTCACATGCTAACTCACAAGAAGATATCAAGGTAATATAATGTTAACGATACGATTTTTACCCGGTTTTTACTCGGTATAATCGTGGCCCGAAAGTGTGTAAGTTTCATCGAGTTTAAGGCTGAGTTCGAGTCTAACAAACAGGCTCGGTATATATTTCGGATCGGGTCTAACAATCTAGATCACATTAAATCCAATTTCACCCGACCCATGAACACTCCTAATTTAACCATTCAAAGAGCGGCAATCGGCAAAATTTCAAATTAATTTAATCTTGTAAGAAATTTTTTATTTAAAATATTGTCAAATGATTTTGGTATATCTAAAACTCAATGTATTTGAATGTAAATTATATGTCTAAGTTAGAATATATAAAAAGATGTTAAAAATAATTAATGCTATAGCATTCTTACTTAAGTCTAGTTTATTAGCTAGGATTTTATTATAATTTGAAGCTTTACCTTTGTTTATTTATACATTTTTTTATTTATATATAAAAGATGATTCTTTTATGAGTTTAATTTTAATGTACTAGTACATAACTATACAACACATTTATTTTTTGAATAACTATTTATATAATCAATATAAAAAGGTAATTACTTTTGTTAACGTGTCATTACATAATTGGATGTAATACAGATTTATTTTACACTTTGACAAACAGTTTTGCCATTACATCACATGCCTCAACCTCACAATTGATCATTTTCTGATCCAGAAGGGAGAGAATAAATTAAGGTACAACATGAGAAATATATTTATTTCTACTATTCTACAACAGATGCTGCTCTAACTTGCTCTCTGATATACTCATTTCAAATCCAGTAGGTGATAGAACCAAAACAACTGAGGTTGAATAGTCTAACCAACCAAAAGAAGCAGCTAACCCATAGTCAGCATAATCTTCAGGTTGTGATAATTCCAATATATCTGATGTGGTAGTTTCATTTTCCTGCTATACTGAGGCTGCAGCTACAGACAACCGTTAAGTCGACGACAAACAGTAGTTCTCCAGCCATGTAAAAGCAGAATTCAGAATGCGAAGTTCGCCACGTAGGAGATCCTGGGCCATGAATCTTCTAACAGGAACTCTTACACAAAATGATGAAGAATTGGAAGACTCCTCCAATGACTACAAATAATTGAAATAACACATGAACATACAATTAATACAAATTTACAAAAAAAAAAA
>NC_029780.3:115129895-115131446 GCF_000817695.3 Arachis duranensis | reverse complement strand
CTTGCTACCAATCATACACCTATAAGATAAAGTCATTACCATAATGGCTGCACTGCGCTCCTCAATTAATTGGCCGATTAATGACGATAACATCAGGTGGGCTTGAATCTCTTTGTTGACATCCGGTAACGGACGCCTACCTAGCCTACCATCAGTTTGTGCAGCTTCCACAACCAGATCATCAAGTTCTGATAATTGATCAATGTGAATTACAAAAGTGGATACTGTTAGGTAGAGTTTATTCAACAAGTGTAAACTACTTTTTGGGTGGGAAAAATTAGCAACTAGATGCTATGCGCACCTTGACGATTAGTACAAGAAAGAACACGAGCAAAAGCACGAAGCGATTGCGGAAGACCTTTCCCTTTTCCTTTAGGCCACTTGACCTCCCTATGTGATGATCATAGCTCCATCAGATATCCAAATACTGGCAAGTTTATCAGCAATATTTTAGGGTAAAATCATATAGAGATTTCTTCATTATTAACATGCACATTTCATGCAACCAGACATGTATAAAGGCCGATGCAAAATAGTCAGCAAAAGATATCTCATGCCCAATATACATAAAATTGACTAATCAAGTGCTGTGTGGGTCATCTTTTTTGTCCGATATCAAATGAAAAGGAAAGAAAGAAGCAAATGATAACGATCAGTTTGCTGAAGTAAGCACTGGTTCATGAGCATTAACAAAAGTTTGGACTGATAAAGTAGAATCAACATGACGATGAAAAATTAAGAATCAGTACAAACTTGATTGTGAAGATGTTCCAAGAATGTTCCAAGTTTTCCGCGTTTTTCCTTGAAGGCACAAAGTATTGTTGCATGAGTTCCAACTTCATCTTGTGCAGAGGATCATGCTTAGGTATATCTAACTGGATCTGAACCTGAGAATGACGAGCATTATTAATCAATGATTACAGATGCAATCATAGAGTTAATAAAGCAACAAGTCGGCGAGAAAATTCATTATGCTGTGCTAATCATACAAGAAATTTAATTATTACAAGGAATACCTGGTCATAAATGTTGTAGGGGACTGTAAAACCGAAGTCTAACATTAATGTAGCATTTGAAAACTTTCCATATCTTATCAGTACCTAAAACAATGAAAGCAGAAAACCCAGTAACCTCTAAGTGACAAATTTTACAAACAGCAAAATTTGGCAACAAATTTAAATACATTGTAGCTATTAAACACAATCAAAATCACATAATTGCATAATAGCCCTATATAGAGAAAAAGAAAATACATGATTGCAAGGATCTCTAAATCTAGGGATCATATAATTAAGGTGAAGCAACAATAATGTTCCTTTCTCTTTTTTTTTTTTACCAATTGTTGATTTCTTGTTTTAAGTCACATTCAGTGCAGAAAACTTGTACTTGAGCTATTTTAGTAATTATGGTTTTGTGAAAGCATATTCCAAGAGTCTGGCATATTTGCATTCATGGGAATAATGTTGACGTTTTAATTCAGAATATTTCACTATAATGAACAGCATTAAACTCAAGGTAATCCTTGCTGTTTAACCGATAAAGAAACAGCAG
>NC_029780.3:115097773-115129852 GCF_000817695.3 Arachis duranensis | reverse complement strand
TCAGCATTTTTGGAATGACATTACTGGTTAATAATGGAAAATACAAAGACAATAAGAGGTAATTTAATCCCTGCAGGTAAAATTTTCATTAAAGAGACTTTGTTCAAGCTTGCAGAAAATGAAAAATGAGTAAAAGCTTAATTTGGAAGGTGGAAACTCACATGCACTTGTCTTCATGTGAAGTTGCTAGTTGAGAATCGTTAGATAACA
This sequence comes from Arachis duranensis, assembly GCF_000817695.3. Classification (NCBI taxonomy): domain Eukaryota; kingdom Viridiplantae; phylum Streptophyta; class Magnoliopsida; order Fabales; family Fabaceae; genus Arachis; species Arachis duranensis. The sequence goes on along the minus strand of NC_029780.3, from coordinate 115,129,642 downwards.
ATTTTATCAAACATGTCAAATCATCTAATGGTTCTTAACTAACAACTTTACATGAAGATAACTGCATGTGAGTCTTCACCTTGGAAACCATTAGCACATATGAGACGGGAAAGTATATAGTCTTCAGTAAGAGATATATGACCTGCTCCCCAGGCGCATAGGCACGATCAGAGATAACCTGCACATATTTGCAAATATTAAATTAAATGGGTGTGAGAATTGTTTAAGAAAATATATACATATATATTAATTTGGGTTAAGAAGTGGAACTGGTGTCCTACACTAGTACTTAACCTAATAATAAGTAAGAAAAAAAATACACCTCAAAATATCAGTCTCATAAAAACATTATTTTGAGTATTAATGAGGTAATTTCAAAAGCACATTTTTTTTATAAAATAAGAATTTCATCAAGATATGGAGAACGATAATACAAAATGAGGGATAAGAGTTCCCCAATACAAAAGCAATGTAAAAAATGGATTTATTTATAAAACATAGATTCCTAATCTCTAGGGCTGGCAATGGGTAGGGTAGGGTCCAAACCCTACCCGCGGGTTGAAAATTTCATTAAAACTCTACCCTACCCTACCCGCGGGTTGAGAATCTCTCAACCCTAACCATACCCGCACCCTAAAATTCTAAACCCTACCCTACCCTACCCTACCCGCAGAAATATCAAATTTTTTCAAAGTAAATATAAAATTCAATTATTTCGAATTTTATACGTATTAATAACATAAAAAATAAAAAACTAATGCTCTAAATTACTAAATTAACTAACTAGTTTAGTGGTTGTTCACTTATTATAAGTCATTACATAAGAAAGGTTGTGGGTTCAACTCTCACTTCTTTCACTATATAGAGATATTTTTATAAAATATGTGTTATATATGAGGTGCGGGTAGGGTACGGGTTGGACCGGGTTGGGTACCCGCGGGTAGGGTATGAATTGCCAGCCCTAGTAATCTCTCAACATGTCTGTGAGGGAAAGTCCCCTATATAAACATCACGAACCTTACTATATGAGACATTGAATATGAAAAGAGTGGAGTATTAATGGCCATCAGAAAGAAATTTAGCTTTCATCTATGAGAAAAATATCTCTTTAAACCATTTTAATAGACTCCAATCACCATGTTAGAATAGATACAAGGGAGAAAGAAGGGTGTGTGTGTGTGTGTGTGTGTGTGTGTGAGAGAGAGAGAGAGAGAGAGAGAGAAGAGAGAGAGAACTTCTGATAATTGTTTGTCATCATCACTCATCACAATTGCTTCTGAGTTCCCGTCATGGTTTACAAAATCTGCAAAAGGAATCTAGAACAAAGAAAAAATAACAGTCAGAAAACTAAGGTTGAAACAAAAATATTAAAATAAGTCTCCTTACAGTAACAATACCAGAGATAAACCATTGGTGCTTCCCCATGCTCGAGAACCAACTGATAATGATATTGAGGTTAACAACGAAACTAAAGATGAAAGTCCATATTTACATAAAATATAATAACGAGGTTTCCTTTCAAAATTTGGTAATAGTAAAGATACACCATCATATAGATATCCTTCATACATAGGTGGAGAAAAGAAGGAAAAGACAACTACTAGGGAGGCTGAGTCCCCAAGCATGTCGATTCTGAAAAGCAGAGCTCCAAAGGGAGGCCATATAGACTAAATCAATGTCATAGAAAGGGAACTTAGTAGGGAACTACAAATTTGAAGTGCTTGCTTACCTAATGTGCATGCATACATGAAGTCTTTATAAGTAATATCTCCAAAACTTTGACTGAAACATTCAAAAATCTGAAATAGACGTACAAATTTGGCACAACCAGTCTTTCAGCTTTTAAACAGTAAAATATAAATAAAACTGGGAACATACCAAATTAAAATATTAGTAAACACAAGAATGCAATTATCACACTTCTAGTGACAAATTTTCAAAAAATAAAAAATGTCATGCAGGAAAGAATTAGATGCTTGGCCTATATATGATGTAAAGCAAGTCAGATATCTTGAGAGAGAGGAATATTATGCTCCACTGACAGTTATATTTACAATTTTTCTTTTCTTTCTTGTACAAAGTATCTCATATCCTCCCATCTTGTAATTTCAATCTTGTCAATATACTTACAGTAAAAGGAAAGGAACATACTGAAACGATATAGGAAGGTGGGGCAGGAGAGGGAGAGAGAGAGAGAGCATGCTAAAGCAGCCAAGGTCAATCAATAGTATGCTCATGCTTGTTCAATTAAACTCTACGTGGCCAGAGAATCAACCTATATTTTCGGCTGATGCACGGCACTTCAATTAATGTTTCATGAATCCAGATTTTGCAGTCAGCTCAATTTAATAAATTACTTGAAAAGACATGGTGTCCTGATACACTCAGTACTCTGACCCAGTTACTTACCTATTGCAGTTTGAACAGCAATACATTTCTTTAATTTTGATTGAAAAAACTCTTGATGATTCTAAATTTCAATAGAAGTAATCAATTCATCATGACCTCTTATACTCCATACTCCAAGACTACCTATTCTAGTATAAAGTTTCTATATTCTGATTAGTTTTGTCTTAAGATGTTTCATCATATCATATATGTGTATTCCTCCCCTGGCAGAAAATGACTTGCATTTCATAAGATACATATATATATATATATATAGCTGACACAAAGCACTTACAGGCCTGATTGCCAAGAAGTCCCTTTCCATTTGAGACTTTTGGTTAATTGTTTCCCAATAAACTGAGCTTCGATGAATCATCTCCAGCTCACTTTCATTCCAAAAAATCTAAGATTAAAAAAAATACCATAGTGAATAATATAGTTTATAATAGCACAAGGTAATGAAATGTGTAAAAGAAAAATAAATCATAGTCATACACCATGTAACAAGAACAATTTTTACCATGTTAAAAAGATAAAGATCATTACTCAAAAACCAAATGAAAAGAAAACCTGCCGTGTTATGCAACTCCTCTTGCCATGGTAGACGGCAGATATAAGGATTCCACTGAGAGCCCTGCATACAGAGAGAGATATTTCAGACATACAAGCAAGCTTCTAGATTGTACCAAGAGCAAAACTCAAAGTTTGCAAAAGTTCAACAATTCCCAAATTTCAGATGAAACCTTTTACAGGAACATGATAACAATGGTACCTGACCCAATTTCCGCTCAATTAGAAGAAGAACAGCAAGTTTTGCAACATTCGCAACTTCCTCACTGATCAGAGATTTGATCTTAGCAGGGAGATTATCTGCTGTTATTTGCTACAAAACCAATTACAAATACTATCTTATCAAGAGTGACTTGTCATTGTGACATATAAAAAGCAAGCCATAACATATAGTTCGAGGAAAGATTAAGAGTGGATACCTACCACTCTATAAGGAACCTTCAAAATACAATCTCCGGTTTTTATCGCCTTAGAAGCAAACAGAGACCTAGATGCAAGACACAAATTTAGTTACCACCATTAATTAATATAATAATATACAATATAAACAGAGAGATGTTCCATCTTCAGTATATCATTCTGTGTTATGACTTGTGAAGAATATTAACCCATAAACTACTCCTAAATTCACAATCATTCTTACTATTCGGTTTCAAGAATGATGACATAGGAAACAATAAGCATGCAGTTAAGAGTTAGAACCTGGTAGGTTTTCATTTCTTACATTACAACATTAATCTCTTAAGGGAAGCACCTACCTTAGGATTAGGATTACAATGAACTTCAAATTGAGCATTGTTTTCCCTGTTCAATGGAAACAAATTCAATCAACAGAAGAACAAAGAGGGTACCTGCCATATGAAGATTTACCAATTGAAAGCGATGAAGAAATTCTACAACCAGCTTTCCGCTCCAACCATGACAAAAATCCATCATCGTCACTTGTTTCAACAGATTCGCCATAAACCTGGTTCAAAACAGTGTTTGGATGGAAAAGGAAAATAAAAATGTGATAGAAAATAGATAGAAGGGAGAAAAAGGTTGAAAGAATTTCGAACCTGAGTTTGGGCTAAAGAAGTGAACTTGTGGGGAATGAAAGAAGAAGAAGAGTGAAGAGAATGAGGTTGATGGTGATGGATACGGTAAGGAACAGTATGCAGAGACCAACGGAAGATTGCAGTGCGAGCTCGAAATGGCATTGCGGCTCCTCAGCCGTTGAAAACGGTGTCGTTTGCAGAGTGGCAATGGCTGCTAGCTTCAGTTGTATCAGCTCTTGTTAGAGAGAAGGGCATTATAGGGAAATACTCTATTCTATTTATTCTTTTAAGAAAAAAATCTTCGAATCATTTTTATATTAAATATTATATTAATTTTTATTGAAATAACAGTGATATAATTTTAACTCAGAGGTTTAATGTTTTATTGACTATACACCAAGGTTATAAAAATCGGATCGGTTATTGAACCGGTCGAATAACTGGTTCAATGGTTTAATGGTTAATTAGGATTAAATCGTAGTTGAACCGGTTTAATTAAAAGGCCAGAAATTTGATTTTAAAAGAGTAATCTTAGCAATAAACAGTCTCATTGTATACAAGTTGTCTCTCAAATGTTGATACAAAACATCATCAGAACAAGTCTTAAGACACAAAATGCAGAAAAAAAATGTTCTTCTTCTTTCCAAGCTTAGGTAGGGATGCCCTTGAACTCTAACATTTCCTTCAAAAGCAACCAAATCCAAGATTCAATACTGCAGACTTCAATAACCACCACAAACACTCAGATACAATGAGAATTGCTCTAAAATTATAAAAAATGCATGCTTCTAATGCTTCTTCCAGATAAAGATTCCACACAAACTCATGCTAGCTTAGCTCCAAATCCTAGGGATTCCAATTTTCACAACAGCAAGAAAGAAAAGATTTCTCATACTGACAACAGCAAGAATTCAAAAATTGAACTCTGCATTAAAAAAATAAACAAGCAGATGAGCAGAAACTAGTACCTGGCAGACAGATCAATGGAGTAGTGGGTGAACGGGAAGGAGAGGTAGATCTCAGATCTGGCCGCCATGATAACGCTGGATCTCATATCGGGGGAGCTGTAAATTTGCTGGCTACTGCTACTAATTAGAAACTCGAATTAGGGAAGAATGACCAGGTTAGAGTCGAGAAGTTTACCGCCGACGACATTGAAGAAGCATGTAGCGACACTCGCCGCGAAGAACGGAGAGGCAAGCAGAGAGGCGATTTGGGCGGCGAGCCGGCGACAGAGACGAAGAGGCGAGACGACAAGATGACCGACGTGCGACGGTAAAGTGGGCGATGCGAGCGACGGCGATGTTCCACGATGAGGAGAAGAGGGTGAGAAGCAGCTGTTGGTGGGGGTTGCTCTTGTCTGAGTTCTCTGATAGGGGTTAGGTTGTGTGAATTGTGAAAGTGAAGGGAGAGGGAGCCTTCTTTACTGTCCGTAGGTTTTCTGTTTTTTGTTTTTTTTTTTCTGCGTAAAAAACAACGCTGTTTTAAGCAACAATAAAAAATTAAAACCTTTAAAAATCCGGCCAATTTAATCGGTTCACTAGTTAATCACCGGTTCGACTAATTTTTTACCAATTTTTTGTATAACAATTTTGGATATCAACTAGACCGGTCAAGTAATCGGTTTTTAATTAATCTGATTTAATCGATCGATCCGATCCGGTTTTTAGAACCATGCTATACACTACAGTGACAAACTCAAGAGGTCCGTATTCAGACCTTAGTACTATTTATTAGCCTACCAAACTTGTTAGCATTCCATTAATTTAATTTAACCAGCCTTAGCTCTTGATCATACCAAAAAAATGTAACGATTTAAGTCTTAATCTATACCATTTAAATATTTATTTGATTATTTGATGGCATGTAGGGTTTATATATAATGTTCTTAAAATTCACCTCTTTATTTTTTTTCATTTGTTTAAACTAATTATGGATTTTGCATTTCTTACACTTTTTTTTTTTGGATGCTCATGAAGTAAATGGAAAAAGGAAAGAAAGAAACAAAACACTAGACTGAAGAAACAAGCCAATTAGTCAATTAGTCTTTTAATGATAATTGGGTCAATTAGTCCTTTTTTATTATTAGTCTCTCTTAAAATAATTGTTTGTGTAACAATTCAGGTAGATAATTGCCTCAACTTCATAATCTTTTAATGATATCAATTTTTGCATGGTCGAAGAAGCGCGCCGATATCGTACTAAACATAATGCATCAACTGAATCTATCTCACATTCAAGTTATTGAAAATTAGATTTCTAATTAGAATTAGTCACACCAAATTGTCAAAAGCTTCATTTTTAATGCTTATACCTAGAACCTTTTTGGAGCCGTCTCAGAGCCAACTTTTAAAGCTATCTCTAATATTAAATTTAAATTTAATTTTTTTATGTTTAGACTGTATTTAAAAGAGAGATTGAAATTAAAAAATTGAGTATTATTTTGTGTCTTCATTTTTTAAGGGTATTAAAATTACTAAAATTTTATATCTAAAGATGAAAATTTTAATTTTAATCTCTAATCACTAAATATAATACTCGGTCTCATTTTCGGTTACAATCCCAATTATAAAAAACAAACACAATCTTAAAGACATTTTTATCATAGTTTATTTTTAACAAAATTTATCTTGAGGCACTTCTAAATCTCATTAAAATAAAGTAATATAGCTTATTTGAACTCTATAAGCCGCTAAATACTAGTTAGGAAAAAAGTCTGGTCACAGTCATAGGCCTCGTCCTTAAACCAAGTTACAATCGAACAAATAAATACTTTATAAAAAAACAAACCATGATATAACGGGAGAAGTGATTGAGTGAAAGAAATTTCAAGTATCGATATTTTGAATCTATAAATTTTAGAATTTTTAATAAGTTATTTCATCTATTAAAGTATTTTTGATGAAAGATTAATTACCCAATGATAAATAATTTAAGAAAAAATATAGATAAATAATACATATAGTAAACAATGTGAATAATAGTTTAAAAAAAGAAAGTAAAACTAAAATTAAAATTCAGATCTCTAATTAATTAAATAATTATTAATAGATTTTGAAAGTTGAAAAATTAGGATTAGCTGATTAGGACCTAAACACATTCACATTCCGCACGGTTATTCCTAATTGTACCATAATCATGCTTCCAACGTCCGCGTCAGTTCCTCTCACGTCCACCACTATTACTCACCATCGTCGCCAAAGACAGCTGGTGAGACGTAGAAGAACACCACCGTTTTCTCTTTCTGTCGCACCAGCTTCTCCCCAAACCCCTTTCAGTGCCGTCGTTGTTCATCCCACCAACCCCCTTACCGGTGTCGAATTCTCTCTCCTCGGACACCATCGTCGTCTCCGAACTCTTGTCATTGTTTTTCCTTGGACCATCAGCCCTACTCATCACCGTCGTTGCTTCACCAAACACTTTCTTCATTAACATGTTTGGGGTTGTATATGTGGCGCCGCTACTACTGTGTCGTGATCCTTGGGCGGCATTGCTGTCTCCTCGCCGTCCTCGCTCCATTGCCATAATTTTCCTCATCCTCTTCCTCCTCTTCCCCTATTATGTATACTAATAGTTATTTTCATTTTAAAATGAATGTTCATTTAATTTAGATTGAATTTATGTATATACAGTTAAATTTGCTAGATGTTCATTTTATTAGGTATGTGGATAGATGGTTATTTTCATTCTAAACCGACGACTTGATGGAGAAAAAGTTCGGCGACAATAAGACTGACTAATGAAAAAGAAATCGATGACACAATTAAAATTTAAATTTTTAATTAATTAAATAATTATTAACAGATTTTAAATTTTGAAAACCGGCAATTTAAAATTTCAAATTTTAATCATCTGCTGTTGATTTCAAAATTTTATAAGTAAATTAAAAGAGTTTGTTTGTTACTTGATTTGGGTATTTTTTTATTTTTAGTGGGATAAAAAAATAGATTATATTTATATTGTTTAGATTTACTGTTGTCTATTTATTTTAACTGTATGGAAAAAAATAATATAAATATCCAATAAAAATGAAGAAAAAAATAATATTTATAGAATAATAATTCATTTTATATTATAATGACAGTAGAGCAAAATTACTTATATATTTTCTTATTTTATACTGCAATTAAAATAAGCAGATTGGGAGACAAAATTTTAATTGCTATATTAATTATAGTTATTATTAGTGTATAATTTGTTGTGCCAAAACTAATATTATTGAGGGATCATTTATTTTGGCAGCAATTTTTTATACATTTATTGCCAATTTTTATTTGACATTCATATATGGTCCAGCTGGAAGCATCTCTTGCATTGATTGCTTCAAGTGGAAGCTTGATAATGTTCTTAATTCTTAACGTGGCGTTATTGCAATCAAGCGATGTTTTGATTGTGTGATTATTTTACTTTAAGAGTTTGTGCTTGTCATTTCTTTTCAAGTTTCAAGTAAAGCACCAAAGAACTATAGTTATTGTCTTGAACACACTAATTAGAGTACGAACCACATATTATTTATTGCTTAGTTTTTTTTTTTTTATCGAAGATAGAGAATTTTAAATCTATAATTTTTTAGGTGAGTATAAAAAAAATTATAACATTTAAACTATAATTTATTGACTTATTTATTCCTTAGCTTGCCCATAGAAAGAATATAAATTTTAATAAGAGAAATCTTATATAATCAATAAAATTTATTATTATTTTAATATTTGATCAATATTTTATATACTAAATACTAAATATTAAAATATAAATACTAAGTAAATCTTAATTCCTAATAGTATATTATAAAAATAAGATATTAACAAAAAAAATATTTATAAAAGATACTAATTTTTTAATATTTGTTATTAAATTTTAATATATTGATATTATATATAAAAATTATATGATTATTCAATTATATTATGCATTTAGATATTTCTTTTAAGTATTGCATTAAAAATTAGTTGTTTTTATTCATCTAAAAATATAGAGTAAGTGTTTGGTAAAAAAACACTTTTATACAAACGAAGAATAAATTCTTATCTATATTCATGAAGTTTTATATCTCTTTAGTTGCAGAAATAAATTTTCATAATGGCTTTGAGGTTTATAGAATTATTCAATCTGATTTTTGATATTCTAATTTTAAATATATAATAGCTAGTTTAGTTGGTCAAACTCTTGATGCCATTCAACATAAAAGATCGAAAAAAGTAATATAGAAATTTTTTTTTAAATTAGAAATAAGATTCGAAGCTATGACTTTTAGGTGAGTATAAAAAAATTATGTCATTTAAACTGTAATTTTTTTGTAATTAATAAATTGATTCAATTATATATAGTTTAATAATAATATAATTGTTCATACCCTATCTCAATACTAGAGCCCAGATCCAAATAAACATAAAAAGTCCAATCTAAATATTGGCCTTCGCTACCAATCGACTTCCACAGAAGATGTCAGATTCAATACAGACTCCACCTCAAAGAAATCGGGTTCGAATGATAGTTGATAGATAACACTTATTTAAATAAGTAACTGTCCTTAAAATCTCTCATCTCAGGAATCATATCTCAACTTCCCTAAGATAAAAGGACGGTTATCCCCCTTAAAAAGGTGGAACTACTCCAATAGTAGTTATTGGTTCACCATTATAAATATACTAACACCCCTCAGATATCTCTAAATTCTAATACTCTCTAAATTTGCTAAACCCTTTGCTGACTTAGACATCAGAGTGTTTTTATAGGTATCACCCCATTCATTTATACACACAAATCGGACGGCGGCTCATAGATACAAACTTAGTCGGAGATCACCACCACTTAACCTTTGGGCCTATCTTCTAAGCTCAATCTACCAAACTCAGATTACCCACGTAACAATTATATTAATATATATTTTGTATTTAATATACATATATTCTTATATATAATTATAATAGATGACATAAATTATAATTAATAGAAATATAAATTTTTGTTTATATAAAATTATAATTATATTTATATTATTTAAGTCAATTCTTGAATTTAAACTGGTTCGTAAATTTTAGGTGAACTGAATTTAAATTTTACAAATAAACTCAATTATTAATAAAACGAATTTAGTTTGTATGAATGGAATTTAAACTTAGCTTCACTCAACTCAACTCAGACTCACATCTAGCCATATTAGCAGTAACACACCATCTTTACCCATTTCTAAAAAGTTAGCCGAATGAAGGCGCGTTCAGTTTAATAATTTTGCAAATATATAAGTCATTGTCACCATAGACAGTACATAGTAGGATACTATTTTACTTGGTCCACATTCAAAAGAGAAATTAATATCTTTTTTTTTTTTCCAAATGCGAAAGTGATAATATGACAAGGAAACCAAAAACGCTTTACTAACACCAAAGATCTGTTATTAAAATTAAAGATTAAATACTTGTAGAATAATTGATTTTTTTGCAATATATAATATAAAATGAAAGCAAATATGAGAAATACGACGAAGTCCAGTGTGAATGGGGGAAAGAACCGGAAGGAAAGTCGTCCCTTTTGATCCAACGGCTGTGGTTCAAAGAAAAGGAATTAATGGTGGATCAGATGCCACGCCAAAGAAAAGGACACGTGGCGGCAGATTAGTTGGCCCGTCACGTCGGTGAAATAGAATATATAGTAGCGAAGATAAGCTTCCGTTATCAAAAAGTCAATAAAATCAGCACAAAAAAGCAAACCCTAGTTTTCTCTCTCTACGACTCATTAGAGAGAAGATAGAGAGAGAAAGAGAAAGAAAGAGAGACTCAGATTCCTTTTTTCCTCTTTCTCAGCTCTTTCGTTTGTTCCCACTTTCGTTTCTAGGAAGTTGCAGAGCGAACTTGACCGAAACCAAATTCCCCAAAACCCACTCCTCCTTTTCTCATTTACCATTTCACAAAACAACCTTGTTTTTCTTTCTTATCAGGTATTTCCCCCTCTTTTTCTTGTTTTTCGTCTTCGTCTTCTTCGTCTTCGGATTTTTCATCGCGCTCTATTGAAATTCTGGGTCAAGATCTGTTTTTTCTCCTCTAATTGGTTTGGTTTCTCCGTAGCCTGCGGTTGTGGGTATCTAATTTCACGAGCCTCACACTACTCTTTGCTTTTGGCGTTTATTGTGTTTTGCCCCTATTTGATTATTGGATTAGATCTGATCATCCCTTATATGCTTAGGGTGATTTATGTTCTTGGAATACGACACCGATTGTGAAATCAGTTTTTCGGACTTTGTTTTGTTCCTTATTGTTTGATGATGTTTTGGGAGTTTTCTGGTTGATTTGGTGAGCACTATTGATGCCGCGGGATAGATCGTTTACCAACCCTATTGTTGACTTTATTTGGTGAATTTTGGTCTTGTTGACCACTCTGTGCCGGGTTTGGTGGTGGTTATTAGGTTAATATTTTACTCATTTTGGTGTTCTGCTTACTCTTCTTGCGGGTGGAATATTCTTGAAGTGATAATAGGGACTGATCTGGAAGCTTTTTCTGATTATGTGGCGAATTAGGTTTGGATCTGATAGAATTAAATTCCAGGGAGTTATGGTGTTAAATTTATGTGTTTTTGGCTTTGATAATTAGTTTCTGACACGGGAGACTTATGTTGTGTGTTTCAGGTTCCCACATCTTGTGTGATGTTGAAGTGAGGCTAAGGATAGAACTAAGTATACTTGGATGTTTGCGAACAAGCTTTATGGAAGATAGAGATGTGCCTACGAATGCTTAATTCAGTGCAGGATATTTTTTAGCCAACTTCAATAATATCATTGAGGATTTTCTGTTGAATATTAATAACTGAAGTGAAAGAAGGGTTTTTGACTTGTGAGATTTTTAAGCAAACTTTGGAATCATGCCTGTTTCAGGACATGAAGAGGTGTTTATTTCCTTTCTGATTTAACAGCTAACTACGATTAGAGAACCATTGCCAATTTGTACTATTTTGGATATTGATTACTTGATCTTCTATTGACAGACTGGGGTAAAATCCATTGCTGGGCAATTTAGTGGTTTAACTGCAGGTGTACCGATCAAGAAAAGGAGGTGGTTCCCTTTGAATCGGCCTTCATCGCCACTGACTGAAGAACCATGTTCTCTTACTGAAGAAACTGATTTGCAACGAAAAGAAAACTCGAGCAATTCCCAAGGATCTACTCTATCGAACGCTACCGCTGCAGGGGCACCAATCAAGAAAAGGAGGTTTCCTTCTGTTCAAGCTTCGTCAGCTCCTCTGGAAGAGGGTTCGTTTCCAGAAGAAAGTGATATCTTGCGAAAGGAACATTCAAGCACATCACAGGGTTCAACTCTTTCTACCAGTACATCTGGATTATCTGATATTAATGGAATTGTCTTTGAAGACAAGAAAGCAAGTACTGATCTCACTCATGCTAAGAAGGTGCAAACCGATTCTGGCCTCCTTAGGCCCAAACTTGAGGAACCGACTATTGCAACTCAATCAAGTACTTTGGATGTCATGGATAGCCTAGAGAAGGTGAAACTTAATGAAGGTTCTGATAAGAAATTGGGATCCCAGATGATTAAGGGAAATCCTGAACTCTTGTTGGCTGCAAAGCAAAGTCTAGCACTTAACATTGGAGCAGATATGAGCAAACAGAGTGTCCAAGACATATGTAAACAAGAGTATGCTATAGTTCCGGATAGTACTCATTTATCTTTAAGGTTAAAGGATCATGAGTTTCCAGCCGTTGGAAGTTCTGAAATTCACAACAGCAGTAAAATTGAGAAAGTGGAACCCGTCTCATTGGAGTTGTCTCTAAGCAAGGAAGAACACACTACTCAAAATTCAAGTAGTGATGCTAAAATTAACAGTGACACACCTCGTGTTCATTCCAACAGGGCAAACTGGGATCTGAATACTACAATGGATGCATGGGAAGAATCTGGGACTGATGCAAGTTCAGTTAAACCTTCTGTTGATGGGATGAAAGCTTCTGGTGGTGCCCTTGATGAAAAACAATACATGTGCTCAACTGGAATGGTGCTACCAACAGGTGTTGAGTCTGTAAAGCAAACACTTGAAGAGAGTCAAAGGAAGTCTTTCATTATTTCTTCTGGTCCGTATGGACAGCATAAATTGGTCCTCCCACGGGATCTCTGTCTTACAACTTATCCTTCGAAATTTGCTGAGCTCTCTAGAGTATCTGTTACATTAAATCCAAGCAATGCTACTCCAACTGTGAGCTCGTCAAGTTTGATAGCTTCTGGTGATGTGAATGCTTCTAGTTTTAGGTCGGTAAAATCAGAACCATTTGATGAGAACTTGAAAAGGAATTTAAAGGAAGCTAATGCCAGTTCATTAGATAGTGTTTCCGTTAAACAAGAAATTGTTCAGCATTCCATTGTTGAGTCTTCTAAGTCTGTGCCTGTTGGCAATACAATGTTAGTTGATCCGAAGCTTGTTAAACCTGAACCCAGTCATGATGGTAATGATGAAAGACCAAAGGCATCAGAGGGTAAAACAGATCGATTGGATAATGAGTTGTCACAAGGGTCAGATATTTGTTCTTCAGCTCTGGCAGTGCCAGTGCCAGTCACTTCCGAGGCAGCAAAAGTTCCTGCAGAGACAGTTTGTCCCCCAATGAAACCTGTCTGCTCAGCAGACTTGAAATCTTGTTCAGCGCAGTTGACTACCCCCGAAAATGTAGTTAGCCACCAAGAAAATTGTACTTCTACCACTGAAGTTAATGTTCAGGAAGTATCTCCTGGTGCTTTTGCCGTGCAGGTTCCTTCAGAAACAGATATGAAACCTATAGTTGATAATGGTACAGAACTCTCTGATGCTAGCACGAAGGATTCATTAATAACCAAAGAAGAAAATGCTGATAATCGTGATGGTTGCAGAGTGAAACTCATGAATGAGCCTACACCCCATCCACGAGACAGGGGTGATAGTTGTGTAAGTGATGAAGAAAAGATAACCTTATCAACCGATATGATGGAGGATGATCCTTACGGTTCTGATTATGATTCTGATGACAATCGTGCTGTGAATGTTCCTGTTGATACTGAACAGTACGCTGAAGATGATGATTATGAAGATGGTGAGGTCCGAGAACCTCTGCAGCAATCCACCGCCCAAGACACCGTATGCGAGGTAAGAGAAGTAGAACATCCTGACTCTAATAATTTTGGAAATAGACAGATGGAGGAAGGGGGTGTGATTGGTGATTGTCCTACCTTATCTCATGCTGTGGAGGATGACAAGACAGCTGTAACCCATGGTGAGGTAAAGGTTGGTGAAGATGGAGTGGACATTGAAATGCTTGAGAGGTCAGCTAAGGTCGTTGATAAAATTGTGTGCATGCAAGAGTCGGTGGATAATGAAAAGCCAAATATTGCCTCTGATGGGAAGCAACTGGTTAACCTTTTGCAAACGAAACCGCTAGATCTTTCAGATAGGCAAAATGCATCTAAAACCGTGGAGATGGAATTATGCTCCTTCCAAGGTACTGCAAACAATGGGGAAGAAGCTGTTCAGTGTGCCAATGAGGTTGTAAAGACAGCTGACACTGTTAGACAAATTGACTTAGATTTGCCAAAGATGGAAGTGTTTGCAAATGCTGATGATGCAAGCAAAGATGTTAATAATGGTGGTAACCAAGGAAGAATCATTGATCTCTCCCGAGCTGCTAGCTCTTCATCGCCTAGTAAAACTAGGTCTATATCAGGAAGGTCATTGCCATCACGGGGAGGTAGAGATGTATTATCCGACACCCTGGATGGTGACAAGCTACCACGAGTAAGGTATGCATTTTATTCTCATCTGTATGTCTTTTATTGGTCGAGTTTGTTCTTTTCCTTTAAAGTCTCATTTTTCCCTCCTTTATTCCTGTTTTGATATTTCAGAGATGATGTTTATATTGATGCACCTCGCAAATTCTCTAGAGAAAGACACCAAGATATATCCCCTAGAAATTCTAGAATGAATTTTGTGCGTGGTAGAGGAAGGGTTAATAATCGAATGGACACACTCCGTGGGGATTGGGAATCTGACCGGGAATTTTCTGGTGAGTTCTACAATGGTCCAGGTCAGTTCCGTGGCCCCAGAAAATATGCATCTGCTATTGCCGATAGTGATATGGAGTTCAATAATGTTGCTCCTGATGGCTCGTATGTTGGTCATGGTCGGATGGGAAGAAAACCATTGAATGATGGTTCATATATTCCGCCAAGGAGGCGCTCTCCAGGAGGAAGAGATGGCATCCAAATGGGTCATAGAATACCAAGAAACGTTAGTCCAAGTAGGTGCATTGGAGGTGATGGTTCAGAGATGGTTGGCATGAGGCACAGTGAGAAATTTATGAGAAATTTCCCTGATGACACTATAGATTCTATGTTCACACGTCCCCAACCGTTTGATGGACTGGATGGTCGGTTTACTAGAGGGAATAGGAACTTCTCTTCAATGCAGAGAAGGGGTCTTCCACGGATGCGTTCCAAGTCTCCCATCAGATCAAGGAGTCGCTCACCTGGTCCATGGTCTTCTCCAAGGAGGAGGTCTCCTAGAAGAAGATCCCCAGATGGGTTTGGTGGGCATCCAGAATTAGGCCACAGAAGATCTCCATTATACAGGGTTGACAGGATGAGGTCCCCTGAGCGCCCTGTTTTTGGTGAGAGAGTGGTGCGTAGGCATGGTTCCCCATCCTACATGTCGAGACCTTCTAATGACATTAGGGACATTGATTCTGCAAGAGATCATGGTCATCCGAGGTCTGTCATGTCCAACAGGAGTCCGTCTGGCCGGATTTTAGTTAGGAACAGGAGATTTGATGTTGTGGATCCCCGCGATCGTGCAGACAATGATGACGACTTCTTTGGGGGTCCTATGCATTCTGGTAGGATACTTGAGCTTAACAATGAAGGAAATGGTGAGGAGAGGAGGAGGTTTGGTGAGAGACGAGGACCTGTTCGTTCTTTCAGGCCACCTTACAATGGTAATGTTAATGAGAACTTTCACCTTAATGCTGAGGAGGGGCCTAGACATTATAGATTCTGTTCTGAAGGCATGGTGGTGGACAGGTTTGGAGTGATGATAGTTTTGACGACATATCACGAGTAAAGAGGAAAAGATTTTGATTCTCCCTCCTCTCCCTCTTAATTTATTTTATGGTTAGACGAGTCACCTGCTGAATGCATGAATGCTTTGCTGGGTGTTAAATATTGGAATTTGTATTGCAGGTTTTTCCACCTACAGAATTAGATTTAGATTTTGTGATAATAAATAGTATCCTTTTAGTTTTTCCCCCTTACTGCTGCTGCCTCAAGCTCTGGTTTAGAGAGCAGAGATGAAAGTAATGGTTGGTTGTAAAAGCTGTGTGAAGTGACCAGATTTTAGTGCAAGGAATTGTGAAATGAATGAAGGTTGCTTCTCAAAAATAAATTCTCGGTTGTGTGCGCGGCAAAAGTCCCCACAGGCTTATAAGGGAATGGATCAAATCAAATCAATAATCGCCAAAAACAGTAATAAAAGGAATGGAAAGTACAACACACTTATGCTCTTTTAATAAGACACTATAACACTATGACGCCCTGCCTCGGTTGCTCACTGCCGACTAATGGGTCTAGTTAGGACAACTAAACAGGTCATAGTCACCAATCAGCATAATGGTGGTTCGTAACAACTAAGGTGTTATTGATGCCGTCCAAGACATTCTGTCTTGTGCTACATGATTTCACAATTCTTTTTCTTTCGTGTGCTTACTTGGACGGTGGCCTGTGTTACCAAACTAGTAAAAGGATAAAAAAAAACAGCTGCAGCTTTTAGAGCAGTACACATTTCCCTTTCAATGAATGAGTACGTGATAAACTTATACTTTGCTAATCAGACTGGCCTCGGAATCTTATATCATTCTAAAAATATATGCAATCACTTTTAGACATTGGTCAAAGTGTTGAAATTTGAAAAACTAACATAAATCTAGATATTTAAAGGATTTAGTTAAGGCATATTATTAGGAATTTTTTATTTTAATAAATACATAATAAATCTCTTTAATAAATATATTGAAATTTTAAGTTGTATTTTAGTTAGTATCTTAACATGTGTCTCATTGTCTGAAGACACAAACGCATATTTTAAAATAATAAGATGCTGTAAATTACTAAATAAAAGTTGACACATTGATTTCTAGTGGTTAATCTTTATTTCATTTAGCTCATTTAACGTGTTCAATATATATTTTACGATTTAGCTAATATGTGTTTTAAAGATAAATGATAAATTTATTATTATTAAATAATTTTAAATATTTTATTTAATAAATATACAATAAATATATTAAAATTTTAAATTTTTAATAAAAAAATTTTTTATTTTATAATTTTAATATGTATTTTTAGTATCCATGATAGATCAATCTTATATTTTATTGAAGTTTGAGATTATAAGATTTGTTGAATGATGAGATTAACTTAGCCAGAGACATTGATTAATGCATGGATTTAATTTAACATTAATTGAAATACACCAGCACACATCCCCACACACAGAAAAAAGGTTCGTTTATAAATTATAACACATGCTTTCTAATTTGAGTTTTGGAAAAACTCTACATCCATGTATTTTTTATATGGTTATTAATCAAGTAATTTTCTTCACACACGCCTTCTCCATTCTTCACTTGTTTGTTATATACGCGCTACATATAACGTGTTATAACTTAAAACTTTGTTTAATGTATATCTTCTGCTGCAACGTAAACCTCCTCCTTCTTCTCTGTTCGCATTTTTCCTTATTGATCTGCATTGCCTTCGTCGTTCTCCTTTGGTTGCGTTTATCTTCTCGTTTTCTTATTTCGATCTGATTATGTTGCATTTATCTTCTTTCTATTCTTCTTCGTTTTCTTCTTCGATTTGCACTTCTGAATCGAAACAATAAATAACTTAACTTCAAATCAGGAGAGCGATTTGGATTCTTCTTCTGAAATGAATCAAACTGATAAAGTTTGGATTATTCAATTTTGAATCGAATTGAATGTAATGCAAATGCTAATTTGAATTGAATTAAATGGACGGAAGTGTACTTAATTGAATTGAATTGAATTGATAATATGTAAATTGTAGGCAGAGTTATTTGAATTTAATTTTATATAATGGATCATGTTTCGTTCACTCAGTACTATACAATTGTATTATGTTCGGTTCACCATGAGTACTGTGTTCGGTTCACCGTGAGTACTGTGTTTGGTTCATTCTGCAGAAAGCTGTTTGAATTTGATTTTATATAATGGATTATGTTTCGTTCACTCAGTACTATACAATTGTATTATGTTCGGTTCACCATGAGTACTGTGTTCGGTTTATTCTGCATTATTCAAAATTCTTCTTCCTCACCTTCTACTGCTTCTTCACCAGAGAGAGAAGGAGGAAAAGACCAAAAAATACAGCAGCAACAACAACAAAAGAATGACGATAAGGAGAAAACACATGAAGAAAAAGGAACGCGAAAGCTGCTTGAATTTGATTTTATATAATGGATTATGTTTCATTCACTCAATACTATACAATTGTATTGTGTTCGGTTCACCATGAGTACTGTGTTAGGTTCATTCTGCACTATTCAAAACTCTTCTTCTTCACCTTCTACTGCTTCTTCACCAGAGAGAGAAGGAGGAAAAGACAAAAAATACAGTAGCAACAACAACAAAAGAATGACGACAAGGAGAAAACATGTGAAGAAGAAGGAACGCAAAAAAGGAGGAGAAGGAGAAGGAGGAACGCAAAGAAGAAGACAAAGAAGAAGAATACGCTCCGTGCGTAAACAAGCGTGAGAAGAAGAAGAAGAAGAAGAAGAAGAAGAAGAAGAATAAGAAGAAGCGCGGTAGGAGAAGAAGAAGCGTAGGGGAGAAGAAGCGCTGGACAAGAGCGATTTTGTGTGTGTTAGACACATATATTTCACGTTTTATTTAATAGTATTAGAGTTTTTTTTTGTGTTGGGCCAACTTAATTACATAGTTATATGGATGTGTAGCATCTCCATTTTAATTTTAACCATATGTATATTAAAAATTATTTATTTTATATATACTTATGCTTACACTTTATAGTTTTTATCTCTTTTGAAGTATGTTTTTTACTTTTTTATATATGATTGGTGAATATCATTTTTTTATATTGTTCAAATGTGGCCCATTTATTTATTACTTTACACATCAATCAAGTTCTTTCGTTGAAAAAAAAACTGATATAATAATTGATTTTTTATATGTATAATTGTTTTAAACCAAATTGTCAGAATTATATTTTTTTCTTTTTCAATTAGGGTTGGCAATAAATGGGATAGAATCTGAATTCTATCTCAATTTTATTCGCGGATTAAATTTTTTTTTAAAACTTAACTTTATCCTATTAGTAGGTTCCTATCAGTAGGTTGAGAATTTTTAATTCTAACTCTACACACATCTTAAAATTCTTAACCATATCTTATCCGAAATTATTCGCAAAAAAAATTAAAATTTTCAACTAAATAAAAAGTTCAATAATTTCATATTTCATACGTATTAATAAAATAAAAAAAATTAAGTTCAAATTAAAATTTAAAACAATAAAAATTTAAAACAATTCAATATAAAATTAAAAATAGCATTGATCATCAAGTTTTTAATAAAAGTAAAATAACACAAATAAAAATAAATGTCTTGTCATTTTTTTTCTAACTCCAAATTCTTACAACATTAGTCTTTAAATAATAAACGTACTATATTAATAATTTAAATAATTGGTTTAATTAAACTTTTACAAGAAAAAAAGTTATAGATTCAATACTCACTTTCTTCACGGTATATATACTTTTTAAATATATATTACAAACTAACTCTACATGTAACTTACCCTACCCTTCTCAAAACCAACCCCTTTTTTTCTCTTACTTTTCACATTTTTCATTGATCTTCCTTTGTTAATAATTCATAAGTACGTTGCTGTTTATTTCTGTACTAGAAGTCTCTGGTATGGATTGTGAGATGAATCGAAAACTTACGAATCGAGGCAGTTGTCGGATCGTCTTTTTGGAGCGGCGGAGGATGGTACCTATAAAGACACTTTGACGCCCAAGTCAGAATAGATTTAAGAGGTATAAAGTGTGTGAAATGAGTGAGTATCTGAGGAGGTCTCTGGCTATTCTTTATATAGCTGGTGGTAGTTATCTCATCTTATCTGGCTAAGATAAAAGAGATATTTGAATTCAAATGTTAGTTAGAAATTGTAGAACCAGTTTAGACGATTATCATCTTATCTTACTAGGCTAAAATAAGGGAGGTATTTGAATTCGAATGTTAGTTCAAGATACTGGAAGTTATTGATCCGTCTTTGGGCTGTGAGGATGACCCAATCTTGGGATTGTTTGATTTGGTGACCATTCCGAAGAAGGACTTGGAAATTAGGTCTGGAACAGTTGTCCCTGGATCATGAGAGCATGCTTGCTTGGTCTCAATATTGAATTGTTGGGGAGTCCAGTTCTCTATAGTTCGGAAGACTGTGAGGGGTTTGGAAAGGACGTGACGTCATCCTGTACCAATTGGCGGGATGTTGGTGAGTTTCGCTTTTCGCGAGTTGGAAAGTTATTAGTTTAAACCTTAACGCCGCTTTCGTTGACAAATTTGGTTTTCAGTTTTCTATTCTCGGGATGCAACGAGGGGACTTGCAAAGGGTGTGATGTCATCATGCGCCGATTCGCGGGATGTTGGTGAGTTCGACTTTTCGCGAGTTGGAAGACCGTTAGCTCATGCTTGTTTTGTGTGTGTCCTTTTTGGGCCGTTATTACTTATTTTAGGCCTCTTGGTGTGCCGATTTCTATACTTTGTTTATTTAGCTTGTTTGGATATTAGTTTTATTGGTCTTGGAGGTGATCGGTTTCTAATGGTAGCTATTTAACTTATTTGGATATCCGCTTTGTTGGCTTTGCGAGTGATCGATCCCCGGGTCACCTTTTTTGGTATTTGGATATCCGTTCTGTTAGCCTCGAAGTGATCGATTCTCGGGTAGCCATTTGGATATCCGTTTTGTTGGCCTCGGGATGATCAATCCTTGAACAACCGTTTTATTTTTTGGATATTCGTTTTGTTAGTCTCGGAGTGATCGATCTCCAGGAGTAGCCGCGTTTAGTTCGTGCTATCGGACAGGACAATACTTTTGAAAAAATAAATTTCATTTGTGGTTTGGGTCTCGTTAAAACCTCCCGATGTGGGTCGGAAAGAGTCTCCCGTAGAAAATATACGATTAAACAACTTAAGCAATAAATGAAAGTGAACAAAGAAAGAAAAAGTTAAAAGGTAAAGAGATAGTCCTAAACGACCTTGATCTTGTTACTTTGGAAGGATGTTTCTACGTATAGTAACGTCGTAAGTTGGTGGCATTCCAGGATCTCGGGAGCTTGGTCCCGTCTAGTGTTTTGAGTCTGTAGGATCCTTTTTCGATGATCGTCTTGATTCGGTAGGGACCCTCCCAGTTGGACGTGAGTTTTTCTTCTCCAGAAGTGTGGAGACCGGTGTTATTTCGTCATAAAATGAGGTCTCCTGATCTGATGTCATTTCGTCATAATTTACCATTTAATAAAATGAGGTCTCCTGATCTAATGTCATTTCGCATTCTTGGTATCCCCCTTGAAAAGGATACATAAGCTATCATAATCACCCTACTTCTTTTTCAACCTTCTTCTAGGATGAATGATCAATCTTTTAATTTAGCTTATCAATCAATCTCTATTACATCCATCCAAGTAAAAATCTAACATCAGTCTTGGTTACACCTGTTCTAACAGAAAATAACTATCATTTATGGAATAGTCACTATGGCCTGTCTGCACTTTCTTTCGAGAGTTTTCTCTGCATTCTGTTTCAGCAGTCATGTTTGCATTCTATTCAGCAAGTTCAATCTATATATGTTTTAGCAGTTCCATCTGCACTTTTAGTACACTCTACGCGCCCTTTGAAGACCAATCTTATTGCGCCATACACGCCCTCTGAAGATCAATCTCATTGCACTCTACGCGCTTATTTTTTCTTTTCTTCTTTTTTTGAAGATCGCTGCTCAAGTACAACATCTCCTTTTATATTTTTGCCGTCGGCAGTTGTAGCTCCGCCGCACGCATCTCTCTTTGTGTCACCATGTCAAAAACCATGAAATAAGTGTGCTTCTGCCTATCTTTAAATAATACTGCTTTATTTTAATGAACAATGTATAACTCCATACAGAAATTCGTGCATGTTTGGGCGCCATTATTTTGTTAAAAAAAGATCTTTTTTCAATGAAAAAGATCTTTTTTTTATTTTTTAACGTGTTTGGCAAATTTCTAATAGTAAAAGTAAAAGCACTAGTAAAATAAAAAAAAAGATCTTTTTTGAGAAGCTGTAATTTACATCTTTTTTTAAAAGATCTTTTTTCCTTAAAAAAAGATGTTTTTCATGTAATAAATAAACAAAAAAGTACTTTTATATTGTTATACTCAAACATAATTGATAGATAAAAAGACATTTTTATATGAGATATCCAAACATAAAATTACTTTTACTTCTCTATAAGATCTTTTAAAAAAAGATAACTCGAAAAAAGATCTTTTCTTAGAAGCTCACCCAAACACGCCCTTCAAACAGAACGAAATGCTTACCATCAGTTACCCATCATGGAAACTACCGCCGATGTCAAAGTATTTTATGCAATTTGGCCGCAATCAAACTCTCAGATCGGATACCATTACTTTCTCAATATGGGGATTTAAGTTTCAGATAAGAGAAGCCACACTTTCAGACAATGAGATGATAATTTTCTTGTTTTTTGTCTTTCAATTTTTTTCTAATAAAACTTCTCAGGTTTTCTTTTTTTGGTCTTCAACTTTTCACAATAACATATTTTTGTCCTCCACTAGACATAATAAATAATCCTTGCGGGTAACTATAACAAAAACAAGGGCAAAGATGTTTTGACATTAGACGGGCCGGCCCAATATTTCTTGCACCAGGAAGCAATTTCCAAATAACAAAATTTATGTGGGAGCAACCAAATTTAATAATAAACCAGGAAACCTCTGACTCTTCCTCTCAAAAAGTAAAGGGCAGCTGATCTCGATAGGCACACGCTAAAGAACAATACTAGGGACAGTAATTTTTATAATTGTTAGTCATTAATAATAATTTAATGGTATAAAATTGGCATAAAATTTTATTTAATGACTCATATTTCTCTACTAATTACATATTAACCAAAATTCAATAAAATTGCTGTTCACTAGACTTTTTCCACGCCAAAACTCACCCTTCTCCTGAAAGAAAGAAAAGATGCGAAGAACCCTAGTGGCGTAGCCCCCAGCCCCGTAGCACACAGCCGCCGTAGCCACGCAGCCCCACAGCCCCGCATAGCCCACCGCCACCGCATCTCCTCTCCTCTGTTTGAGCTCTCTCTGTTTTCGCCGTGTCGCGCCGTCACTCCCCCTTCCTCTTCGCCGCCGGTAAGCACTGTAATAAATTGATAACAGTTAATTAGTTATGCTGTGTAGATTTGTTAATAATTTTTTCTGTGTCCCCATTCTCCTCTGTGGCCCTCTGTGTCCCTTTACTCCAACTAATAATTATGTTGCTGGTTTTACTGTGGAATTTTGTTATTAATAATTGAGCTCCTTCTGAATTATTTTTGATTTTTTAATGATGATGGAACCTCGCAGAGCTTAAAGGTTTTGAGAACAAGCGAAGAGGTGAACTGAAAGTAATAAAAGTTTTCCAGGTATACGGTTTAAGATCGTTAGCTTCAAGCACAAAGCATCATAATATTTGACATGGATAAATCATTAGGATTGAGGATATCTGTTCCTACTTTCCTTTGACAGAACATATATTCATTATTCAAGTGATAAAGTTGAAAGTGGAAGAAATGTTATATTTATTTTGGTAATTTCTATTTAGCCATTTGCTTATTTATTTCCTGATGTTATTTTCTTTTGAAAAATACAAATACTGTAACTTAACTAATATCATTTCGAAACTTGGCAGCTGCCTAATCACTAACTTGGCTCATATGATAATTTTGTGAAAGTTCTCTTTATGTTTAGAATGATTTTATGACTTTGTTTCTTCCTTAACAATTAACATATTCTTGTCACAGGCTGAGCTATTTGACAAGTTTCTCCATGGCTCAACCTTAGATGAATGCTATTCAGCTATTGCTGTTGTGGCAGGCTTGATCTTCTTGATGTGTGCTAAAGTTTCATGTTAATTTTTGTATTAAGAGCATTGAGATTTTTTTTTAATTTAGTTTGTTGAGGATATATTTGGCCATGATTGGATATAATCTTCCATGATTTTGGCTGTGTATATATAATGGAATTTTATTAACTTAGAAATTATTGAATTTATATTTATTAAATTATATATAGATTTTTTTAATAATTTTATTCAATATTTAATTAAATCGATTGAATTTCGGTCACATCAATAAATGATTAAATCGATAATTTTATCGATTTATTGATTGGTTCGGATTTTGCAATCATGCAATTACGGTTTTGGCCTTTCATTTTTTATTGGATTTTTGTGAATTAAACCGTGTAGACTGTGGTATGCCTTGTCAAGCAGCGTGTTCAAGAGATGATGGCCATTGGCCACGAAGGAAGTAAGACTGAAACCTTAGCTACGGAGTTCCATCTGTTCGAGGTAATATGTCGAAAAATTTACTGACGAAAAAACCAAATTGTTTTTGTACTTGTGAATATTTTCTCCCTTATTGGTTAAACAAGGCACGTGACATATTTTCTCCCTTATTAGCCACGTGTCGTTAAGTGGTTGGCCTGTGACACCGCCTAACAACAAAAAGAACAATAGAAATAACCTCAGCTCCACCACCTTCACCGTCAGAAGAAACAGGAAATTTAACGATGAGAAACTTTTTCCGATTAGCAGCACGGGCACGACATCCCCTCCGAACGCCCAAATCCGCGGCGGAGAACAGTGTCGTTTCCATCATCCACCCCGTGCGCACAACGGCGTCGTTTCACCGCCACTACCACAATGCCTTTTATTCCTCCGCCTCTCCACTACCATCACTCAAATCTTCCCCCTTCTTGGGATTCGGAGGTATTTTTCTTCTTCTTCTTCTTCTTTTGCATTGATATTTTTTCGGTTGTTATTCTCTGTTTGTTTGAACTCAAACTGTGCGTCGTAACAGGGCAAAGGAGGAACATGTTCATCCAAACGCAGCCTACACCGAATCCTTCGTCTCTGATGTTCTATGCCGGGAAGCCGGTCATGGAAGTTGGAAGCGCCGACTTCCCAAACGCGCGTTCGGCTATGAATTCGCCTCTCGCTAAATCAATCTTTGGAATTGATGGTATTCTTGTTTGTCCTCTAGTTCAATTTCATTTTGTAGCTGGCATTTTGGTGAATGCGTGTTTGCGATTGCTTTGCAGGGATTACTAGGGTTTTCTTCGGGTCTGATTTTGTTACCGTGACGAAATCTGATGATTCTTCTTGGGAGTTGTTGAAGCCTGAGATATTTGCGGCCATTATG
The DNA here is from genome assembly GCF_000817695.3 of Arachis duranensis. Taxonomy (NCBI): domain Eukaryota; kingdom Viridiplantae; phylum Streptophyta; class Magnoliopsida; order Fabales; family Fabaceae; genus Arachis; species Arachis duranensis. Next base: position 115,104,134 of record NC_029780.3, on the reverse strand, counting down.
GATTTCTACTCCTCTGGTCAGCCGTTGTTTTTGGACTCTAAAGCTGCTGCAGCCATGGATACAGCTATTCAAGAGGTAAATATTATGCATCCTTGTTCTTTTCTAGTTTATTCAAATGCTTATGTTGTTTTTGTATTGATGATTGCGCCACTCATGTTATTTTTGTCATTTTAGCAGATGTGAACATGCTTTTTTGTGATTAGTTTATGAGGTCTTTGGCTTTTGCTAACCAGAGTGCATACCTGTCATGTATTTGTCACTGAATCCTTTATTTCACTTGGTTGCATAAAGACTAATGCTAGATTTATATCAGCAATATAATAACTTTTGCTTTGCCTTGCTATCATGTATGAGATGCTACTAAGTTTGGTTAATCACTGTAGTCATCAAACATTTTGCTAAGTCAGGCATCCTTTTCCCTTCTGGTAATTTTTTTGTGTTGTGCCAACTGGAAGAAAACCTCTGTCTCTGTTCCTGTACCTTTCTTTTTTTCTTTTTGTTCTTCTTGGGTTTGATGTAAAGGCACCATTTCTCCACTAAATTGGCATTCACTCCCTTGTGCCCCCACCTGTCAGTTCAGATGGATTTTTCCTTAACATATTCTATACTTGTATCTAACTAATCTAAGTACCTTGTAGTATGAAAATGTTTTAACCCTGGAGTACATTTGAGTATGTGCTCAACCATATTTGAGAGGCCTAAACTAAATGGTAGTATGCATGTGTTTTGTACAGGATGATTCCGAAACTGTTGCAATGATCAAGGAATTGTTGGAGACTCGTATTCGGCCGGCTGTTCAAGATGATGGTGGAGACATTGAATATCGAGGATTTGATCCGTAAGTTCTTAATAGTTTGTTATTTTGGTTTTGAAGCACATGGATGAAACTTTTAGGAAGAGCATCCAACTACGGGCACTATAGAATTATATTTGTACCAAGTTAATTTATTTATTGTGGTTTTTATCTAGGGATACTGGAATAGTAAAACTTAAGATGCAAGGAGCATGTAGTGGGTGCCCAAGCTCTTCGGTGACTTTGAAATCCGGCATTGAAAATATGTTGATGCATTATGTACCTGAGGTAACAAGTTCTGGGATATCTTCTTGTGCTGAAATTAATTATTGTTTCCTTCTGGGGACTATGCTTGTGCTTAGAAACAAAGTTTGTTCTGCCCTTCCAGTTTTTTTACGTTTTTTTTAAAAAAGAAAAAGAGCAGCAGCTTTGTTTGTTGTAAGCTTAGAATTAGAAGCCAAAATTTATAGTGTGCCAGTTACGAAACTTATTACTTCCTCTTTATTTTTCACATTCAAACTGTGGAATTTGGATTTAATTATCCTAGGGATCATGCTCTTATTTTGTACCAAATGTTTGATCAATTTTTTTCTTTTAGCTTGTTCTCTAGCATATGCAAATTGGCATTTGTCATAGCAACATTAATGGAATGAATTCCATGAACAAAATTTCCAATGCTGCTTGCTTTACAGGTCAAAGGAGTTGAACAAGAACTGGATGCTGAAGATGAAGCAGAAGCATTAAGTGGACAAATGGAATAGTAGAACTTGTTCCACATTTACACTTTGTTTGGATATAGAAAAAGAAAATGGAAGGAAAGAAAATAGGAGAAGAGAAAATGGAAGGAAGAGTAGATTTCTTTGTGTGTTGTTTGGATGAAGAAAAAATAATGGAAAGAAAATAGATAGAATTTTTTTTTTTGTTTGGATACTTTGTAGAGTTGCATGAATTACCCTATCCCTTAATAGGATAATTGCTGGCCTTCACTTTAGATTGCTGGCGATTTACAAAATCACACAAATGCCTAGGTATTGTGGTATTAGTCCACATCTACTTTATGCCTGACTGATGTCTAAGACGCTTGTATTAATTGCATAACAGGGGTCACTCGTGTAATGTAATAAAATCCCTTGATTCATAGTAATTAATGACCATTGAATATGGAAAGTTGTCTCTTAAATATTTTTTTGAATGTATCACGGACACGGGACATGACACGATACAGGACACGTTGACATGCGAATTTTAAAATTTTATACGACATGGGAACATGCATATATATTTAGATAAATTGTAATGATATTTTGATATTTTATTGATATTAAAATATAAATTAAAATTTTTAATTATTTTTAATATCTTATTTTAATTATATTAAATATTTAAAATATTTTTTATTTTAATAAATAATAATATATATTATATCTAAATTTATTTTAAGAATATATGTTAAAAATAAAATTAGACATGTTGATATATGATGGTATTTAGATGTATTTAAATGTGTCTTTTTTATTTTTTATCAAGATATAGTTTGGACATAGAATACCTATTTATGTAAAGGCTATTTGGTTAATTTCAACTATAGCTCATTGGACAACTTGAGTTGGTTTGCTTTCGTTGAGAGTCGAACTCAAGACCTCCCGCTTACTAAACGGGTGCTCTAACCAACTGAGCTACGAAAGCAGATATTATATTTAAATCATATTTCACATTTAATGATTGTCACTTATCTTTCAAAACATGATTCTAAATAAATAAATTCTACATAATGGAAATCGATTATATAGAATTTAATTTGCATATATTATCGTTTCTAAACCAATTTTTATAAAAACATAATTTCATATTAATAGAAAAATATATAACTTAGTCATTTGCTATAAAACATGAACATTTTACTGATTTTGTTGTGTATGTGTGAGACACATTTTGAACACGACACTTATTGACACTCGTCTGACATAAAAAATTCTTCACCAGTATCTTAATAAAAAATAAAAAATTCTTCACTAGATATGTTTGGACACATCTAAATATCATCACGTGTCAGTGTGTTCAGCTTTATTCTTAATATATATTCTTGAAATGAATTTAAAAATAATATATATTATTATTTATTAAAACAAAAAATAGTTTAAATACTTTAATACTTTATATTTTATATAATCTTCTATGTCTTATAAAATTTTAAAATTCGCATTTTCGTATTTTCTGTGTCCCGTATCCATGTATCCTAGGTCACTCATAAACTTAAAATTTTTATGTATGATAATATCTTATATAATAATTAAATTCTAATAAATAAATAAATATAAATATATTATCATGCATAACATTTAATATTTAGCACTTGGATATAGTGTAATAGGAAATAGTTGTCTTGTTTGGATTTTTATTTTTTATTTTTTATTTTTAATATTTTTAAAATTTTATTAACGTGTATATTTAACGTGGGTTTTTTTTCTGTCATGACATGATGGTTAATTTTGTACTATAGTCGGTAACGTAAAGAAAAAACGGGAGTAGCCAGTTGCAAAAATTCCGAAATAATGTTACTAAGGAAAATCCAATCTCTTAGGAAAAAACAGTTACTCATTTATTTATAGTTTCTGAAATCAAAGGGAATTGCCAATTCGCCTATTTAGTATCTACATTGTGACCCGAAGGCCCGCATAAATTTTCCTTTTTCTCTTTCCCAAATCCCTCTTTTGTGCTCTGTTCCTGCGTTTTCGCCAATAACCCCTTTTAAAATTTTATTGCAAAGTCCCCCCTTTCTTACTTTTTCACATTTTTCATTAATCTTCCTCTGTTAATAATTAGTATCTTGCTGTTTGTTTCTTTTTTTATTTTTCATTTGCTTTGATTTTTGTTTTCGTTGAATCTTCTATTTTTCGTCTTCTCCGAATTTTGGTTTATCGCGGTTCCTCCGATGCGTATCTGATCCCCTGATTTCCGTTCCCGAGCTACTCCAAGGTTTGTGATGTAAAGATTTGCTATGAACTAATTAGGGTTTTTGTCTTTCATTTTTGGTTGGATTTGTGTGAATTAAATCGTGTGGTGTGCTTTGTCAAGCAGCGTGTTCGAGAGATGATGGCCAACGAAGGAAGTAAGACCGAAACCTTAGCTGCGGAGTCCCATCTGTTCGAGGTAATCTATGAAGCTTGTCTCTCTCTAGTTACAAACTACTAGGGATACTCAAATTTCATGTTACTCATTTTAGCATAAGCTTAAAATCCAATATTAATCATAACCTTGCTTCACCTATCTTTATTTATTTGTTTGTTTATTTTTATCTAAACTCTGATTCATATGTTGCTGGAAGCTTCAGTTTGTCATTTAATTTTCATTGTTTGATATGTGTTCTCTGGAGAAATTTGACCCTGTTAGGAAAAGACTGAAAGTTTGTACCAACTTTGGGGATCTCCTCTCTGTACTATCATATATGCTAATATTATAGTTGCAGATGATAAATAATAGTCATTGTTTCCTTGCCTGTAATTTTCTGTGTTGGAAATTATTTAGATTCAGAAATGGTTCAGTTTCTGTACGCTTTTACCTGTTTTTGCTAGGCATCTTGATTATTGGTTAGATGCATAACCCACCTCTCTTTCTTCTTTAGAATCGGCATATTGATGCAACACAACATCAGCCATCTTCATACACTGCACCTACGGCTGGATCAGAAGCTGCTTCATGGACTGTTCATAGCTCCACAACAAATGGAATTTACTCTAATCCACCCTACCAGTATAATCAGCATCCACAACCACCTGGACGAAGCATTCAAGAAGGCCAAAACGTATCGTCAGTTGCTGGTAATTCATCAAATTTGGGAACAGCTAATGTACCACAAGATTACAATGCATACGCATCATACCCAAGTTCTTCTAATCCATATGGTTATGGCAGTGCGGGATACTCAGGCTACTATAACAACTATCAGCAACAACCTAATCATACATATACACAGCCTGTAGGAGCATATCAAAACACAGGTGCTCCTTATCAGCCTATTTCCTCCTTTCAGAATACTGGGTCTTATGCTGGATCCGCAAGTTATTCAAGCACTTATTACAATCCTGGTGATTATCAGACAAATGGCGGTTACCAAAACAGTGGCGGTTATGGAAACCAAGCAACAGGGTGGAACAATGGAAGTTATTCAAGTTATTCTTCTCATTCTTATACAAATTACACACCAGATTCCACTGCCTCTTATAGTTCCAACACTGCAGCCCCTTCTGTGCAGTATCAACAACAATACAAGCAGTGGGCAGACTATTACAACCAAACAGAAGTCAGCTGTGCACCAGGGACAGAGAACTTATCTGTCCCAAGTTCATCTACTTTGTCATGCTCTATTCCTGAAGTTACTAGTAGTTATCCAACTCCAAATAGCCAGCCACCACAATCATATGCACCATATTGGAGGCAAGAGTCCAGCTCTTCTGCAATGCCTTCTTTTCAGGTTTGAATATTATTTTCAGGGAAAAGAAGTGTTGGGAAACCAATTATATTTATACATGTTGAACTGCTTTGGCTATTTTTTTCCCCTTTCTGTATTCTGATATATGCATTGATGTTAGGCTAGTTGTTGCGTCCCTATTATGATGAAATTTTGGTATATACGATATCCAATATTGTGTGGCTTCCATCCGATAAAACATAATTAACTTATTAACTTCTTGTTTGTTTGTTTTGGTGGTCAGCCTGCTGCTGTAAATAGTGGTGATCATGATGGTTACTGGAAACATGGGGGCCAAAGTTCTCAAATACACCACACTAATCCTATTCCCCCAAACTATCAAAGTCCTTTAGATTTAAATAATTCTTATGATAAATTTCAGGATCAGCCGATGACAGCTTCTTCTCAAGGGGCCAACTTACACCTTCCTCCTCCTCCTCCTCCTCCTCCTCCTTCTTATCCTCCTCCTGCTACTGCTCAACAGGTGAACCAGATGCCCATGCAAACTGCTCCATCTTTGGATACGAAACGGGTAAGTAAATTGCAGATTCCAACAAATCCTCGAATCGCTTCAAATTTGACATTCGGACAGCCCAAAACCGAAAAAGATAACTCTTCAAGCAGTCCAACAGTAAAACCTGCTTATATTGCTGTCTCAATTCCAAAGCCATCTGAGAAAGTGGCATCTAATGATGCTGCTAACTCAATACTCAAGGTGGGAATTTAGAAATAATATCCAAATATTTATTTTTAATTTCTGTACAATGCATCCTAGAGTATTTCACCTGCCAATTTATACACTTGTATTTCATATATTACTAGTGAAAGGAATGTGAAGACAAAAAAAAAAGCTTCAACATAACATCTTATTACATGCTGATGGAAACTAGTTATTTAAACTTTAAAGTTATTGTAGCTTAAATAGAGTACTGGATAAAAATGAAAACAAATAATTAAGGTGAAGGAAAATAGTTTGAGGGTTAGGATTTCTCTCTAACTTGAGATGCAATCAAAATCAACAAAAGAACAAGTAAAACATATATAGAGCACATCTAGCCAATTCTGCAACATAACCATAAGGAAAGAAAACCCTTGAGAAG
>NC_029780.3:115089750-115097697 GCF_000817695.3 Arachis duranensis | reverse complement strand
GCCTGTTGACTTTTGCCTGTTTCACCATACTACTAATAGGCTAAAAGGGAAAGGCGCCTTGTTCTGGAGTTTTTTGTTTTGGGTGCATTTTGAATGAACAGGATTGATTTTCCCAGAAATTGGTTTGCTGCATGTTTGGTTCATAACAACTCATAACTGCTACCACACGTCATGGTTATGACTTTATGTATTAAGTATAAGTAATTAAACTATTGTTGCTTGCAGCCTGGTATGTTTCCCAAGTCTTTACGTGGCTATTGTGAGAGAGCTTTGGCTCGTTGTAAAGACGAAAAGCAAATGGCAGCATGTCAAGCTGTAATGAAAGAGGTGAGTTTTATTTCTTCAATGGAATTTGGAAGTAAATATTTTAATGCATTATTCCTTTTAGCCAGTTACCCGTTGAAAAAAGTTGGCTTGTGACATAATTTGTTTGGTAGTTTGATTTTGTAATCTTATCTGGCTCGTTAACTTTCTTCCAGATGATCACCAAGGCAACAGCTGATGGTACACTATATGGTACACTATATACACAAAATTGGGATATGGAACCACTCTTCCCAATGCCAGATGCAGATAATGCCAATAAAGAGTATGTTGTCTCCAGTTTGGCTCTAGTTTTTGTATGTTTCACTCTCACTGATAAAACAAGAATTTCAATAACATTAGGTAAGAATATTAAAAAGAGAGAATGGTGGATCTTCATAATGGAAGAAAAAAGAAAAAAAAAAAGAACTGACAAAAGAAAACACTGAAAGTGGAAAGTTTTCCTATCTCCTTTCTTTCGTATGTTGTCATGGTTCTCTTCTAATTATTATGTTTTTAGTTTCATGGAACATAATTTTTAACATTCTCAAATATTCATGCTTCATTATCATAACTTAATTATAACTTTAGCTTAAACCAGGTACCATTCATTTTTCTATAATTATGTATGCAGTCACCTCCATCACTGGTGCTAGTGGAATTTGTGCTAATGTATTCCTCCTGTGTTTTATCCTTTGTTTTAGAATTGAGTCCCGTATCCATATTGTTTTGGCACCTGTGTCATGCCTTGTAAATGTGGATTATATGCATCCAAATGCCCGAATGTTGACGTGTCATAAATTCTAATGGCTATTATTATTTTTACAAGTAGTTGAGTCAGTGTTTTTATACTTTCTTATATCATTTCTTGCAGTGGTTCGCCATCTTCAACCAACGATTCTTCGTTGCCAAAATACAAAAGGAGTCCCAGGCGAACTAAAAGTAGGTGGGAACCATTACCAGAGGATAAGCCAGTCGATAATCCGGTATTAGTCAGTAATGACACTATCAAATACAGCAGTTGGTTACCAAATCAAAAGGACAGAAAGGTATTATTCATAGACTTAGTAAGAAATTTATAGGTTTTTGAAGGTCTGCTCCTGCACATTACTGTAACTTCACTTTTTAATTTTTATTGGGAAAAAAAAGAATAATATGCATTATCGCTTGCAATGGCTTTTGTTTTTTGGAATAGAAATGCTTCTCATTAATCACTTTGAGAATTAGAAATATGTGTCTATATGAGTAACAAAATTATATATGTATTTATATAAATGAAACATGCAGGTGGTAGCGGAGAACAACGAGAACAAGGAAGATATTTTGAGGAATACTAAATTTTCTCCATTCTTTCAGAGAACATCAAACAAGACACCCCAAAGGGCATTTAAGAAGCAACGCCTTGCTGATGCTTCTGAAAATGGCGATGCATCCAGTGATAGTGATAAAGAACAAAGGTTGACACAATATTATTCTGCTGCAATGGCTTTTAGGGACTCCCCAGAGGAAAGGAAGAGACGTGAAAATCGTTCTAAACGTTTCGATTTAGGGCAAGGGCATCGATCAGAAAATAATCACTTCAGGAAAAGAAATGCTGGAGCTGGAAACTTGTATAATAGAAGGGCTAGTGCCATGGTGTTGAGCAAAGCCTTTGAAGATGGTGTTAGCAAAGCTGTTGAGGATATTGACTGGGATGCCCTTACTGTAAAGGGTACTTGCCAAGAAATTGAGAAGCGTTATCTGCGATTAACTTCTGCACCAGACCCTGCCACTGTATAGTTTCTTTGTCTTATGAATTTAAATGGCACACTGCTTCCTTTTGCTAGCTTCCCTTCTCCACTTTAGTCATTAATCTTCGATTAAATTTTATTGAACTTGCAGGTAAGACCTGAAGAGGTCCTTGAAAAGGCACTATTGATGGTTCAAAATTCCCAAAAGAATTACCTTTATAAATGTGACCAGTTAAAGTCAATTCGCCAAGACCTTACTGTGCAACGAATACGCAATCATCTAACAGTCAAGGTACTATTCAGTCTAGATATCTTCTACTGGATCACGTCAAATATCTTTGGCTATCCTACTAGTCATTTGTTCTGGGAATTTTTAAATTTGGTTTCTTTTTGCTCTCAAATAGCTCATGCCTTCTTTTTACTAGGTACCTTATGTTTCCATCTTTAATGCTCTCGCTAACTCTAAATAATGTTTCAGGTGTATGAAACACATGCCCGGTTGGCACTGGAGTTTGGGGACCTCCCTGAGTATAATCAGGTTAGTGTTGGATTCTTAATTTTAAATCAGGGAGCTAAGTATAACCATTCTTAGGTAGAATTTCTTTTGATCAAGAAATAGGAGTTTTTTATTATAAAAACTCTGGAATTATTCGGTATTGAATTATTAATTACCAAGTGCAAACCCTTGTTCCTTTTGTGCCATGTTATTTTATTTGTTGAATCCGAAGCAAGTTGATTGGATTTGTGTGGTTTCAGTGCCAGTCTCAGTTGAAAACTCTGTATGCTGAAGGGATTGAGGGGTCCTATATGGAATTTGCTGCTTACAACTTGCTTTGTGTTATAATGCATGCAAATAATAACAGAGATCTCCTATCATCAATGTCAAGGTCAGCCCACATTTTTAATAATTTCCATGTTGAAATTGTCAAGGAGTACATCAGATTTTGGATGTCTAATATTTGTTGATGTCAGGTTATCCGAGGAAGCAAAAAAGGATGAAGCTGTAAAACATGCCCTTGCTGTTCGTGCAGCTGTAACCTCTGGAAATTATGTTACTTTCTTCAGACTATACAAAGCAGCTCCTAACTTGAACACCTGCCTTATGGGTGAGCATTTTAGATTAACTTGTTTTCATTTGCTGCTTTTTGGCAACTTATTATGAAGAATTAAGAGTTTCACACTAATGTGATTTTTTATTTTCAATCTAACTTCCGCAGATCTTTATGTTGAGAAGATGCGTTTTAAAGCTGTGACCTGCATGTGCCGGTCATATCGCCCAACTGTGCCTGTTTCATATATCTCTCAGGTTCTTGGATTCTCAAATGTAGTGCCAACAAATGGAGTAAGCGATGATAAAGACACGGATGCTTTGGAAGAGTGCTCAGAATGGTTGAAAGCACACGGTGCAAACATAATTGCGGATAACAATGGTGACATGGTAGTTGATACAAAAGTATGTGTCAAATCTCTATCTTTTGTTCCCTGTCCATGTCATGAGTTTTGTTGCTATCCTGAAATAGTTATCAATACGAGCTTATAGAATTTTTATTTGCTGAAATATCACTCATCTTTATCTGATCATGTTGTTACTAAGCTATCTGGCTGCTGGTTCTTTTATAGATACAAGATATTGACATGCACAGTATAATTTCTTCCTACTGACACTTCAAGGAATGTTTAATGTGCAGGTTTCATCAACTAGTCTATTTGTTCCAGAGCCGGAGGATGCCGTGGCTCACGGTGACACTAATCTTGCCGTCAATGACTTTTTTGCACGCCCACCCTTATAGCCAAGTTGTTTTTGTTTTTTGTTTTTTGTTTTTTGTTTTTTGTTTTTGGGGGTGGGGGGTGTTTGGATTACTGTTATAGTGAAGATCATTCAGGAAGGTAGTGGGAAAAAATATTGGAGCCCTTGATGTACCTTTTGTAAGCGTAGGTTGTCATATTTTTCTAGCAAAAGATAAGATATAAAAAGGGCTGTGTAAAGTGCAGTATGAACAGAATAGCATATGAAAAATCATTAGAACTCTGCCTCAAGATCTAATGAAAAATGGCATCATAAAAACATTGTTTGGAGTGGTCATCAGTCATCATTCTTTCCAGGTAGGTGAAAAACATAAAACTGGTGTGTAGATTTATTGTAATTTAGTGCAGTGCACAAAGATAATAAAATCGCCTTCAATTTCTTTTCATGCCATGATATGAACCAATATATCTGCTTTACATATTTACTTTCCCATAGTATCAGTTATTACATGAACAAAATTGAAGCTCAACAATATATAAGATAGGACAGTTAAATTATAAATAGCATCCCTGGCCAGAAAAAAAGAAAAGCCTTTGCCGTTGAAGTTTACTTGTTAGTTGAGGAGTCGGGCCAAACGCTTATCTTCTCCTTCTCGTACTTGATGTAGAGGGCAGAAACTGCGGCCACGAAATAGATCTGAATAAGAATAATGGCTGGTGTGTGGTAGTTTATCACTCCCTTCCCCGTTGCCAGCTCCACCAGCAACAGCGCCGTTAACCCTAAAATCGCAATTCGACCGTTTAACCTCTCGCTGTATGCGCTGAACCCGAAGTCTACCTTCAATCCGCCGGACACCGGTTCTTTCAGTGGTACCGGTGGCAAGAACACGCCGGATCCGGAGGTGGAGGAGGATCCCTTCTTGGACTTGCGGCCCTTTCGAGCCTCTGCTTTCTTCCCCGTGCCACTCCGGTAACGGACACGGAGCTGGTTGATGCGGTTCTCGAAGTCGTCGTCGTCGGGAGCGGCGGGCGGGTCAGATNNNNCAGATTCGGGTTGGGAGGACTCGTCAGGATCGGATTGTGCGCGGGTTGTGAAGAGAAAGAAGCGGCGGCGGTGGTGGTGGTTGCGGAGAAGGTGAGGTTTGGGTGAGAATTTGGAAGAAGGAAGCGGGAATGAGTTTGATAATTGCAGAGACAGTGACGACGGTATGTTCGCCATTCTCTCCCTCTTTCTGTGTTTTGGATAAGTCGTTGTTGTTTATCGCAGCCTTTTTTCTGTGACTTAATGTCAACCTCAGAAAAAATGTGTGTATAATAAAATGAACACCACATCACTTGATAACTCAATCACATTATTCACATATTAGATATTACTTTGGAGGTGCCTGATGCCTCAAGGCTCAAGGTACATGCGCTGTCTCGTTTCCTTCCTTCCTTCATTTTCTACCCACTTTCTCTTTTGTGTTTATTCTGCAATCAATTCAGATTTCAGAATCTCATCTTATACTGCTACAAGCCTACAATAATCCTTATGATATATTTTTCTATTGAACGGATGAAACTTTATTATTCAAATAAAATTCTTGTAAATAGCTTGTTATATATATATATGATCATTCTCAAAATATTAAAATATTATATTTTTATTATTTTGGGTGTGGGAATAGAATAATTGAGGAACATGCTGTTATTCTAACACAATAATTTTAATAATGGCCACTTTTTCAGCATAATTTAATTAATTCTTATTTCCAATAGGTAGAAAAAAATTGAAATTTTACGTAAAATTAAAGATGTATGTTAAACATATAAACGTGAAATCGTAAAATTTTTCTAGCTTAGTATAAATTGTTTAAAATCGATTAGCTTTTTTAAAATTATAATATCAAAATATTTTAATAATTAAATTGAAATTCTAGCTATTATCTCCACACCATAAACAAATCTAAAGGTGTGAGCATAAAGCACCGCCCATTTTTAAATAAAAAATGTTATATGCACATTGAAATTAGTCACTAAATTAATTATTACATAATTATGTATAAATAATTAAATATATATTATCTAATTTATTTTTATTATGTATTTTGTATTTCAATATATATTTTATATGAGTATGATTTGGTAGAAGTATTTTGACGTCCATATAAGGTAGTTGTTTCAAAATTGTGATAACCCTTATAAATATATCAAAGTTGTTTGTTCATTTGTTGAATAACTGGTTTTATTTGAATTTCTTAATTTTTCGCGGCACATTCCGAGATTTCGGATCCTTCTTTGGCCAACACTAGAGTTGATTAGGATTGACACACCAAACTCTAAGAATGTTTAACAAAAATCGCGTGAGAGAATTGAAACTTTGAGCTATTTCATGTTTTCACTTTGATGGCAGGATATATATACTGTTGTAGTATTGTAGGACCCAAAGACAAAGATCTAAAGAGGTACGAAGAGGCATCAAAATAGTAAATGGAAACTACACTATACGTATAACGAATAATGCTTCATGAGAAAACTCTCCGGTAAATTACCTTATCAACATCACATCACATTTTTAAATCAGAATTCAGAACAAGTTACAAAGGTAATATAATAATACAATTAACAAAAAGAATAAAAGGATGCAGAAGATTTAAAACTCGATATAATTAATTTAATTAATTAAATAAACTTGTAATCGATCTTATGAACATAATATATAGATATAATCACCTCCTCTTGTTCTTGCTTCCCACCAACAAGGACAAGTAGAATAGAAACCTGAACAAGAAACCCCAAGCCACAGTGACCCACAAGCAGTTCCACTTGCTCAAATCCGTTACTCCATTCTGCTGCAAAATGTCAGCACCAGTGGTCAAGCACGTGGACGAAGTGATCTTCATCCCAAGGGTGTTGCTCATGCTATCCAAGAGCTTCAACTTCAAGGCCTCCGGCACCGACCCAAGCGGCGTGTTGTCAAAGATCTGCACGCCTCTAACGAAGCACTTGACCGGGTCCTCAAACTCGTTCTGTAGAACAGCCTCATAAGGGTACTTCACAAGTGACATGTAATGGAACCAAATCCAGTAACTTGGAATCCTATCCCTGTTGATGAAGAAGCCACTGAAGAGCAAGAAGTACGCAAGAATTGCCACCACAATTGTGTATCCCAGCATAACATGAGGCACCACACCGGACAGAAATGTAACAAACGAGTTCCCGGCCCAAAATGAAGCGAATATTATCAAAAAGTAAAACAAAAAGCCCGAAATACCACCGTCAAGGCCCACGGCCCAAAACGTGATTGATGAGAACGCCAATGAGAGGAACAGCAGCGAAGGCAACGAGACGAGAGCGTGGGAAACAAGATAGGAGGATCTTCTGTATGCGTTGTAAGCTGTTTCGCGCATGAAGATATAACGTTCTTGGAGGAACACTGGGAGCGCGTCTGCGGTGGTGTAGAAGGTGGTGGACATGGCGAACGCGAAGAACCCGAGCCTTTCTTGCACTCCTTTCGGGGAGTTATCGAGCTTCCAGAACATGGTTGCTAGGATGAATCCTGTCACCATAACCGCACCTAACCGAATCCCGAAAAGCTCTGGCATTCTTCGAGAGTTCAAGAACGAACGTTTTGATAGTGTGGCCATCTCCATCCAGATCGGGTTTGCGAAGGTTGGAACCATTGAAGAAGGATTTGAAGAATTCGTGTTGGTTGCGCTTGCGCCTGAGACTAGTTTCCCGCGCGAAATGCTTGCGCTTATTGCTTCCTTCAACGACATGCCGTTTTGGTCGTTGACGGTGTTGTTACTGTGTGCTGCGGGTGCAGGGTGCTTCATGGACTGCCAGGACTTGTTGAACTCTACTAAGCTTTTGGTTCCGCCTGGGGAACCTTCTAGATCCCGAATGAGGTCCAATGCGAACTCGGTTCGGTTCTCTGCGTCCGGTATAGGGTGTCCGAACTCCGCGAAGAACGACGGAAGCTGAGCCGGTGAGCCGCTGTAGACGGTTTGGCCGCGTGAGAGGAAGATCATTCGGTCGAGAAGCCCTAAGATTCGGTAACTCGGCTGGTGGATGGACATGATAACGATGCTTCCGCTCTGTGCGATTCTTTGTAGAACCTTCACCACCATGAATGCGCTAGTTGAGTCAAGTCCGGAAGTTGGCTCGTCAAGGAAGAGGATGATAGGGT
>NC_029780.3:115084684-115089744 GCF_000817695.3 Arachis duranensis | reverse complement strand
CAGTTTTCGCCGCATTTCGGATACCTAGCTGGTCGATTAGTGCTTGGACACGTGCTTTCTTCTTTGATTTAGAGAGTGTACGGGGCAACCGGAACTCGGCGGCGAACATGAGTGTTTCTTCGACGGTGAGCATGGGGAAGAGGAGGTCGTCTTGCATCACGTAGGCGGAGATAACCTTCAGGAGGCGAGAATCCAGCGCCTCACCATTCAGTGCCACCGTTCCTTTCAACCTTCCCTTAGCGATGCGGTTCGCCAGTGCGTCGATCAAGGTGGATTTTCCAGAGCCACTGGCGCCAAGAACCGCCATGATCTCGCCGTCGCGAGCCTCGCCGGAGATGTCGTTTAGCAGAGTCTTGGTCCGTGAGAACATGTTATCTCCCACTGCCGGTGCTTCCGAATCCGCCGCCGCGCCGAGACGGCTCCGGCGCCGAGGAAGTATCGCCGAGAAAGTCAGTTTCCGACGGACTTTGACGCTGTAGGTCAAATTGTTGAAGGAGAGTACAAACGGCAGTGAGCGTGGCTCTATTCCGACGCCGTCGTCACCAATCTCGAGCGCTTGGTGCACCGGCGTCTCACTACCGTCGCCAACAACTTCCTTTCGCACGTCGCCAACGTGTTTCAGGAGCTGTCCCAGCGTAGGAGACCCGCCGATGGCGGCTGAACGCCGCGTGTAATCGTCGAGTTCCGTCATTCCAAAATACGGCGTCGTATTGGTTACAGGTAATGCATTGTCTGCTACAACGCGAGATGACATTGCTTCTTTCAGTTGACTGTGAGAGTTAACGTTGACCAGGCAGTTCGTTTGTATGTGTTAATTAAGATGCAGAAAGAGCTTGCAGTTAGAGAATAAGCCTCTAGTTAACGGCGTTAAACGGTGAAGATGAGAGAAGAGAGGAGGATGTTAACTGTAGGTCCTTTATAATTTAGGTTAGGTTTGGAAGTGCATGGTGTGTTGATGTGTGTATATATATGATGGGTTTGGGAAGAAGATTATTAAAGGAATTGAATGAGGGTGGATGGTATAGTGTGGGAGAGAGGTTATAGATATAGATATAGGACTGTGGGTATTAATTTTGTGGTTTTGACTACTAAGTCTAAGATATGGGTGTTGATGATTTATTAGGTATTAAGAGGTGTGAGAGAGGTGACCTACAACTCCTAATTCATGGCATATGCATACGTCTCCTTATTGTTTTGTTTGCCACTTTCCATACAGTCACAAAGGTGGCTGTGGGAAACATGTGAGGATTTGTTATTTGGTGCATTCATGACACATGGCTCCTCTTCCCCTTGGATTGATTATTCATTATTATTCAAACTAATGGTCCATTTTGCTTTGCTGTTTCAACTTCTCAGAATTAGGTTGGGCGTTGATCTACTTACTGTGAGTCCCTGGCGTAAGCTTTTTTAATACAATACTGTACTATATGTTTTAGTCGTCTAATTTACTATTCCCAAATGCAGAAATATTTGTGCAACTCTTTTTTTGTTTGTTTTATTTCTAATTCGTTATTGTTGTCTCATTACAATAAGCTGCAATAATATAGCTTTTTAATTTCTCTTAGTGTTACCAAAAATGTGTATATATTTGAAGTGTTGCGATTCTTATTTAAATATTATAGCAATAAGTTAAAATCTAATTTGTGTAAATAGTCTAATTAAATTTTTTTAAAAAAAATTAAACAATAAATATTTATATTAAAAATAGTTTATAAAATAAGTTATTTTATGTTTAATTTTTATTTTTCAAAGTGTTTATTTTAAAAAAAAATTAATAAAAAAATTGTTATAAGAGATGTCATATTTTTTAATTTTTTCATAAACACTTAAATACATTTTTTAAAAATTATAATTTAATTTTAAAAATTATACTAAATATTAATGCTATAATTTTTCATAAGTTAAAAGTAAAAAAGTACTTATTGATATATCCAAACTAATTCTAAATATAATAATAAATACATTCTAATATTGTTTATTTTAAAAAGGAATAGTCTAATAATAATAATAGTTAAGTTAGAAAATCAATTAGGAATAAAACTAACTCCAATCAACTAGTTAAAAAATAGGTCTGTTATTAAAAAAAACATTATTCTAATTTTTCGAATTTTAAAATAAAAATAAAAAATTGACTTAGTTGGTTTATGCTATAGTTAATTTTTTAGATTTTTTTTAATAATAAACAATTTTTTATTTCTCTTTTTTTTTTCTTTCTCGAAAGTCGTTTTCCTTGTTTTTACTAATATTTTAAAAAATTAATTATCGATAAAAAATATATATTAAAATAAATTAAATAATATATATATATATATACAAATATTTAATAATTGATTTTTTGTATGTACATAGTAATTTTGTTAAAACTAAAAATGTTTTAGAGGAATTCTAGAGGTAATCCTAAATTGATTTTTCTTTTTAATATTCCCCTCCCCTTTTAATTTCTCTAGTTTCTCCTAGTTTCCCCCTTAGTTCCAATTTACAAGTACTCCAATTTAACACGATAAGATTATGGACGTGGGCATACTAATTCTAGAAACATTCGTTAGATGGAACTTTTGTCTAAATATCTTGGTAACTTGTACTCTCAATTAAAATTTAGCCTTTATGTAAATAATGGTTGGTAGAAAGCTTGATCAACACAAAATAAAACTTGTGTGGTTAGGCTGTGCATGCATCTATTGTCTCTTGATATTTATTCAATGCAGCTGCATATAATAAATTTTCTCAAAAGTATTCCTAGAAGTCGGTATACAATTAACTAAGTTGCAATTTTATAGAAATGACCAAATTTTAAAACTGCAGAAAAGAAATAAAGAACACATGTTACATGCATGTAAGTCATATGTATTTATTTATTTCAAAATAATCAATTCATTCTTGTAACTCCAATAGAGACCCGAAAAAAATTAATTATTGAAATTTCAATTATGGATACATGAATATTTATATTCCAAAATACTATTTTACAAATTCATCAGTCTGTTAGTAGGAGTTTGTTTTATTGCTTTACAACATTGCACGTTAATAGTGACTATTAATATGTTCGGTAATGTTAAAGAAATAAAAAATAATTCGTTTAAATAGTTTAAATTTTTATTTAATATTTATTTATTACATAATATATTAAATAAAGTTAAAAATAAATAATTTTAATAATTTTTTGTTACCAAATTTTTTTCTCGTAAGTTTTGGTGCGTGCTTATAACGTTATGCTGAAAATTTAAGCAAAAGTCAGTCTTCTATCTTGTTCAGTAGAAATCATGGTGATTGGTATCCAGCTATATGATTCAATTCCACCAATGCAAATTAATGACTTACCTAATAAGAGTTATATATATACTAAATGTGTGCAAGTGCTATATGTATATAGAAACCAAACTATCCAATATGATATTGCAACAATAATCATTCAATCAAGGGTTTGTGAGGGTCAAAAAAAGCAAGCCACACACAAATGGAACTAGAGGAAGTGAACTATCACTATCAATTGTGCCTATCCAATATAGCTAGGAAGCCATAGATTGATTGCAAGGAAATTGGGTTAATGTCACATGGTCATTTATTGCTTGGTCTATTTCATATATGTGCGTGTGTGTGTGAACAAAAGAAATGTTATAATGCTAGGAAGAAATAAGTTAAAGTTATTTTATTTAATTTAATATTTATAATTTTATGTATATAATATTTGTAATTACTTATTTATTATATTTAGTATTATTTAATTATTTTAACAGTAATTGAAGAATATAAAATAAAGTAGTTTTTAATTGTTTTTAGCTTATTTTTTCATTTTTTAAACATTTTTGTTGGTGTATATTAATATTTGTGAGGATGATAGATCAAAGCAAATCATATATGCAATCCTATGAGAACAATCCCACCTTCATCGTACGGACCATAAGAATATAAAGGTCATGAAAGCAACGAATTATGAAATGACAGATTTATTATTAATTTTCAAGAAACTAAAACTTGCCCAACACTTCATGCAACCTTCGGTGATCAACTACGACACACATATATGATAGAATATTGAATGAGTTTGGAGGAGGACTCAGGATCTCTGTGCGATGACATCTATTTGAGATTTTGGTGTGATAATGGACACACAAAAAAAAAGAATCATTTTAATATTTCTATATCTTTATTATATAATCTTCATATAAATTTTGGATCAATATGATTAGGTTATTAAGAAGTTTCAACATGTTCATTTTTGTTCTAAGTTTTTGTGCTGAGCATTTAGTTTTTAGTATATAAAATAAAAATTTAATTTTGATATACTACCTATTTCAAAAAAATATTCATTTATCTAATTAAATTCTATATAGTTAAATAATTTTTTAATAAAAATTTAAAAATTAGTTATTATAGTTTAATAAGGTACTTTGTTATTGTCCTTTCTTGTCGATCAACATTATTTCATAAAAACTAAAGAATAGTTAAAAAGTTACTAATTTTTTATTTGGGTTTGTTTTAATGGAATGGAAGCTTCCTAAGACGGGTAGGAGAAAAGGCAAGGTGGGATGGGAATGGAAGCGCGGAAGAGATGTGGAGGGAGATGGCAGAAGTTATTAGAAGAACAGCAAAAGAAAGTTTTAGTGAATCTAAAGGAATAGGACCAAGAGACAAGGAGTCCTGGTGGTAGAATGCGAGTATACAAGAAAAGATAAAGATAAAAAGAGAATGCTTTAAAGAGTGGTCTTTATGCCGCAATGCAGATAACTGGGAAAAATATAAGGCGGCTAAGAAAGAGACAAAAGTGGCTGTAAGTGAAGCAAGAACAAGAGCATATGAGGGTCTCTACCAGTCTTTGGACACGAAAGAAGGAGAAAAAGGTATATATAGAATTGCAAAGAGCCGGGAAAGAAGAACGAGAGATTTGGATCAGGTTAAGTGCATAAAGGATAAGGATGGAGAGGTGTTGCCTCAAAAGGAGAAGATTAATGAAAGGTGGAAGAACTACTTCTACGAGTTATTTAATGAGGGACAGAAGACTATTCCGAGCCTTGGTCGATTATGCACAAGCGAAGAAGATCAAAACTTTGACTACTATCGAA